>NC_133623.1:11101782-11401782 GCF_048593235.1 Sminthopsis crassicaudata | reverse complement strand
AGAGGACTGTGGGGACTGAGTGTGCTTCACAACATAGCATTTTCACTCTTTTTGTTGTTGTTTGCTTGCGTTTTTTTCTGGTTTGCTTTGAGTTTTCTTGTGTGGCAAGATAATTGTATAAATATGTATGCATATATTAGATTTAATATATATTTCTACCATGTTTACCATAAAAGAGAAATTGTCTCTTGAAATCATCTTTTGTCATTGAATGCACATAAGTGGTATTCTCACTGACTCAGGAGTTTGACATCAACAGATCCCGCTGGTTGAGTTGGCAAAACCAAAGGTTCAAAGCACGGCTCTGGATTTTTGTGAGGTTTTCACAGAACTCCTACATATGTGAAACGCTTTCTTAGGTACTCCAATATGGTATTTGCTAATTCTCATTTTTTTCTACTCTTTTTATGCCTCTCATGTTGCTGACTGAATATTTCTCCTTCCTCCTGGACATTCTTTTTTTCCCTGACATCTATAACACATTCTCTTTTGGTTCTTCTACTTTTCTCACAGGTTCTTCTCAGATTCCTTTACTGGGGCTTCATCCAAGTCCCACTAACTATGGGATGTCCCCAAAACGTTCTGTGCTAAGCAGTCTTCTCTTTTTTCTCTACATTCTCTCACTCTGTGACTTCATCAGCTCCCAGGGGTTCAATCATCATCTCTATGCCAATGGCTCCCAGATCTCCATATCCAGCCCCAGTCTGTCCCCTGAGGCCCAATCCCACATCACCAACTGACTGTTCGGCATCTTTACCTAGACATCTCCTAGGCCTCTCAAATGGAGAATATCC
This sequence comes from Sminthopsis crassicaudata, assembly GCF_048593235.1. NCBI lineage: Eukaryota > Metazoa > Chordata > Mammalia > Dasyuromorphia > Dasyuridae > Sminthopsis > Sminthopsis crassicaudata. Next base: position 11,400,988 of record NC_133623.1, on the reverse strand, counting down.
TAAACAGAACTCCTTCTTTCCCCTCAAGACTTCCCTATTTTTCTGCAGGGTAGAACCATCCTTCTAGTCACCTAGGTCTGCAAGTAGCAGCGCTACCTGACTATTCCACCTCCCTCAGTCCCCATATCTGAGGCCATTCTACTTGGCTGCTTAAGAAGTTGTAATAGTACCCTATTGCGTCGAGGCTAAAATGCAATCTTCACTTTGGTGTGTTTGTATTTTACATCCCTCCAGTAACAGTCCACAGTCCTGCCAAACTCTGCTCTCCCCGACTCTAGAAGGCGCTCGCTCTTCCTCTTCACTTCTCCCTCTTGGCATCCTTAATATACTTCAAGATTCGCCTCAAGTACCACCTTATACAGTGAGATCTGTCCTAACCTCCAGATCCTGAAATGAGCGTGGGGGAGGTATGTGTGTATGCACTTGTTGTCTTTCCCCTGGAGAACAGAAACTCCTTGAGGGCAGGGACTGTTTTGTTTTAGCCTCTGTGCCCCCAGGGACTACCTTACATGTATTTGGTGCTTAATAAATGTTTGTTGTTATTGTTGCTAAGGTACAGGATGGGAAAAGCAATTATTTTCCTAGGGAGCCAGATTCAGGAAGGGAAATGACCAATAATGCATTGACTGTAGACGATCAGAAATTCGATATCAACATGGAGACCATGGCCCCAGTGGGACACTGGTGGAGGCACGGTCTATGACAGGTTACAGAAAGATTTGAGTTCAAATCCCACCTCAGATAGTAGCTGTATGATCCTGGACAGGTTACTTCAATGCCCCAGGGTTTTGCTTTCTTCATGATACAAATAAGGCCCCCCTCTTACAACTCCAGACCCATATTCTTTGATCCACCAGAGATGAGACGTTCTACTGGATGGGTACTAGCTGACTAACAAGTCTTTGCCTTCCCAAAATTGAGAAAGGACAACCTGATGACAGAACTATCAAATAAGCCCTAGGGAAAACTTATATCCTAGAGCTGTTATGTTACGTGACTTGGCTAGCATCACACAATTCACGGTTGCCAAGTACTACAGACATCGGCGATTCTTTCTTTCTCTTAGCTGGTTCTTTTGTCCGATTCTGAAAGAGAGAGTCTCTGGTCTGTCCTGGCCTAGGTGAAGGATCTTAAAGTTCCATTCCTAATATTGGACTATGTGATTTCAGATCTTGGTTCATATGAAACAAGCGCCCAGAACACTGAGAAATTAGAAAGCCAAGGCCCGTGACATGGAGGAAAGGATGCTGGTTTGGAGATCCAAGGTTTGAGGTTGAAATTCTGCCTCTGTCACTTACTATCTGTGTGAGCCAGGCAAGTCACTTGGCTTCTCTCAATTTTCATTTCCTCATCTAAAATAATGAGGGGATTTGATCTGATGATCTGTAAAATCCCCTCCAGCTCCAACTCTCTGCTCTTCACATCTAAGGGCCCTCATCCCAGTCCTGCTGATGACTTGCAGTGCGATCGATCCTAGTGATTTTTGCTATTCCGGGCCTCCATTTCTCCCATCCATGGCAAAAAGTGGCAACGGTGCAGACATTTCCAGGTCTGCTGTGAGGGCAGTGCCTCACCAGCCAATTTACAAAAGAAGTCCGGGGATGCATCTGGCCCTACCGTGGTAGGCAGGGAGTAAGAGAGTGGGCTCTCGAAGTACATTTGATCGGACCTTGGGGATGTGATGTGGCCGAAAGGAGCCACGGAAGGTGGCTTCAAAGCCTGTAGTGAGCTGGACACAGTCACGTAAAGAGAGTGATAATGTGGAGCAAAAGAGCTTCCGAGAATGGATAATTAACAACTCGGTAGCTCCTGAGAGGAAGGGAATTTGATACTCCTCAGCAGTGAACATAACTTAACAAGCAACAACCCATTATTCGGTAATCTAACCCCCTCTGTTGTGGGGAGGACAGTCGCGGTACACAGCCATGTGTGAGAGAATCAGATGGCCCACGGATGGAAGCCAGCCCAACGGGGTCCGATGTGATTGGGAATCTAATGGCCAAGAGTTGGAGGAAACTCGGTGGCGAAGGATAGGCTAGGGGAAGGGTGAATAAGCATCGGTGATTAAGCAGACTGGCCGGTGGAAGTTAGCTTTGTTCCAAAAACACAAAAACAAGCCAGATAAGTATTCTGGGCAGGCTCATGAAACTATTGAGGCGAAGGTGCAGAAATGGGCCTGGCGGTCCAGACGCTTTCCCCCAAAAACCAGCGTCCGTTTCTACCCTGTGGCCCCTGGGGCTCGGGCCCAGCCAAGCTCCCGGATGCTGCTCACTGCATACAGAAGCTTTCCAAGGGTGAGGGAGCTGGCAGTTCCACTCATTCCATTAGAAACAGTTACTGTGTTAAATGTCCTTTTTGTTTAGTGTCTTAGTGCTTTCCTGGCAGGGAAGGGAAGAGTCTGCTTCTCGGTGCTGGTGCCCAAAGCGGCGATACCATGTGTGGGTGGGGTGAGCAAGGAGAAAGGCGGGAACACACGGGACAGCCCCCAAAACTACAGCCCAAAGAAGGTGTCGGGCTTTGGAAGCCATTGGGCCAAAGCTCTCAGAGGCCATGGAGATGGACATGAAACCTGGCTTTGGAGTGGGGATGCCATTGGGAATGAGCAGCTGTAGGCAGGCCAGATGCTTTTGCACCAGGCAGAATGGGTCAAGCCCGGCTCCCTGGGTAAACTCGGCATTCTTGGACTTCTCAGCCCCTCACACTTCACCAAGACGCTGACCAATCTAAACTGCCATCAGTGGGCAATTCTCACTGATTGGTGACCACAAAAGCTGGGTTGGGACATTGGGAGGCCATTGGAGGTCCCAAGAAGATGGATTCTGGATTTGGAGGCCGGGATTGGAAGAGTTCCTGCGGTTCCTTCTTCTTCCCCCAGACCGAGCCCCCTCCCTGGGCATCTTCTCTGCCATCTCAGCTACGCCAGCCCCGCCAGGCTGAGGTGTCTTTGGGAGGGCGGGGTCTTGGCGCCTTCCCGACAGAGCTGTCACCTCCATTTGCACAGCTCTCTGGTCCTACGAGCCATGGCCGGCAGAGACAGACAGGCCACAGCTGGAATCCCTGACCTTGGCCAGAAGAAACAGGGAGGACACTTAAGGCAAGGATCCTCTCTGGACTGGAACAATGAGCAAATGGAAGGAGCCGGGAAGTCACATTGGTGGGGGGAGAAGATAAATCTCCTTCTGGCCACAGCAATCTTGTTATTAGGACACGTCAGGAAGTCGGGCGGCTGCTGCCAGGACAACATGCTGGCAAGAGAGGCCAAAGAGGAGGGAGGCGAGGCTGCCCGTGGGGCTGCTGGGGTAAAGGAGGCTGGCAGCCAGGCGGCCAGGGTCCTCGTGACATGTGGAGGCCTCCTCCCTTGCCCGCCCCCGGCTTATCTACTCCTGTCAGGACATGGGTTCTAGGAGGAGCCTTGTGCCGAGGCACCGGGTGAGCAGAAGAAGGAGAGGACTGTTCCCGGTGGCAAGACAAAATTCAAATGGAGGGAATAGCTCAGTGTCCCGCCTCGCTGTGCAATGGCCAAACAAAGAGGCTGCGCCCAGAGGCCCTGAAGAAAGGGGCTCATGTGCTTCTGTACACCATCTGCTGGCACTGGGGAAGGATTTCATGGACAGGCTTGCTCTGGTGGCTGCTGGAGACGGGGACGGAGGGAAGTAAGTCCCTGAGGTGAGCTTCCTCATTCAGAGGGCAATGGGATGGGCCCAGAGGGCCTTGTTTCCCCAAATGCTAAAAGACACAGATCCAGAAGAAACACTTCTATGGCATCGAGAATGAAGAGGCACTAAAGGGTTCTCCCGGACACCAAGTGAAGGACAGATTCCTGAGGGTCCCAGAGCTCCAGTGTCCTCCATGAGATCCATGGGCTACAGACCACCAAGGATGCTGGGCCAAGGTTTTAGGAAGCGATAAGAGATGAGGAAATGTCAGGCCTCTCTCTAATTCTTTAGACTGTGGCTCTCCTGTAAAACAGCTTTTCTCATTCCTAGAAGTGACCCTTTGACCCCAGTCAAGCCATGTCACCTCACTGAGCTTCAGTTTCCACAACTAGAAGCAGAGACAAAAATAACTCATGGAAGGCGGAGCAATACAGCAGAGAGACTTCTGCATCTGGAATCCAAAGTGGTTTTGGTTCGTATTCACTTGAGTCTCTCCTTGATTCCATTTGGAGTGTTCTTGGCAGAGTTACTGGCGTGGTTGGCCATTCCCTTTTCTAGCTCATTTGGAAACTGAGGCAAACAAGGTGAAGTGCTTTGCTCAGGATCACACGGTCACTATGTCTGAGGCCAGATTTGAACTTGTGAAGAGGATTCCCTGCTCCCAGACTCCAAGGCCGGTGCTCAATCCACTGCACATGGAATCCAAAGGCCCAGATTCAAATCTTGGCTCTGTCACATCCCATGTGACTTTGCGCCAACCTCTTCCTCTCTGGGAGACAATTTCTTCCTCAGTAGCATGAGGGAGTGGCTTTCAATGGGCTCTGAGGTCTTTCCTACTGCTAAGTCTAAAATTCTGTGAGCTCATCCCATGTTTGCAATCAATGGTGGTTTGATGACAAGTTCAAATCCAGGTTCCAGTCACCATCTGACTTGGGCTGCTTTCCTGAATGTATGAGCAAGCTGTTCCCCCCCCAACTTTATCTGAAGCAGAACCAACAATATCTGCCCCCCCCTCCAAAAAATTCTAAAATTGAAATCATTCTAAAGAAGAAATATCCTTCCAGAAAGCAATGTGGAACCTTTCTAGTAACCAGCCTCAACCACAAGAAGGGGCACCCGGGCTCTGGAAGAAGCAGACCTCCCAGATGCCCGGCTGCATTCACAGGCTCCCAGAAAGGAAGTCAGCCAGGGTCTGGCAAGAGGGTCCCAGTCCTATCCTATACCTGCGCTTGAGGGTCTTCTTCCCAAAATTCAAGCCCACACCCACATGCACCCCCTCTCAAAATGCAGCATTCTAAGTGCTCATGCCTTTCCTGAATTTTGCAAACCAAAAACCCATAAAAATCATATGGATAACATCATTTCAGTGGCTCTGGAAACCAGGCCGGCAGCTGATACCAAACCAATTAATATTGAGTTTGGGGCATTTCTCTCTCATTTGATGTAATGATCATCTAGGGTATTTACAAGAGGCATCATTCAGCAATAAAAAGCTGAGGACTGTGGGAGCTGCTGCTGCTGCTTTTGAAGCTTGTGGCCATCTTGTTGTCCCGCTTTGCCCAAAATTATCTCTCTTCAGACTTTTGCCAAAGAGGCAGCCGGGTCACGCTGGATGTGTGGCCAGAGAGAATCCTTATGATTTTCAAGCCCGTCTTTCACCTGAGAGACGAGTCAACCTGATGGCTTAGCACAGTCTACAGGTGGCCCACGTGGGTGAAGACCATGCTGGGGGGCTCTGGGTGGAAGGGAATTTCCCATGCCTGACTTAGGATGGGCTGATGGGACCCACCAAAAGATTCATTTCAAAATCTTCCCTAGGCAGGCACCAAACACTACAAAAGATGGCCCAATCTGACAGCTGAAGACCACTGCGAGTCCAGACCAGACCTTAGGTGCCCATGGTAGTTTTGTTGTTTTTGTCCAAAGGTCAAGAAATCAATTTCCATTTTCGGTTGAGATTTTTTGAATTTGATGGAAGGGAGGGACAGTGCAAGAAATGTTGGATCTGGAAGATCTGCCTCTGCTACTCATTCTCTGGGTGACCCTTATCAAGTCACTTCCCCCTCCCACTGGGCCTCAGTTTCCATCTCTGTAAAGTATGAAACATGGATCCCTTCTAGTTCTAAATCTGCAATCTTATGATTTCACCCTACTACCAATAGAAGTCATGTCCATGAAGTCTCCCAAAGTTAAAGAGCCCGATACGTGAGATATAGGCCTTCGTTTCTTGGCAAGGACACGGGCCTTGTCATCAGGGAGCCTGAGCTGTGTGGCAGTCAGAGGCCTCCTTGCTGGGATCTGGGGTAGGACATTTCACCTAGCTCAGTTTCACTTACTGCATTTGTTAAATGAAAGAACCAGTCTAGATCCTCATGGAGATAGGACCTTGGTAGCTCTGACACTTGACCTTAAATCCTTTCTCTCCGAGCCTCAGTTTGCTTTTCTGTAAAGGAGGGATTCAACTATATGGCCCCACACACACAAAAAGAAAACCCCTGCCAGTCTACGTCTATGATCCTTTTACCCTGAATAAGTCGTTTCCCTTCAGTGCGCCTCCATTTCCACAACTGAAAGTGGAGATGATAATGCTGTCTTGACCTACCCGGCAGGTACACTGTGAAGAAAACACTCCATTTTCATTCCCATCATCCCAATTATTATTATTTTGTCCCATCAGCCCTCCCTGAGTTTTTCTTCGGGCTTAAGTGGAAGGCCCAAGCCAGCAGAGGGGACGCCTGGCTCAGGGGAAACCCCTTCAAACTTTTTCCAGGAAGTGTCCGCCCGCCACCGGAATCATCAGCCAAGTCTCGTATTTTGCACGGCTCTCTGCTGTGAAGATGATGTAATCTGCCACTTGGGCAATTACACGTCAGCCGCTAGAAACCTGGTGTCCAAAATAGCTACAGCCCAGCTGAGGTTTACCCTGGCTTTGCGGTTACACCAAAGCAACAACCTTCCCCGAGCACAGAAGAGCCTGCTCTCAACTCATGCTCACATTTGGAAAGCATTTTCACCACAAGGGCCAGGAATATAACTTGACACCATTTTTCAAAGAGATCCACCTGCCCTGATATGACTAGAGAGCACAGGACAATTTAGGGAGCCCTTCCTGGGATCTGGACTGCGGCCAAGTGGCTGCGGGATGGCCCCCCTCGATCATCTATCTGCCCCGTCCCTGGCTGACCAAAATTAACTTGGAGAGGGAGCCAGAAGATCATGATGTTTTCAAAATGTCTTCTGCTTCAATATTTCACAGCAAGAGAAAGTCTGCTCGGTCTCAAGCTACACCTTCCTTCTTCCCTCCCTCCCAAATCCCCAGAGAATCAAACACAGTATTCAAAAACTCCCCCCAGGAGAATGGAAGCTTTTAGGGGATCTTTTGGGGGTAAGAATGGAAGCTTTCTGAGGGTAGGGACTATTTTATTTGGCATTTTACTGTACATCATCTCATTGAAGCCTCCCAATAATCCTGGGATTGAAGCTCAGGAGGGCTGGGCCCTGCTGACCCCCTTATTTTGCCCCTGGGGGGGGCACTGCACAATTGGAGAGTGTCATCTCCCTCTCTGCTGCCGAGACAGTCCAGAACTTGAGGGGGAGCCAGAGGTGACCCCCCGGCTCACCTCAGACAACAGTCAGTCCCAGGAATGGGAGCCCCATGGTGCCTCACTGTGGAGTGGCCATTTACAACTCTTCTCAGTGGATAGGGATCAAGAAGCATGGTTGAAATTGCTACTGGGCTTCAAGGCACTGTGCTAGGCACAAGGGTTCAGGAGACGAAAGGTCAACTGATTATTTTTGAACTGGGTGAGGGATCGAGGGAAAGAAGACGGCGGGGAAAGGAGTGAGGTGAACAGAAATTAGGAAAAGAGAGCAAGAGAAAAGGAAAGGTGGGAGGAAGAGAAGGAAAAAAGCAGGGGCCCTGAAATAAAGCCCAGGGTTGGAAAAGCAGCAAGTCCCATTAGAAACCAGGATCGGGGCAGCATTTATTAAAGTAAGATCACAACCCCAGGCCAGCGGCCCATGAAATTGCTCGCTCCCGAGCTTCCAAGGCGCCATCACAGATAGGCTTAACAAATGCTAGCTTCTAGCCCACGGGCCTAGCCACTCATCCTAGAAACCAAATGAGAGAAGACACTTGAAGAGAGCTTGTGTCCCTCCCTCCAATGTACCGGGCAGCCTCATGTGGGGTACCATCCATCTCCTCTGCTCTGGCAGGGAGACAAGGAGCAGGGAAAAGGCAGGCTGGGGGATTCTGAGGGACAAGGAGATAATATCTGTCCTAGAGGTGATCAAGGAGCGGGAGGGCTGGGGGGAAAGAGTAGGAAAAAAATAGTCTGGCCAAAATGACAAAAGGTGACCTCGGTCCTCAATTTCAAGGCCCATTAGTGCCCAGCTATACTGTTTGGGGGGTTCAAGTGAGGCTGGTGTAGCTGATTGAAGGGATAGCACCCCACACAGGCTGAGGAAGCTGTCAGTAGAGAATGTGGCTTTCTTTTTCTGTTGAGCTCATGAGGAGCATGAATGGTGAAAGGCAGCTCTGCTGGCTGGCTCCCAGCCCACCCTGGGACGGATACACACACACACACACACACACACACACACACACACACACACATGCACACACCCCACAGCTATTGTAACATAAAGCGGCACTGACATACAGGGAGGGGGAGAGGAACAGGCCTTCCCCTCCCCCTACCTCCGTTAAGGTGTAGGACACCATGTGTGTTCACACCAGCCACCAAGGAACAAAACTGGGGGCCAAAAGCTTCTTATTGGAAGTAGTCTGGATCCTAATTAGCTCTGAAAATCCAGCCATAGTCCAACAACTGCCAAGACCTATCAGGAACCCAAGAGAGACGAGACTGGACAGGGCTCAGTCGCAGGCGAGGATACTTTGCTAAGTAGCAGCCAGGCTCAGATCTCCATTTCCACCCAGGATAAAGGGGAAGAGACGGGAGGGAGAGCAGCTTGAAATTTTGGGGGTTCGAAGTTGAAACATGACATCAGGAGGGATGTTCTCTCAGTATCCATGAGTCCCTGTGGGTGCATTTCGGAGGGAAACTCGGACCCTCTCTCAAGTTGTTTTTCCTTGTTTAAAACAACACGCCAAGATGCATCCCTGTTTCTAAAACTTTGGAGGGATCACAGCCGAAGGTCACGCAAGAAGACTTCCCTGGGCCCTGTTGGCCCTGTGGATTCCTTCAGCCATCTCAGCGAAGGGCTTCTGGTTCTGACAGAGTGTTATTGGGAACTCAGGCTTGTACCAGGTCTAAGCTAGTACACTAGCCAGTAGGGGCCCGCCTGCTTTTCCAAAGACAGCCATGGATTTCTTAAGATTTGGGTGGAAAAAGGGCCAAGGGATGGATCAGTGACTCCGTGGGCTGTGGGAGTTCCGTCCATGATTGTAGCTCAGTACCTCCTCCAACGCTTCTATTTTTAGAGGGATGCCCAGCACAGGCAAAGAAAGTGACTTTCCTAAGATCACACAGCTAGCGTATGGCAGAGCGGCACTTAAACCCAGATCTCGTGACCCCAAGGCTGGCTCTCTGGGCAGCCCACTCCTCAGAATCCTGGGATACCTGGGGTATCCCACTCTGCTCCTTTGACCATAAAATGAATGAAAGCCCCAACAACCGGGGCTCATCCCTGTTGAACCTTGCCCCCCCCCCCCATCCCTGGGCTTGCGATCACATGGCCCCAGCAATGACCATCCTTCCCCAAGCAGCTGAAGTGAAACCTTCTAGGGCCAGTTCTAACTCCAGCTTGGGTCCTGCTTCGGGATAGGGCCCACACCAAAACTCTGCAGCCACAGGAAACCATTTGCAAGCGTCCCGCCCCTGCCCGCAGCGCATGAGCAAGCTCCGAATGGAGGCCCCAGCAGGGCCAATAAAGAGGGATGTGTTTGCCTGGCCCTGCCTGCCTTTCACAGAGTCAGGGCTGAATTGCCAGCACTGAATGACAGCCTGAAATAGTAGCCGGATTCAATAAATAAAATTGCCCTTTTATAGGTTTGTGCCACATTGCAGAGTTTCATATTCATTTGAGGGTGATGGGAATGCAGATAACATTCTGTGGCTTGTCCAGCAGGGACACTCAGCCTCATTGCACGGACTTCTCTCAGATCCTGCCTGCGAATCAATTAAAAAGTGTCATTTCCTGTAAATTCAGCTTCGAGTCTACACAATTTCTTTAGTTTTTTCTTTTCTTTTTGAGCCAAACAAAGAACAGTGTGGCAGTTCCAGGCATCAGCAAAATCCAAGTCTCTCCCTCAACCCCATCATGATTGAGGTCCAAAGTCCTTAATGCTCTATCCTTCCCATCGCCCCTCCAAAACACACACACACACACACACACACACACACACACACACACACACACACACACACACACCGGAGCTTTCACATTTTAGACTAGAAAGAAAAAGGCCCAGGTTTTTCTTTCATCCCAGGCAGCTGAGTAGAGAGGAAATAGCATTGTCTCTGGAGGCCCAGGATCTGAGTTTGAATCCTGCCATTGGTCCTTCCTACCTGTGTGACCTCAGACAGGGCCGCCAACCTCCCTGAGCCTCAGTTTCCTCATCTAGAAGGGAAGAATGGTAGACCTGGTTGCCTCTAAGCAGAAGTGTGCTAGAGTGGGCTCTATGCAACAGAACTCATTGTGAGCATATTTACATCTCAGAAATTGGCAAGCATTGTCAATGAGGGCTTAATTTGTTGTTCTGTTGATTGTTGAGACTTTTAAAAAAGCAACAGAGAAAGTATTAATGATGTAGTTTGAATGGAAAAGTTTGACCTGCATCCATACTTTTGGACAGCTGGTCATTAAACATTTACCCCCACAGTGATGCCTCTACTTGTAGCCCTAACGCCATGCTGCTGTCCTGCAATGCTCACTTCCCCACATCCACCCAAAAGGTATCTGACCTGAGTGGCTCTCACATTTCTCACCGGGAAAGCTATGTAAAACTCAGCATCAGGCAGCTAGATGGTGCAGTGGATAGGGTGCCGGCAGGTTGTTGTTTGGTCGGGTCCTATTCTTCACGACCCCGCTTGGATTTGTTTTGTTTTGTTTCGCAAGGATACTGGCATGGGTTACCATTTCCTTCTCCAGCTCATTTTACAGATGAGGAAACTGAGAAAAACGGGGTGACTTTCCCAGGGCCACGTAACGACTAAGTTTCTGAACTCAGGTCCTGGTATTCTAGCTACTGAACCATCCAGCTGCCTCTGAATCAGGCAGACCTAAGTTCAAATCCAGTCTCTGATATCAGCTGCGTGATCCCAGACAAGCCATATAGTCATCTCTGACTGCCTCGGCTTCCTCGACTGTAAAATGATGACATTAATAGTATCTACTTGCCAAGATAGTAAGGATCAAATACAAATGCTTAGCACAGTGCTTGGCACATAATAGCCACTTAATAAATGCTTGTCCCATTCCCTGCTATTGCCTAGTCTCATCTAATCAAATGACCACCAAGCTCTTTTTTGCTGAGACCAAATACAGTCCCACTGAAGGCTAAGTTCCCCCATTTATCCTAGGGAAGAAGCTCCAGAATTAGGCCACGAACGTTTTTGTTTTCCAGTGGCAAGCCAGCGCTTAAGGTTTCATCTGCAATCAGGGTGACATTTTGCAGAGTCCTCATCTATTAGCTCTAGAAAAAGGCCATAGAGATTTTCAGATGAATTTGCACTACCTACATCTAAGCTCTTTGTCTCTGTCGATATGGGGCCACTGGGCTGGGTATCATGTAGTTAACCATAATCCCGAGGAGACAGGGCCGTGTTTCAGCCTGTCAATTATACTGACGCTGCCCCGCTGGGATGGATGTGGGCCTTCGAATCCTATTTCTGAAGGGAAAAAAACCCACAAGCATAGAGCCAGATCAGAAGCGAGGCTGGGGGAAGGTGAGCAAACAGCCCCCACGCTACCTGAGTTCTCCATCTTGGGGAGGGGAAAATAAGAGGGCTGATGTACATGGTGAAAAGCCACGTTTAACGGTTTCAATCATCAAATCCCACTGAAAAGACATAAATCAGTTTCTAACTGAATGCCTCAGTGGCAAGGAGTTAAGAATATGGTAGCCAAAGTTTGGGAAGCTTTATAAGAATTTCCCCCAAACTCTGCCCAAAGGGCCATCACACCGTGCATATCCTTTGAAACGGCAGTGTTACCACTGGGTCTATATCCCAAAGACATCTTAAAGGAGGGAAAGGGACCCACATGGGCCAAAATGTTTGTGGCAGCCCTTTTTGTAGTGGCAAGGAGTGGCTGCCCATTAGTTGGGAAATGGCTGAATAAACTGTGGTATATGAATATTATGGAATATTATTGTTCTGTAAGAAATGACCAACAGGATGATTTCTGAGAGGCCTGGAGAGACTTATGTGAACCGATGCCGAGTGAAATGAGCAGAACCAGGAGATCGTTGTACCCAGCAACAAAATTATATGAAGATCAATTCTGATGGACGTAGCTCTTTTCAACAATGGAGTGATTCAGATCAGTTCCAATGGTCTTGTGATGGAGAGAGCCATCTGCCCCCAGAGAGAGGGCTGTGGGGACTGAGTGGGGATCATAACACAGCATTTTCACCTTTTTGTTATTGTTTGTTTGCTTTTTTCTCTCATTTTCCCCTTTTGATTTGATTTTTCTTGTGCAGAGTGATAATTGTGGAAACGTGCTTAGAAGAATTGCATGTGTTTGGCATATATTAGTGCTTGCTGTCTAGGGGAGGGAGTGGGGGGAAGGGAAGGCAAAACTTTGGAACACAAGATTTTGCAAGGGTGAATGTTGAAGACTTTCTTTGCATGTATTTTGAAAATAAAGAAGCCATTATTTAAAAAAAGAAAGAAAAAAAAAGAATCTCCCCCAGAATTGACTCCCAGAGTCTAAATCCTTTCCTTTGCTACCCTGAAGATGCCAGTCCCTAAGAAGACCCCATGACATGCTGATCCCCTTATAATATTTGGGCTCCATGGATCTCATTTCAACTCTACAACAAACGATAAATGTTACTATTTTTAAGCACCTCTAGCCCATAATAATTTTGTAAAGCAGATGTCTAGCATTAGTGCGAAATGCTCTGGGTACCTCGAGCACACATATGGGCAAGAGAACTGGGGGAGGAGGGAAAAAAATTTTCTTATGCCATGATTTCACAACTTCAAAAAGTAAACTGCCAAGGAAAAAAATAGGCTCTTTTAAGATGCAGTCCTTCATACCTGTTATCTTCCAAAGGAAATGTTGTCACTGCTAATTTGAGAAAAGAGAGGCTGCAGAACATAACCACTAGAAAGCTGGCCTTGGAGTCAGGCAAACCTACTTTCCAGTCCTGCCTCTGAAATATATAGGCTGTGTGAACCTGGACAAGTCATTTAACTTCTTGTGGTCCAGGAAACTCTATAAAACTACGTTACAGTGATGTAAGTGATCTGTAGCAGCGAAGGGACTTTATCCATGGAGAATGCCTTATGCTAATGAAATCAGAAATCTGGACACTCCCCACTAAAAACATATAGGGGGAAAAAAAATCTGAAGCACTGCATTTGGATGACTCTGATTCATAAAATGGATACCACAGAAAGCAACTCTCCTCTCTCTAGTCTTAGTAATTTTTAAAATTAATTTTACAATTATAATTTTTTGACAGTACATATGCATGGGTAATTTTTTTTCAACATTATCCCTTGTATTCCTATTTCCAAATTTTCCCCTCCCTCCCTCTACTCCCTCCCCCCGATGACAGGCAATCCCATACATTTTACATGTGTTACAATATAACCTAGATACAACCAAATTTCTTGTTTCACATTAAGTATTAGCTTCAGAAGGTATAAGTAACCTGGGTAGATAGACAGTAATGCTAACAATTTACATTCACTTCCCAGCGTTCCTTCTCTGGGTGTAGTTCTTTCTGTCCATCATTGATCAACTGGTCTAGTCTTAGCAATTTACAGCCTTGCCTCATTATTCATTTGCAACTTAGCAAACACTGCATTCAAATAAAGGCAAAAATGATCTATTAGGTGCCAAGTAGTAAGCACCTACCACATATGGGGCACCGTGCAAGGTGTGAGACTTAGAAGAGACCAATGGGCACTGCCCTCATGGAGGGTGTGGTCTAGTAGGAAGCAGTAACATTGACAGAATAGAATTATTATTGTTTATCTTTTCCTGTGTTTCCTCACAGTTCCCCAGTGAGATAAGAAGCTTGATGAGAGCAGTGACCTTTGTCGCCATGACCCTGGGCAGGATCCCAGGCTCTGAGATTTCAAGCTGGAAGACCCAGACCTCAGAGGTCAGCTAGTCCCATCTCTGCCCTTTAGACTTCCAGAAAGACGGTTTCTAGACCCTCAGCACCACTTTCCTTCCACTGACCCACTAGAGGTACTAGATATTTATCAGTCGCTTAGTAAATATAAATAGTCGCTAAATGTGGCCAAACTTGGGTCCGAGTACCATGTTATAAAATGAACTAAAGAATGCCTGTGATGAACTGTGCATCCTACTCAGCTCATCCTTACCATTAAAAAAAAAAAGAAAGAAAGAAAGAAAACAAAAGAAAAGAAAGTCTCTTCTAAGCACTTCGTGGCATGGGGGACAAGAGAGCTTCGTCAAGCAAGTCTGTACAAAAGGAGGCTTTTGGGGCCCGAAAGAGGCCCGGGGCTTCGATCTGCCCCATGTCCCAGAAAATGGACATGCCCACATGCATGGGTACCTGTACGCATGCATGTACCCCTTTCTCTGGGAAATCAGTTGGTATACTGGAAGATGCTGATTCACCTTCAGCAGGGAATATGTCGTCACTTACTTAAACACATCAGGCTCCAGCCCACACCTGCTTTTCATAATTCTGAAATCGAATCCATTGTAAAAGAAAATACACCTCATTTCTGGCTACCGTGCAAAACCACAAATGCCCCATAAATATTGATTCTGTAGGGCTCTTTCAGCCTTCTGTGGCCTGAAATCCCCCCAAACACTTTTTCATTGAATCTTGGCCCTTCGCTGTTAATCTACGGCAAACAGCAGAATGAACAAAGCTACACAGAACGGCCTGGCGTGCCGGCCCACGCCATGAAGCAAGTGACAATCAGAGAAATAAATCATTAGGCGCAAATGGGAGTGAAAATATTTCTTTCTGTTGCAAGGTATTAAGATGAGAAAAACTTTCAAAGTGGCAGCTTCAAGCAATTGCATTCAAAGTTGCATAATTCCGTTAGGCTGACCTTCCACTGGAATCAAAAGCTACTGATTTCCATAATGCTGGCCTCCAACAGTATGAAAGGTTAGATAATGCATCATGATATACACAAACAGTTCCAAAATATATGACTCGAGAAGGAGATCTCGGTGACTCCAAGCTCTGGGAATTTCAGGTAGAGTAATAATCAACATTATTTATATCGAAGCGAATTTTTGTTCTCCAGGAAGATCTCGTTTTCCAGCCAAGGGGAATGAAGCTCCCGCTTATCCGGGAAGCTGGCGCTGGCCCTAGAGAGGCCGCTGCCAGCTCATTTACGCTCCTAGTGGGATGTGCTCCCAGTGATCAAAGAGGATCACCCAAAGGATGATTCCATCATGGCCCAGAACATACACACAACTCTGGTTCTAGGCACCCAAAGGCCCACCTGCTCAGAATACAGTACCACGTGAAAAGCTGAGTTCAAGGCCTGTTTCTGACACGCTAACTGTGTGACTCTAGGCAAGTCACTTCACTTCTCCTGCAACTCTAAGTAACCAGGAAGTTGCTGGTCTATAGGGGTGAGGAGAATTCCAAACTGGGAGCTGCACCCTACCCCCACCAATGAAATCACAGGGCCGAAGCAAAACCAAAACCAAGGACATTTCTACCTTAAAGCAGATGGATTTGATGCTCTACCATCTAAAAAAAACAACTCAGATTACTAAGGGTCATCCTCTTTTGAACACCACCTCCAAGACCACCACTGCCACCTAACAAAGGCGGGCCCATGAGCCATACAAGCTCTGGGCTACCATACCTGCCCTGGCTTTGACCATTCCATTTGATTGGTCGATCTCATTCAACTCTTCCTCCAGAAGGTTGGTGCCATAGGACACCCAGACTCTAACCAGATTAAGGAATTGGTGCTGACTTTCTGGGACCAAGAAGTGAGCACAGCAGGGCATCAGGAATGCCCTCTCTCAATATCAGGATGGGGACACCCCCCAACCTTTCCAAAGCAGCAGAAAAAAAATAGACAAGTGGTGATGATGATCTCATCATCATAAGCACCAGGCTGTACATTCCTTGGCGATGCAGCCAACATAGCGCTTGGCGCACTTTTTTTGGTCAAGATCTGGGATTTCATTGATATAAGGAACTCCAAGTAAGGATATGTCCAATATCAGTGTAGATCAGACAACTCCTCTGTAACTTAAACTCTTTTTTTTTAAATTACATTTTCTTTTTTTTTTTAATTAAAACTTTTTTATTTTCAAAACATATGCACAATTTTTCAGCACTGACCCTTGCATAGCCTTGTTTCTGATTTTCCCCTCCTTCCTCCACGCCTCCCCGAGATGGCAGCTAGTCCAATATATGTTACACATGTTAGAGAATGTATGTGTAACTTACACTCTTAAGAGAGTGGCCAGGGGTACTGAAAGGAAAGCAGCTTTCCCAAAGTCACATGATCAGTATGTGTCACCATTGGGATCTGCACTCAGGTCTTCCTGCTTCTAAGGCCACCTCTATATCCCTCGGGCCTGGTTCCCTCTCACAGAATAGAAACCCTAAAAGGCCGGCTAAATTTTCAATCGATAACAGACATTTACATGGCACTTTGAAGTTTGCAACTGGCTTCCCATACATTATCTCATTTATAACAACACTCCTATGAGAAGGGCACTCCAAATATTATTTTTGCCATTTTTTAGATGAGGAAACCGAGGCTCAGCAAGGCGAGGTGACTTGCTTTTGGACAAACTAATAAGTAATAAGGGAGGAGATTTAAACCCAGACACTCCTGACTCCAAGGCTGGCACTAAAATCACTACATCATTCTGCCTCAAACCCATGGCTGTAGAGAGGCAGGTTCTTGCTAATTTCCCCCTCAACTTAGATGTCTTGTACTCTACCTTCCCCCTCATCACGGCATCTGAATGGCAAGATATTCAGAAAACAAGTCCCCAGTTGCTTTCCTAATAATACCTCATCGAATGGACAACATTTAAAAGTTGAATGAGAAGTTCACTTATATTCCAGCTGGCTTTTCTCTGAATCAGTTCACATGAGTCTTCCCAGATTACTCTTAAACCATTCCCTTCACCATTTCTTATAAAATAAATTCTTAAGTAAAATGGGATCCTATTACATCTATCTACCATAATTTTTTCAGGCATTCCCCAATAATGGATGTCCTATTAATTTCCAGCTATTTGACACCATCAAAAGAGGCGTCTTGCTTGACTCAATAAACAATAAAGAGAATAAAGTCAATAAACAGAATGAGATGCGCTGTTGGATATGGCTAATGTGGGATTTGCTTGGCTTGACAATTCAGATCAGTTACAAGGGTTTTTTTTTCCTTTTCTTTTTTTTTTCTGGGAGTGGTTCTGGGGTTAGGGAGAGAAAATAAATGCTCATTCAGTTTAAAAGAAAAAATTTACTTTTAAAAAGGTTCAGCTGTTGTACCAGATCTAAAACTATATTATAAAGCAGTGGTAATCAAAACCATTTGGTACTGGCAAAGAAATAGAGAACTCGATCAGTGGAACAGGTTAGGTTCACAGGGCAAAATAGTCAATAAGTTTAATAATCTAATGTTTGACAAACCCAAAGACCCCAGCTTTTGGGATAAGAATTCACTATTTGACAAAAACTCCTGGGAAAACTGGAAATTAGTATGGCAGAAACTAGGCATTGATTCACATGTAACACCACATACCAAGATAAGGTTGAAGGGGTTCATAAAGAATGAGATTATAAACAAATTAGAAAAACATAGGAGGATACTTTAACCTCTCAGATCTGTGGAGGAGGAAGGAATTTGTGACTAAAGAACTGGAGATCATTACTGATCACAAAGTAGATAATTTTGATTACATTAAGTTAAAAAGTTTTTGTACAAACAAAACTAATGCAGACAAGATTAGAAGGGAAGCAATAAACTAGGGGAAAATTTTATATTCAAGAGTTCTGGTAAAGGCCTCATTTCTAAAATATATAACGAATTGAAGCCCTATATATATATATGAAAGAATTCAAGCCCTTCGCCGGTTGATAAATGTTCAAAGGATATGAACAGACAATTTTCAGATGAAGAAATTGAAACTATTTCTAGTCATATGAAAAGGTGCTCTAAATCACCACTGATCAGAGAAATGAAAATTAAGACAATTCTGAGGTACATACTTCTCAGATTAGCTAAGATGACAGGAAAAGATGACAAATGTTGGAGGGGATATGGGAAAACTGGGACACTAATACATTGTTGGTGGAACTGTGAATGAACCCAGCCATTCTGGAGAGCAATTTGGAACTATGCCCAAAAAATTACCAAACTGTGCATACTCTTTGATCCAGTAGCGTTTCTACTGGGCTTATATCCCAAAGAGATTTTAAAGGAAGGAAAGGGACCTGTATGTGTCAAAATGGTTGTGGCAGCCCTCTTTGTAGTGGCAAGAAACTGGAAAATGAATGGATGTCCATCCATTGGAGAATGGCTGAATAAGTGATGGTATATGAATGTGAGAGAATATTACTGTTCTATGAGAAATGACCAACACAATGATTTCAGAGAGCCCTGAAGAGACTTACATGAACTGAGGCTGAGTGAAATGAGCAACACCAGGAGATCATAGTGCATGCAACCACAAAACTATACACTATATGGCTCTCTTCAACAATGAGATGATTCAGACCAGTTCCAATTGCTCAGTGATGAAGAGAGCCATCTACATCCAGGGAGAGTCCTGTGGAAACTGAATGTGGACCATAACAGAGCATTCTCACTCTTTTTGTTTTTGTTTGCATTTTATTTTGCTTCCCTCTTTTTTTCTGGTTTGATTTGATTTTTCTTTTGTGGCACAATAATTGTACAAATCTGTATGCATATATTGGATTGAACATATATTTCTACCATGTTTAACATGTATTGGACTACTTGACATCTAGGGGAGGGCGTGGGGCAAGGGGGGAAAATTGAAACACAGGGTTTTGTAAGAGCTAATGTTGAAAAATTGCCCACGCAATGTTTTGAAAAATAAAAAGCTTTAATAAAGAAAAAAAAAAAAGGTTCAGCTGTGCATGCATAGGAATGCTCAGCTTTCAGCTTCAGTCATTCTCTCTAGTCTTCTCTTTCTGCCATTTCCCCATTTTAAAAGAAATACCTGAGAAGGCCAGACTGAGAGGGTACCCTAGAGGTGGAAGGCCAGGGAAGCCATCTAAAAAACTCAGGGTATCCCCTAAGACCGTACTAGAAATGTGCTTCTAAAGGGCCGTAATAACCATAAAAATTTTAGTAATTAAAAAAAAAAAATCAGACCTACTTGGGAAAGTCATTATTTCATAACAACGCTATCGTGTTCTTTCCTCTAAACTCTTAAGAACAAAAGTTACCATTAATATGCCTCATTGCTCAAAAGTCTCTATTGGTCTCACTTCCAGTTGATCAATGATGGACAGAAACAACTATACCCAGAGAAGGAACACTGGGAAGTGAATGTAAACTGTTAGCACTACTGTCTATCTACCCAGGTTACTTATACCTTCGGAATCTAATACTTAATGTGCAACAAGAAAATGGTATTTACACACATATATTGTATCTGGGTTATATTGTAACACATGTAAAATGTATGGGGTTGCCTGTCATCTAGGGGAGGGAGTAGAGGGAGGGAGGGGAAAATTTGGAAAAATGAATACAAGGGATAATGTTATAAAAAATTACTCATGCATATATACTGTCAAAAAAATTATAAATAAAAAAAAAGGAAAAAAAAAAGTCTCTATTGGTGAAAATGGAAATGTGCTCACAAGAGAAATCTATATAGATCCTCTGAGTCCTGGCCACATGGGACCTCCCAGAGAGCTCTCCAACAAGCTGACCCCCTGGACCTGAGACCCCGCCCTGGGGTGCCTAGTTCCGATCTGCCAATTCCCCCCATCTCCCATAGCTTGGATTGCATGTGTTCTTTTCACTTGTACTTAATGCACAGACAGAACAAAAAGCTCTTTCTGCTGAGGCAAATAGCACAAAGCCAGGTTCTGGGGGAAATGGGCAGAGCAGGAAGGAAGGCACTTGGTCTAGTCACCTATTTTTTTTTTATTATTAAAGCTTTTTATTTTTCAAAACATACGCATGGACAATTCTTCAACATCAGCCCTTGCTGCAACCCTGTGTTCCGATTCCCCTCCTTCCCCCAAGCCCTCCCCTAGATAAGCCACTTATATTTAAAGACCTAGACTTATATCCTATCTGAGTAAGTCCCTTAATTTCTCATTGCCACAGAGAATGTTGCTTGTAAACAAGTTGTTGGATTTGCATTGGCGGCGGGAGTTTCCACATTGGCAGCTGGATACATCAATGAATCAAAGTTCTAGTCCTAAATATATGTATATGTGTGGACATATATTTCATAGCCCAGCTTTGTATTTTTTTATATTTATTTAAAAAAGCAAAACCTTGACCGAAACCATAACCCAATAAATAGAGGGTGGATCTTCAAATTCAGAAGACTTGGACTCAAATTCAGCCAGTGGCATATATTAGCCATGTGGTTTTAAGCAAATCATCACACCTCACTGAGCCCCCAGGTAACCAAACATTAGGATTCCAAGTCCCTAAGGAGCTGCCAATCTGCAATAGTGGAGGGAATTTCCTTCCCAGAAGTCCCCCATGCAGATGATATCACAAATCCATACTTTTCCCCAAAACAAAAGCTAAAGGGGCTTTCAGATTCCCATAAGCCAACTGAAAGTACTTAAAGGTAATCTGTTTATGCTTAATGAGCGTATGGCAATAAGGGAACACATAGACAGCAAACTTGAAAATGCTACATAAATGTTCCTTGTAATTATGGCTGCTGCTGCTGTTGTTATGACTGAGACCAAATACAGAATTTTCCATGGTTTGTTTTTTAAAAGTCAAGATATTTTCTAATCTTTGTTCAACTGGGGGGGGGGGGGAATGGGGAGGGAGGAAAAGAGCAAGGGGAAAGAGAAAGCAGAAGTGATGGGGCCAGAAATGGGCTAAAATCAAGAAAGGGCAGAGGCTCACAATTTAAATTCCCCAGAAATGCAATTTCTCTGCAAGCCCATCAAGGGATCTTTATTAAGCTGAGCGACCGGCTACCTGGCTTCCTCCCACCCAGGGAGTTCCATTAAAGCTAGTCACCGGCAGGGCTCCTTCGGGTACAGTGACTCAGGGAGGCGGCCTGGCAGGAGGGGGGAAAGGAAGTCACTTCTGCTTCCTCAGCCATTACTCAGCAAACAATTGAAAAGAAAATCCAGAGGCTTATGGGCATGCAGAGGATCATCCCATTAACTGGTGCACTGGCCAGTGCACTGAAGGGAGGCAGTTAGAGCTGGATTCACATTCCTCTGCTTCTGGGCCCGGGGTGACCTTCAGTGATAATAACAAGAGCCCCGCCCCCCAAATAAGAATGATGATACTTGACATTTCGGTAGCATTCCTGTACAATATCACTGCCCAGTGAGGGAGGTGCTCCTGTAGCTATTCTCCTAATCCATTTTACAGATAAGGGAAATGAGATTCAGAGAAATTTAGCATCTGAGGTAGGTTTTGAACTCCTTCTGAGTCCAAGTCCTGAAATTTTCTCTGAATCTTCTGAATCTATTCTGCCTCAAGTCACTTAATCTCTTTAGGCCTTGGATTTCTTACCTGTAAAGGTTGGGAGGTTAGATTTATTGGCTCTAAAATCCCTTCCAATCCTAAGATCCTATGACCACCCCCCCCCACTCCCACATGTTCCTTTAGAGGGCGATCACCTTTTGCGACTTTCTCTGTCTCTGTCAGACTGGCTTCTTTGGCCATTCTAATGTGATATTGCCAGAATGGATCTATCAGAGGCCCAGAGGCACAAGATGATTTCTCAGATATGGCACAGGATCGCACATCTAGAAAGGATGGTAGAGATCATCTTTCTCGTCTACCCTCTTTGTTTTCCAAATAAAGAAATGAAGGCCCAGAGAAATTAAGTGAGCAAAAGGCTCACTGGGATGAGGCAGCAGAATCAAGATTTGCCCCCTGGTCCTCTGACGTAAATCTCCATCTTTGCCACTCTCCTACTCTGTCTGGCTTGACAATTTTTTCCCTCTAAATTCAAGAAGAAATCCATTTTGTCCAGAAGAACAAACCACACAATATAGAAAGAATTGTCCTTTGTGTTCCAGAAACCAGATTTGGTGGCAGATAGGGGGGAAGGAGAGAGAATCTTTCAAATGGAGGCTGCCACGAACAGCGCTGGGGACAAGGCACGGGGAGGGGTTGGGGGTGGCGGGGAAGACCGGCTTTCCACAGGACTCCATCCTGATGAGGCTTGGAGGGAGAAAATGGAAACTGGCTTCCTCACTGAGCACAAGAAGGCTGCTCATCGAGGTGATGCTGAAAGAGCCAGCCACATAGCTCTGGGGATACTCCAGAGCACACAGGTCAAAGAAAAACAAGCTTTATCCCCACTGAGTTCTCTGGCTGTGTGAATCCAGAATGTTTTCCCCAGCACATCCCCATATACAGCTGGACCCTCAAATGTAGAAAATGATCAAAGATAAACCCTCCTCCAGGCCCCCAACCGAAGGATAAAATCTGTTCCAGAGGAGCTATTATTTTTTTCAAATGAAATGCTCAGGTTTTCATCACCCTAGGAAACTGCTACTCATCCGGGGAGCTTTCAGGACCCGGGACAGCAACCTGAGAACTGTCTCTTCCTAGCAACATGATGGCTAAGCACGGAAATACAGACGAGCCCCATCACCCAGCCAGGTTCTGCAAGGGAGTCCAAATTTGGCCAAGAGAAAAATCAAGCCGACCTCTCTGATGCTGAGACTTTTGCCAACATCACTTCGGCTAAGATGGAGACATGTTGGGAGGGAGAGTGGGGAGGGAACAAGAATCATTCCCTTTGAAAAAGTGAGATACTTGACCTAGAAAAAAATAACCACAAAATTCATATGGAAGAACAAAAGGACAAGAATTTAAAAGGAATTAATGAAAAAAAAATCAAATTGAAGGTGGCCTAGCTGTACCTAATCTAGAACTATATTATAAAGCAGCAGTCACCAAAACCATTTGGTATTGGCTAAGAAATAGACTAGTTGATTAGTGGAATAGGTTAGGTTCAGAGGACAAAATAGTGAATAAAAATAGCAATCTAGTGTTTGACAAACCCAAAGATCCCAACTTTTGGGATAAGAATTCATTATTTGACAAAAACTGCTGGGAAAACTGGAAATTAGTATGGCAGAAACTAGGCATGGACCCACACTTAACACCATATACCAAGATAAGATCAAAATGGGTCCAAGATTTAGGCATAAAGAACGAAATCATAAATAAATTAGAGGAACATGGGATAGTTTACCTCTCAGACTTGTGGAGGAGGAAGGAATTTGTGACCAAAGGAGAACTAGAGATCATCATTGATCACAAAAGAAAAAAATTTGATTACATCAAATTAAAAAGTTTCTGCACAAACAAAACCAATACAAACAAGATTAGAAGGGAAGTAACAAATTGGGAAAACATTTTTACAGATAAAGGTTCTGATAAAGGCCTCATTTCCAAAATATATAGAGAATTGACTCTAATTTGTAGGAAATCAAGCCATTCTCCAACTGATAAATGGTCAAAGGATATGAACAGACAATTTTCAGATGAAGAAATTGAAACTATTTCCACTCATATGAAAGTGTTCCAAATCATTATTGATCAGAGAAATGCAAATTAAGACAACTCTGAGATACCACTACACACCTGTCAGATTGGCTAAGATGACAGGAAAAGATAATGATGAATGTTGGAGGGGATGTGGGAAAACTGGGACACTGATGCATTGTTGGTGGAGTTGTGAAAGAATCCGGCCACTCTGGAGAACAATCTGGAACTATGCCCAAAAAGTTATCAACTGTGATAATAACCTTTGATCCAGCAGTGCTACTACTGGGCTTATATCCCAAGGAAATACTAAAGAAGGGAAAGGGTCCTGTATGTGCCAAAATGTTTGTGGCAGCCCTTTTTGTAGTGGCCAAAGACTGGAAGATGAGTGGATGCCCATCCATTGGAGAATGGTTGGGTAAATTATGGTATATGAATGTTATGGAATATTATTGCTCTGTAAGAAATGACCAGCAGGAGGAATACAGAGAGGCCTGGAGAGACTTACATCAACTGATGCTGAGTGAAACGAGCAGAACAGAAGATCATTATACACTTCAACAATGATACTGTACGAGGATGGATTCTGATGGAAGGGGATAATTTTGGCAAAGAGAAGATCTAATTCAGTTCCAATTGATGGACAGAATCAGCTACACCCAGAGAAGGAACACTGGGAAATGAGTGTAAACTGTTTGCACTATTACCTTTTACCCAGGTTATTTTTACCTTCTGAATCCAATTCTTCCTGTTCAACAACGAAAAAAACAATTCTGCACACATATATCTAGGATATACTATAACATATTTAACATGTATGGGACTGCCTGCCATCTAGGGGAGGGGGCGGAGGGAAGGAGGGGAAAATTCAGAATAGAAGGGAGTGCAAGGGATAATGTAGTTAAAAATTACCCATGCATATGTACTGTCAAAAAAAAAAGTTGTCATTATAAAATTAATTTTTAAAAATACTATTAAAAAAAAGTGAGACACTCCTAGAGATTCGGAGACAAATCTCACATGATAGAAGCATTACCCTCTTGGCATCCTAGGGGGGGTTGAGTGAATCCTTCTGGATTTGGAGAAAGACCTAAATCCAAATCCTTCTGACTTCTAAAATGTAATAGCTATGTGACTCTAGACACCTTCACCTCTCTGAGTCTCCATTTCATCATCTGTAAAATGGGGATAATAATGCCTAGGACACCTGACTCACAGTTATGATAAAGCTCAAATGAGGCACCGAACATAGAGCCTTTCATCAGTTCAGCTATTGTGATTTTTAGGAAAGGCGGTGTGACATAAGAGGATGGAAAAATAGCCTGGGTTCAAGTGCTGCCTCTGAAGTAAAAAAAAGTGGTGACTAGAGGGAAATGACTTCACTTCTCACTGCCTGGGGCTACCCTGTAAAACCGGAGGAGAAGCCAACTAACTGGCACAGCTGGAGACAATTTCCATTTTGGCCGCACCTTTGAAATCACCGGCCCAGGCCTCTCCCTCATTTTACTATTATTCCAACTTTAGCCCATATGAAAATATGTTAGGACACCTGGGTTTTACCCTTGTGACTTGAGGAAGTCACCCCTCTGCTTGGAGAAGCTGCAGTGGCTCCCTATCGCCCCTCAGTCAAATCCCGTCTCCTCTTTGGGGCATTTAAAGCCCTTCACTATCTGGCTATTCTCCTTCAAGGGCTTTGCCTTCCAGCTAAGCGCTTGCTGCCCCCTGCAAATGACACGCAACGTCCCACGTGCGCCCTTACCGGAGCGGTGCTCCCGGCCCGCGCTGGGTCGGCCCAGATGTTTAGAGCGCCCCCTCCCTCCAAACTGTCATGGATTCCTGCTCCCCAGCGGAATGCAAGCTCCCTGAAGGCAGGAAGCGCTTTTCTTTTCTCCTTTCTTCTTTTTTTGCCCTCAAACCCCCACACCTGGCACTCAGTAGGTGATTCATAAATGCTTCTTAGGCTTGAATTGAAAAAAAAAATGGAATTGAATTTCCTTTTGTATGAGTGCATCCCTTAAGCTTTCTAGTGGGGAAAGGAACCCGGGCTCCTCCCTGCCAGAAGGGCTCAGAACCACGAGCCGAGCTGGCGCACAATCTGATTGCAGGTGCAAAGGGCGCGGCCCCTTCCCTGCCCGGCCCGAACAATCAGGGGCAGGTGGAGGCCCTGGGCCACCTATTCAGACCGGGGTAAGCCTCCCCATGCGGCCCGCGCCAAGCCCACTCGGAACCCTACACAACAGCCAAGGAGGAAATGTAGCGTGAACAGCCTTTCCCTCTCCAAACAACTGATCCTCGGGGACCGGCGCTGCAAGGTTCTCAATTGTTAGGAGTAAATGAGGCTCACATTAAAGAAACCCAGCCTCTCTCAGTGGGAAAATGGTTGCCCTGCCGAGCCAGGTGCCCTTTCAGACACAGCCCTCTCCTTCCAACGGCTCCATTCCCCGCGCCTCCGGCCACTTGTGCTCCTCTGAGCCCGGGAAGCAAAGGCACACGAGGGGGTCAGCCCCATGACCCCGGCGGCCACCTCGGGCCAGTCCGGCCTGATCCAGCTGGCCCCGAGTGGGCCCCTGCGCTTCCGGCCCTGGGCACGAGTCCAGCAGTGGAGACAAAAGCATCACAGCCAGAGCCTAGGTGGGGGGGGGGGGAGGGGAGAAACCCAGATGCTCTCCTTCCAGAAAACCGGTAAAGGGGAGAGGATGAACTAAAGCGAGAAGGCCTCTTACTTAATAGATGGCAGCTTCCTCCATTTCCGACTCCCTGAGCCTCAGTTTCCTAATCTGTGTGCCACGAGAGACAGCCCGGCCTAATGGATAGGAGGCTGGAGTTGAGCTCAGGAAGACCCGGGTTCAAATTCTGCTTGTGTCTGCGGGCAAGTCAGTAATCTCTCCGAGTCCTTCTACAACATGGAGACGAGGGCCCCTTCCTCTTCCGGGATCATGGGGAGTCTTAAAGGAGGTGTGCCAAGTGCTGTGGAAAGGGCGGTAACTGGGACTAGGAGGCCAGACAGAACAGTGAGTCACACAGCCCTTGGAAGCACAAAGCCTGTTGTTACTGTTCCTGCCTTCATTATTAAGAAAGAAAGAGTAGAGAGAGAACGCTGTTTCCAACCCAGAACACCTGGGTTCCAGACCTATCTCTAAAACTGCTGGCTGCGGGACCCCCTTTGGGCCCACGGACTGAGGCAGTGCTCCAGGACCAAGACAAGGTGCTCACCTGGATGGGGGAGGGAATGAATTGCCTCACTGGGAGCTTCCCCACCCGAATAAAATCACTGGCCCAGCCCCTAGCCCTAATAATTCACAGTAACTACATTACTACATAATGGGAGGAGCCCGAAGCTTTGATTTCACTGTTGTGGAGCATTCCCGGTGTGGAAACTCCCTCCACAGAAACAAAGCAAGCATTCATCAAAAACTTCGAATTTCAGGGAGTGGGTCCGGACCAGTACTGAGTGGCTGTGGCTCACCCGGCGTCAGCCAACATGGAGGTAATAACTGAATCCAGGTCTTCCCGACTCCAGAACTGGCTCTTTGTGCCATCCACAGGGGCTCCTCACCGGGAAAACCTGGATGGAGGATCACTGGACTGGAAGGAGGCCTGGGCTCATCTGGTCCATCACCTTCATTTTCACTTGCTTAGGGTCACACGGGTCCTAAGGGACGGAAGGCTACGAACCCCGGCTTTACTCCAGTCCAGTGTTCATTCTGCCTCACCTTGCTACCTTAACAATTCGGGTTGTATTAGTTTTGGCAACACACATGCTTGCCAATTTCTGTGGGTGTGTGTGTATGTGAGTGTGTGTGACAGTGTGTGTGACTGTGTGTGTGAGAGTGTGTGTCAGTGTCAGTGTGTGTGTGTGAGTGAGTGTGTGTGTGAGTGTGACATTGTGTGTGTGAGAGTGTGAGTGTGTGTGTCAGTGTCAGTGTGTGAGAGTGTGAGTGTGTGACACTGTGTGTCAGTGTGAGTGTGTGTGTGACATTGTGTGTGAGTGTGTGTGTCAGTGTCAGTGTGTGTGTGACATTGTGTGTCAGTGTGAGTGTGTGTGTGAAAGTGTGAGTGTGTGACACTGTGTGTCAGTGTCGGTGTGAGTGTGTGTGTGTGTGTGAAAGTGTGAGTGTGTGACACTGTGTGTCAGTGTCGGTGTGAGTGTGTGTGTGTGTGAAAGTGTGAGTGTGTGACACTGTGTCAGTGTCGGTGTGAGTGTGTGTGCGTGTGTGTGCGTGTGTGTGTGTGTGTGTTGGGGGAGGCGGTTTAAGAGATCTCCAATTTCACAAGTCTAGGGAACTCCCAGTAAGGAATTTCCTCCAGCAGGCCAGGCCCCGCTCGGAAACCTAGAGTTTGGGGCAGCACAGAAAGGTTAAATGACTGGCCCAGCCCAGAGGTAGATATTGATAAGCTCACTAACAATAAGCATACTCTTAATGGTCATTATTGTTAAAAAGGAATCCTAAAGCAGAGCCCTCTATGGAAAAAGCCCTGCCTCCAATCCCCAGAGGGGATGAAATCTCAGGATCATTAGTGAGAAGACTCTGGCTGAACACAACTTTGGCGAGGGTGCACAGGGAGCCAAGCGATCTCTAAGGTAACCAGCTAATTGCTAATCAGGAATGATAATAATAAATTAGCAAATCCTAATGTAAACTAACCGGGGCCTGTGGCAGTTGCATGGAGATGATAATGGCGCAGGCTACTTGGGAACATGGCTTCCAAGCCGAGACCAGCTGGGAACAGCTTTTGCAAGGCTAAAATGGCAGACAAGGGACAGTCCTGACAACTCAACATCCTGAACGTGCTGAAGAAAAGCCCGGTGGCTTTCTTTTTTTTTTCTTTTCTTTTTTTTCCCACACAGGGGGTCTACATTGATTTTTAAATGCCCCCTCATCCTTTTATTCTATTATGGTCAAGAAAATGGACGAGAAGCAAGAGTTCTATGGCCTGAAAATGGCGAGGTTAGACTACAGGACCTGGAACTGAATTCGCCCCACGTTCGTTAGCACCCATCCTGCGCCAGAGAAGAAGCCCGAGTCTGGAAGGCTTCCTACCCTCCGTGAGCTTACATCCTCCAACAAGGCCCCTTCCAGATCAGAACCCAGGACCCCAAAGGCCCTGGTTATAAGCAGCAACTCAAATTTCTTCAAAATGTCAGCCACTGCCCATTTCCCCTCTCCACCCCAGGGGTCTGTTTTCTCCTGTGCTCTCCTGATTCTTTCCAGTTCTCTCAAATCTTTGGGGGGAGATGATCCTCTGCCTCCATCACCCCTCCTGAGTCTGGAAAACTCCATGGAGAATGTCTGAGGGGGTTTCCCAGGGTGGCTTCTGTGAGCGTGCTTCTCATCTCCCCCACCCCTCATTTTAGTTCGTTGAACAGCACTCAGAACCCAAGATGCTGCCATCTAAGGGATCTGTGCAAGTGTGGGGACGTGCAGCCAGAGCCCTTAACCGTGGACGGATAGACAGCCCCTAACCCCCGACCCTCGGACCATCTGGGCCAGGAATTTTCGCTCTCTTTTGTGTCCTGGCCTCCTTTACAGGCCCATGTTTTTAAATGCAAAAACTGGACAGATAAACAGAGCGTCTATGAAGCACTTCTCATCTACCTGGCACCGTGAGGGCACGCAAGAATAAATAAAATACATAGGGTTACTCAAGAAACTGCAGCTCCCGGGAGCCTGGTCCGATCCTTTCACTCCCCCAGGAGGAAATCCAGCTCCAGGGTGAGGAAGTTGCCCCGAGTTTGCCCCGGGACCTCGACATCCTGGGCCAGGGCCAGATGGGCGGCCCGGGTTGAGTTCCAGTTCTGGGGCCCGGTGCTCTATTACAACCCCCTTATCAGCCTAATTGCCTTAAAAGGCCCTTTCACTTCTCGCCTCTCTGGGCAGCTCCATTTGGCATCGGCTGTCTGTGTTTGTGCATTGATGCAGAAGCTTCCCCAATTCAGCATCAAAGTGGGTAACCTTGACAGTTAACCAGAAAGGCTGGATATGCTTGCCTGTAACTGCCACGGCAGATGGAGGGGGGGAGGCCCGGGGCCCTCAGAGGCCGGATCGCACAACCTGCCATTGGATCCAAATCCTTCTTGTTCTACTGCGGCCATTTTGGACTCTAGCTAGCCTCCCCAAGGGGATTCGCTTTAATACAACCCAATCCAACTCCTATTTTGTGTAGGACACCTTCAAGGATTGGGGATTGAAAAACAAACAAACAAAAAAACCAAAAGTGAAACAGTCCCTGCCCTCAGGGAGGCCCTTTTTCTCCAGGGCCTAGAATAAAGTGGGTACTTAACAAAAGCTTCTTCCTTTCCCTTTCTAGTGAGATTGGAAGTGTTCTGAGGACAAGAAGTGGGTTTCTGACTCTGCATCAGGCATGGAACCTAGCTCAGTGTGTGGAGGCTCCCTGGGTTGGACTTGTGACATCCCAGACAGGATAGGGACATGGAAACCCGCTGAAAAGAGCCACAATGAAGGCCTCTGGGAAAATGACTCCTACTCTGTGTAGGACACCTTGAAGGATTTGGGGATTAAAAAATCAAAAGTGAAACAGTCCCTGCCCTCAGGGAGCTTATTTTCTAGTCTAAGGAGGTCCTATTTGTCAAGGGCCTAGAATAAAGTGGGAACTTTAAAGAGGCACAGTGAAGGCCTCTGGGAAAATGATTCCCCTCCGATGCCCCAGGCATACCTAGGGCCCATCCCCCGGCACCCACCGGCTGGCTTCCTAGGCTCCCATGGCCCTCATGCTCAGGCCCTTGACAGAGAGAACTGGGCCGAGATACTCTATGGACTTTAGCCATCACTCCCTTTCGGCTGCTCCTCCCTCTTGGAGGAAGCTTTAGCTAGATAGGGGGGAAGGAAATCTTTGGCCCTCCCCCTTCCCTCCTCTCCCCTGCCCTCTCCCCTATATGCAACTTGGTGGCAGATGCAGTGGAAATGACCGGGCCAAGGCGCCCAGCCCACTCGAGTTTCCCCAATGAGGGGGACTACCTAGCAGGACGTCTGGGTCCCCGCCCGCCCTCAGAGATCTCCTGAGCAATGAATGGCAGCATCAAGCCAGGGGAAGGCAGAAGAGGGCCGAGGAAACGATCCCAATTCGGTTCTTTGCCTTAACTGGGGTGTTGGCCCAAGGCACCCTCCCGCCGGGCTGCAATGACCGTATTAGCCGCCGGCTTCCATTTTCCCCGGTGCCCCAGGCCTAGACTCAGCTGAGCCAACGGTTGGCCCCCTGTTCCCGGCAGGGCCATGGAAAGATGAAGGGTGGGGGGAAGGGGGGTGGCCCTCCCTGACAGGAAGCTGGCCTTCATGTGCCCCCTCCCGCTTGCCAGGCACCAGAGGCACCGCGGTCCGGAAGGGCCTGGTCTCTTGGACTCTTAGCCCAGCCTAATTAATATTTATACAGAGCCCAGCACAGGACTGGCCATATAATATGCATTCAATAAATATATATTGATTGATTAATTGACTATATCTGCGCTCCGCTTCCTTGTGGGAATGAATAATTTACTTCCGCCATCCTTCACCGGTGGCTCCTCCAAAATGTTCCCATTTGTCCCGGAGCCTGGCCCCTGCCTCCCCCCCCCCCCCCCAGAGCACTGGGGCCTCACTGCGTGTACATTTTATTTATCCTTATTGGGGGGGGCGGAGCCCTTCAAGAGAGGAGCCTGTTTACTTTGGGCCTTTTGCTCCCCAGCAGCCACTGCGCTGCTCAGCACCCAATATGTGCCTAAGAAGTGGCCCTCGGATGGGACTGGGCTGGACCGAAGCCTCCCCCTCGTTAGCCCCTCTCCATTCAAAGGGCCATCTCGTTTGTGAGCTGGGGAATGGCTCTGCCGCGCATGCTCGCACTATGGGATGGACTCTCCAGGGCGCAGTTTTGTTTCCGCCTGGATAAATCCGCACCCAGAGCCAGGCGGAACTGGAAAGCGCCTCGGGGCCATCTAGTCCAACCCCACTCCAGCTGCCCGGAATGGAACTGAATGGAGTGGCCCTGATCCTGAGTGCTGTCCTTCTCCAAATTAGGCTGTTGTTTCTTCTCTGGCCCCACACTGGAGGCAGACACCGTTTGGCTTCGGAAAACCCCCCCTTTCCAACCCAGCCCGGGCTCGGCACATAGTAGGGGCTTAATAAGTGTCTGTCAAACGAATGGTTGGATGAGTGATGCGGGAATGAGTAGATAGACCAAGAGATCTATCTAGGGGATTGGACTAAATCACCTCCCAAATCCCCTGCAGCTGGGACAGGTAGCTGGTCAACAATCTGGTGAGAGCACAAAAGCACATGGAACACGTAAGCGTCTCTCCCTTTCTCCCCCCCCCCTACAGATACCCCTCCTCACTTCTCTCCACCTCTTACCCTCCAGCATTCCAATAGCCATTAGCCATCTTCCTAGTGCTTCAAGAAAACACTTCCATTTGAAAAACCATCTGCAACCTTTGATTGTTCAAGGTAAGGGCAGACACATAGAACCAATATCCAGTTAGTCCAAAAACCAAATGGCAAATGAAAATTTCCCTTTACCAAGATAAGGGCAGACACATACAGCTGATATCCACGGTTAATCCAAAAACCACAAGGCAAATGACAATTTCCCCTTGCCACAGTAAGGGCAGACACATACGATAATATGCCCAGTTCATCCAAAAGCCACACAGCAAATGACAAATTCCCCTTTGGCAAGATAAGGGCAGACACATAGAACCAATGTCCACAGTTAGTCCAAAAACCAAATGGCAAATGAAAATTTCCCTTTACCAAGGTAAGGGCAGACACAACTAATATCCCGGGTTAATCCAAAAACCACAAGGCAAATGACAATTTCCCCTTGACAAGGTAAGGGCAGACACCGAGATCCAGTTAATCCAAAAAAAAAAAAAAAAAAAAAAAAAAAAAAAAAAAAAAAACCAAAAAACCCAAAAACAAACAAACAAAAAAAAAAAAACAACCCACGTGGTCAGTGACAGTTTTTCAAGCTCCTCTCCTCTCAGCTGTGACCAGAACTACCACCAAATGGCAAAGGAATTTGGCTTCCTGCCCCCCTCCCTCGAACCACCCCCCAAGGAAGATGCCAGTTAGCAGGAATAGGGCAAAGCTAATTATGGCCAAACTGGAACACAGCCCTCAGAATAACAGATCCTCTTCCACCAGCCTGTCAGAGCCTCTGCTAGAATGGTGGCTCTCCCTAAAGCAAAGTATTTTGGGGCTTGGGCCTCTTCATTTTTTTGTTTGTTTGTTTGTTGGTTGTTTTTTTTTTTTTTTAATTGTGGTTTAGTTTTTAGGGGTTTTTTTTGTTTGTTTTGTTTTGTTTTGTTTTTCCCCCTGACTTGCCCGGGTCACACAGCCAGGAAGTGTTAAGTGTCTGAGGTCACATTTGAACTCGGGACCTCCTGACTCCAAGACTGGTGCTCCATCTCCGGCACAGTCTAGCTGCCCCATTAGGTCCATTTTGAATGGGAAAACCAACGTAAGGCCCAAATGCCCCAGAGGGCTCCGGGAGAAGTCCCATCCGGGTTGCGGCCCAAGACGCCGGGCCAGGCTGGTGGAGGGGGGACGGGACGGACGAGCTGGAGGGGCCCCGGGGCCACTCACCTCGGGCAGGGGCATGCCGTTGATGATGAGGTCGGGCTGCTGGGCGCTCTGCACCGCGAAGGTGTGGTGGTAGACGGTGCCGGCGCCGGCGCCGCGGCCGGCCTGGCTCTCCACGTTCAGGAAGGTGCTCTCGGAGCGGCGGCAGCCCAGCGGCAGGCTCTGCTGGTGGTAGTCGAAGTAGTTGAGGGACGAGGTGAGGGAGGAGCAGCTGACCACGTTCATCTTGTCGTTCTCCTCCACGTCCCGGGGCACCAGCCGGATGTCGTTCTTGTTGATCTTCTTCTTCTTGCCCGATTTCTTCTGGTGCCCGTAGGAGTACTCGGCGATCCTGGGGGACAGACAAGCCAGGTGAGCTCGCTGGGCCGCCCGGCCGCCCCCCCAGGGGCTCCGCTCCTCCGGGCCCCCTTTACGCCGAGTTGGCTCCTCCTGGTGCTTCCGACACGGGGACCCCAGAGTTCGCAGGCCGAATTGAGCGCCCCCCCGGCCGCCCCGCTTCCTCCAGTTGGCAATTTGGCAGAGGGGAAAGGGAGCCCACTGGAAAGCTACGGCACAACGCTCGGACGCCCGGACCTGAGGCAACTTACGATGGGGGGACGGCCTCGGGGACGAAGGAAAGGGAAAAGAACCCGGCGATTAGGAGCGCTCCCGCCCCCCGCCCCCCCAGCGTTAGCCACGGTCCTGCCCATGTCAGCGCCCGCCGGCAGGTGCGGAGCGCCCTCGGGGCCGTCCCCCCGGCTCCCTCCCCCCGCCCCGCGTCTGCCAGCCCGCCGTGGCTCGAACGGGGAGCAGCGCCTTTTGTACCTGGTCCCGGCGGGCTCCGTTTCTCCCCTGCTTTTGTGCCTTCCTCCCTGCTCCCAGGAGAAACAGAGCCGCAGCCCCTCCACTTGCCGTTTGGGCCTTTTTATGAAATGGCAGAAGAGGCGAGGGATGGCTAGGCAGCTGCTGCAAGAGAATGTCAGGGTTAGTGCATTCAGCGGCAGGCTCCGCACCGAGCCAGACCTACACACAGCGGGACTGCGAACGCGCCGGACCCAAGCCGGCTCCGTTCGCCTCACAGCGAGCCACACACACACAGACACAGCACGGGACAAGGGGCGGGCGCCGGGATTCTCCACTCCCTCTATTACTTTCTACAGCCCGGGGCTCGGCGCCCTCCGCTCGCCCGGGAGAAGAGCAGGCAAAAAAGAGGGCGGCGGGCCGGCCCGGCGGCCGAACGGCCTGCCTCCGCGAAGCCAAGCGCTCGCTGCGGGGCGGCTCCGGGGGGCGGGGGGGGGGGCGCTGCCGGGGACACCTGCACAACCCGGAGCCCCACCGGAAAGGAGAGCCCGGCCCCCGGAGCCCAAGTGGCCGAGGACAGCGGGAGGAGAGAAGGGCCGCCGAGAGGCTGGGGCCTCCCGGGCACTGCCCACACCTCGAGCCGAGAGGCTCCCGGCATCCTCTCCAGAGCTCTCCCGGGCCCGGGCAAGGCAGGCGGTCGGAGCCACCGAGGCCACGGGTAGCGGACTGGAGGAGGAAGGGAAGAGCGGAGGAGAGCTGGAGGGGAGCCCCGGGCTCCCGCTAGTTCAAAACATTTAAAAAAAAAAAAAAAAGAAAAAAGAATGTAGCTAGATACTGCTAGAGCAGCAGCCTCGGTCCGAATCACCGGGTGGCTTTTTTTTTTTTTTTTTTTTTTTTTTTTTGCTCACCTAGCTTGGGCAGCCTGGCAAAGGGGCAGCCTGGGCGCTGCCCTTTATTTCTTTATCAGGCACGGCCCCGAATGGCGGTTCGCTAAGCCTCAGCCATCCCGAGTCCGGGAGGGCCGGCCTGCGGGGGGAGGGGCCCGCCCGGGCCCCGTCGCCACGGGGACACTCTCCGCCGGCGCGCGGCCGTCGGGCGGCCAGGGCTTCTCTCCCGGGCAGCTCCTTTTCATCCCGGCAAAGGGCCGAGACGCTCCCTCGCTTTGGGCCGGGTGGGCCGCCGTGGAGAGAGCCCGTCCTCGCCCGCCGGGACGCCTGGGCCCGGCCCCGGGCGGGTCCCTAGATCTCCCCAGCCCCCGGGGCCGGCGGAGCCCGAGCCACTCCTCGGCTAACAGGATTAGCCCCAGTTCCGAGGCGGTGCCGCAGCTGCTCCTTTATGGGCCCTCATTGATATTCATGGGGCTACGCCTCCGTCGGGCTAAGCCGGGCAGCTCGCCCTCCCAGCGTCCATTCGGACCCGAGCCGCCCCGCCGCCTCGGACCCGGGCCAGGACGGCTTCGGGTGGCTCGCCGCCTACGTCAAGCCCAGATGGCCGGCCCGGGAGCCGGGGGAAACGCTTGGGTGGCGAAGCGCGCGCTCTCACGCGCACACCTGCGGGGTCCGAGCCAGCGGGGGAGAGGGGCGGGGGCTCGGGAACCCGGGACTCATTTGCATCCGACTCCAAAACCCTTTTTTTCCCCCTGTTTGAACCCTCGGATTCGGTAGTGCTGCAAAAAATAATAAACAGCGTCTGGATGTGAAGAACCCGCACAACAGTGGTTTGGGGTTCCCCCTTTAATTGATCCGGGGGTCCCGAGATCGGATTGCTTTTCTCGATTTCTCGGTTTCCCCCTTTCCCTCTGGCCGTGGGCATTCAAGCCCCCCCGCCCCCCCCGCCCCTCAGCAGCCTCAGAGACGCGGGCGTCCAAGGGGCATTCTCCGGTGGGGCCCCGAGCTAAGGGTGCCCCTAGCTGGCCAGCGCCCCCGGAGGGGAGCCCCCACCCACCGGTTCGCAGTCGGAGGAAGAAGAGCGATAACCACTTAGCCACCCACAGAGGGGAGAGTGTCGTCGGTCGTTTGGGTGCCGGGTCTACACCGCAGCCCAGCACCCCGATGTTTGGAAGCATCCAAATGACTGCGAAAAGCGTTCCCTTTGCCCCCCAGCTTTTCCACGGGGCCGGGCACAGACGCCAGGCTCTCGGGCTCCTTCCCTCCTCCCCTCCCTTCCCCTCCCCCATTCCAACTCCAATCCCCAGCGGCGTTTCCTCTCCCTGGGGGCCGCTTCCCCTCCGGCGGGCCGGGCGCGGGCAGACCCGGCCCAAAGCTCGGCTCCGTCTCCAGTCGGCGGGCCGCTGGGGCTCCGGACAGGGTTTTGTTTTGGGTTTTTTTTGGCGGGGTGGCGGGGGGGGGGGGAGGGAGAAGGAAAACTATTCCTCTTTCTGATTTTTTTTCCTGCCATAACTTCGCGGAGACAGCTGTGCAAATTTTAGAAAGATAATTGCTTCTCTGCTTATCATCATTATGACAGAATGCAAACAGCAAACGACTGTCTCACCGCGAAGTGTCAGAGCCAGAGAATAGATCCCCTCGGGCTGGGACAAACCTTGTTCTGCCTTTCCTCCTCCCACCCCCCCCCCAAAAAAAAAAAAGGTATTTAAGTAAACTCGGTGCTTTGGGGGATTTTTTTTTTTTTTTTAAGGCACTTAGTCTAAACACAGAGACGGACAGACACCACGACCGTGAGCCAAACCGCCACAACAAAAGGGTCGGGGGGAAGGGTCGGGGGCCGTTACCTGCAGTTGTAGGTCCGGATCTCCTTGTTGTCCCTCTTGCACTTGACCGCCACGAAGATCATGGTGACGAAGAGGATGGCGGCGATAGAGCCCAGGGCGATGATGAAAATCAGGGAGAGGTTGACCGAGCCCACGGACTCCTGCGCATCGAGGGCCGGGGACAGATAGATGAGGACCAGGGCGGACGCCGAGAGGGACGTCTTGCCGTGGTCGTGGGCGACCACGATGAGCTCGTAGGTGGTCTTGGAGCCGTCCCCGAAGGTCCGCGTGGTGCGGATCTCGCCGTTGGCTTGGTCGATCACGA
Source organism: Sminthopsis crassicaudata (assembly GCF_048593235.1). Lineage (NCBI taxonomy): Eukaryota > Metazoa > Chordata > Mammalia > Dasyuromorphia > Dasyuridae > Sminthopsis > Sminthopsis crassicaudata. Next base: position 11,364,080 of record NC_133623.1, on the reverse strand, counting down.
AGAAGCCCCGGTCGCCCTCGGTCATGTCGTAGGTGACCCTCCCGTTCTCGCCCTCGTCGTAGTCGTCGGCCTTGACCACGGTGACCAGGTAGCCCACGCCGGCGTTGCGGGGGATGTAGACCTCGGCCGTGCCGTTGACCAGGGGCGGCGCCGTGATCACCGGGGTGTTGTCGTTCACGTCCAGGACGATGACCCGCACCGTGGCGTTGCTCTGCAGGGAGGGGTTGCCCCCGTCCTTGGCCAGCACCTTGAACTCGAAGGCCTTGGTCTGCTCGTGGTTGAAGGAGCGCAGGGCGTAGATGTCCCCCGAGTTGGGGTTGATGGACACGTAGGTGAAGACGGGCATGTCCCGCACCTGCGAGGGCACGATCTGGTAGGAGACGCTGCCGTTGAGGCCCAGGTCCGGGTCCCGGGCCGACACGGAGAGCAGATAGGCCCCCGGGGTGTTGTTCTCCTGCACGATGACCTGGTAGTAGGCCTTGGAGAAGTGGGGGTGGTTGTCGTTCTCGTCCGTGATCTTGACGGTGAACGACTTGGTGCTCTGCAGGGAGGGCACGCCCCCGTCGCGGGCCTGGATCGTCAGGTTGTACTGGTCCCGCTGCTCGCGGTCCAGGCGGCCGTCCACCAGGATGGTGGAGAAGCTCTCGTACTCCTGCAGGCGGAAGGGCACGTTGCCCAGGAGGCGGCACTGCACGCGGCCGTTGAGCCCCGAGTCGCGGTCGGACACCCGCACCAGCGCGATCACGTAGCCCGGCGGGGCGCTCTCGCTCACCTCCACCAGCTCGCTGTTGACCGACAGCAGGTTGATGACGGGCGCGTTGTCGTTGACGTCCAGCACGCTCACGGTGACCTTGCAGTGGGCCGGGATGGAGTTGGGCCCCAGGTCCTTGGCCTGCACGTCCAGCTCGTACACGCGGCCCTGCTCGTAGTCGATGGCGCCGCTGACCGAGATCAGGCCGCTGTGCGGGTCGATCTGGAAGAGGCCGCGGGCCTTCTCGTTGACGAAGCCGTAGAACGAGTAGACCACCTCGCCGTTGGTGCCCTCGTCCGGGTCGGAGGCGTTGAGGTGGAGCACGGGCGTGTTGAGGGGCGCGTTCTCGGGGACGCTCACCGAGTAGGTGGGCTCCGGGAACACAGGGTTGTTGTCGTTCGAGTCGATCACCTTGATGCTGAGCCCCACGGTGCCCATGCGCGGCGGCTCGCCCCCGTCCAGGGCCGTGATGCGGTAGTTGTAGTGGGCCTGGGTCTCGCGGTCCAGGTTCTTCTCCACCACGAGCTCGGCGAAGCGGGAGCCGTCGCCGCGCGTCTTCACCTCCAGGCCGAACAGGTCGTTGGGCGTGATCTCGTACGTCTGCACGCCGAAGCTGCCCGAGTCCGGGTCGTAGGCGCCGTCCAGCGGGATGCGCGTGCCGGGGCTGGCCGTCTCCGAGATCTCCAGCTCGATCTGCGAGCTGGGGAAGCTGGGCGTGTTGTCGTTCAGGTCCTTGATCTCCACCTTGACCACGCAGATCTCCATGGAGCTGGACATCACCTCCAGGGAGATCACGCACTTGGGGCTCTGGTGGCACAGCAGGTCCCGGTCGATCTTCTGCTTGGTGACCAGCAGCCCGGAGTTGGGGTTGATGTCCACCAGGTGGGGGGCTGAGTTGGAGACCACCCGGAAGGCGGGCTGCCGGGCGTCCAGCAGAAAGCCGGCCTCCCGGGCGTCCTTAGCCACGTTGGCGATCACCGTCCCCGCTCTCTGCTCCTCCTCTACCGAGTATTTTAAATTGATCAGGGAGGCCGCCTGGGTCCACAGCAAAGCCTCCAGGAGGAGCATGGGGAAAAAAGAATCCATTTTTCTTGGCTCCGTGACTTCTTCTTTTCGGGGGCTCTCCTCTACTCGACTGGTGGGGCTCTGCCTGTTGATCGGGAGCCGGCTTTTTCTTTGTGTCTCTCTCGGCTTTTTGGCGGGGAGGGAGGGAGCGCGAGAGGAGAAGCGGAAAACACGAGTCCTGCCGAGCAGGACCGGGAAAAAAAAGCAGCAGGCGAAGCAAACGCCTGGGATGCGGAGAGGCTGGGAGAGGCGGGGAGAGGAGCCAGAAATCGGGCGAGAGCTGGCGCGCTGGCTCAGCTCTTCTCCTCGAGCCCGGCTGCCCAGCTAGTGGATTTCACCTCCGCCGCCGCGGTTTCGGTGCCTTTAAAGTTACGGGGCGATCCGCAGCCAGCCGGCCTCCCCGCCAAAAGGAAAAAAAAAAAAAAAAATCGGCAGAGAAGGGAGAAAGGTCGGAGGCACGCGGGAGGACGGCGGCTTTCTCCGGCTGGCCGGGGAGCAGCCGGGGCCGAAAAGCAAAAGCCCCAAACCCCGAAGTTACCGAAACAAACGAGGAGCTAAGAGCCTCCGGAGACGCCGGCCACGGAGCCCCGCGCACACAGTCACCGGAGAGGGGATTGAGCTGTCTTTGCACCTGGCATGCGCAAATATCTTCCCCCCTCCCCAAAAATGCACAAATCTTACTGCAGAACACGGGCACACTTTAAGCGCGTCCTGACGGCTCGGCCGGGCTCCGAGGCTGCTTTTGTTCGGGAGGCAGAGAGAATGACAGATTGGGCTCGAGGGCCGCGGCAGGGGAGGGGAGGAAGCCGCTGCCGGGGCTGAGGTCGGCGGAAAGTCCTGCACACGCCGGGGCTTCTCGGCGGCTCCTGGGGCCCGGGGCTCGGGCCGGCGGGCAGGGGAGAGGCTGCGGGAGAGGCTGCGGAAGCGGCTGCTCGCGCTCGCTCGCCCAGGGATTTTTTTTTTTTCCTCCGCCCGTCGGGCCGCTTCTACGGACCGGAGGGCCTCCTGCACAGAATCGCCTCCCCCGCAAAACGAACGAGTCAAAGGGCAGCGGGCGGCCGCGATCGGAAATCAAAGTTACCACGGCCGCAGCCCGGAGCGCGCGATCCCCACCGCCTCAAGTTTCGGGAGCCAATCGCCAGGGTATTTGCCCCAGGGGAAAAAAAAAAAATCAGAGTCTCAGTTCTTTCAGCTGGCTCGGGGGAGGGGGAGGTGAGTAGGGAGAGCGGAGAGAGAGGATGGAGAAGTCACAATGCCGCGGACTGGCACCGACAATCGGGGAGAGCGCAGGTACGGGCTCGCCTTCTACCTTGGGCTCCGCTGGGGTGGGTGCGAAATCGGCGTCGCTGCTGCCAGATCGAATCCCCCAGAGCTCATTCTCCTCTCGCAGGCATCCGGGTCTCCGCGCGGCCGCCCCGGCCAGGCTCCGGCGGCTCGCTCGCTCTGGCAGCCAAAGTTTACTTCCAGGCCCGGGGTCCTTTCGTTCGCTTCTCTCGGGTGCTTCCCCGCGCTCTCTAGGTGTGTGTGTGTGTGTGTGTGTGTGTGTGTGTGTGTGTGTGTGTGTGTGTGTGTGTGTGTGTGTGCGTGCGCGCGAGTGTGTGTGCGGGAGCCGAAGATGCTGCTGCTGCTGCTGCTAGCCGGCGGAGAGATCTTGGAAGTTCTTACCCAAATCTCCGGCTGCCAGAATTCCCAGGAGCCGCTCCGGAGGACCGTCCGCGGGCCGTTCCCGAAGGCCACCCCGACAGCGCCGCGCACCGAACGAAGCCGCTGTCCTGCCGCCGCCGCCGCCGCCGCTCCTCGCTCTGCCTCCGCCTCTGGCTCTAGCTCTCCCACCTCGCCGATGTCGCCGCCGCCGCCGCCGCCGCCGCTGCTGCTGCCGCCGCCGCCGCCGTCGCCTCCTCCTCCTCCTCTGCTGCTGCTCCTCCTCCCGTTGCCGCAAACTACTGGCCGCGGAATCTGGAGAGAGGGCTTGCTGGAGCCGGAGCTACGCCAGGCTGCAGCCAATCAGCGGACGGCAGGACGTGTTTCTAGCTAGAGGGGCGGGGCCGGCTCGCCGAGGGGGGAGGAGCCAAGCGGGAGAAACTTACACACAGAGAAGTGGTACCCAAGCCGGGAGGGGCTCGGCTGGAGCGCCGCAGTTCATCCTCTGGATAAACCGCTCGCCGCCGCTTTCTTGGGCAAGGCTGGGGAGAGATTCGGGGGGAAGGCTCTTTTTCCCATCGTGCTCCTGAGACGCCTCTTCTTCCTTTTTTCTCTTCCTGGTCCCCTTTTTTCCTGGCTCTCTTGACTTGAAGAGGGGGGAAAACGGCGGCGGTGGCGGGGTGGGGGATGAGAGAGAGAGACAGACAGACAGACAGAGAGGGAGACACAGACAGACAGAGAGGGAGAGAGGGGGAGAGAGAGGGAGACGTGGTCATCGGCCTAGCTCGGTGGCTTGTTTTTCTGGATTTCTCTTTTGAACTTAGATCTCCGCAGAGCTCGGCTTCTCTGTGAAAAGCTGTGCTCCCTTGAAAGCTTGCTTCTGCTGCCGCCCCCCGGCCCCCTCCCCGCCAGGCCAAATGCGGAGATGCCAGGAACTAAAGCTGCACTTCTTGCTCCGCTCTCCCACTTGTTCGTCGCCTAATAAAATCCCAGTCTGGGGATGTGGGGGGAGCAGCTGCGCTCTTGGGGCTGCCATATGTGTATATGTGTGTCTGGGGGGGGGGAGGCTGTCTATATCCCCTTGCAATGGAGCATCCTATAAATGAGTCAGGTTCCAACCGAAACCGAGTGGATGGAGCCCAGGCCGGGGAAGAGAAATCGGGCATCGCCCCCCCCCCGCAGCCCTGCTGTGCCCCGCGCCCACCCGCTGCTCCTGGCCACCGAGGTCCCGCTCTGGTCGATGTGGGCCGCGGGCTCGGGGGCCGACTCCCCGCCCGACGCGGGAGGACGGAGCTGGAACCTAATGACACCAGCGCGCCCCAGGAAATGCGCCCCGATAAACGAGGGGGGCGGCGGCCCAGCGGGGGGGGGGGCGGGAACCTCTTCAACGTTGCTTAGGGACCTTAATTAAAATCACTTAGGTGCAGGAATTAAAAAAAAAAAAATCCCGGTGCAAGTTGTTTAGTCAGCCGCATTCGCGGGGTCCGGAGGGCAGGGGAGGGGGGAGTTCTCCCCCCTCCCCAGACTCGGCTCTGAGCCTTGAACGGCGGCCCCCCGGAGAAGGAGGAGGTCGGGACGCTTGGCCGAGTAGGTGAGCAAAGTCGTAATTAGCCCAGGTAAAAAACCAGCCCGAGGCTTCGGCTCCCGGAGAAGGCTCAGTCTCACCCTTAAAGAACGATCCCAAGGCAAATCGGACGCAGGAAGGGTTTTCTTCAAAACCTGCCCCCTCCTAGCAGCCCGACTCCCTCCGCAGCCCCCCCCCCGCCCCCCGTCAGTGGCCCTGGCTCATCAGCTTCTCACTGGGGCCGGGGAGGGGCAGAAAAGGAAAAACGAAGCCTAAGGAAATCTCTTCACCCCGGGGCGGAGACCCCCCCCCCCCCCCCCCCCCCGCGGAGCACACGATCGGCGTCGAAGAGTCTGTCGTGGAGGGTGCGGGCTCGAGGAGAAGCGAGGGGCTCTGGTGGGCACAGCCCAGGGCAGGAATTAGCTAGCGCAGGAGCCACCGAGCCAAGGCGCCGGCGGGGAGCTCTCCCTTTCGTGGGTGGGTAGGGGCGCGGATTTCGGGCTGACAGCATCCTGGAAGGCCCAGGAAGCCTGGGAGCGGCAGGGCCCAGGGATGGGGGGGCGGGGAGACCCACTGGACTGGGGGTCGGGAGGGGTGGGGACCAAGCTGGGGGGGAGGGAGAAGAACAGCTCAATGACCAGCAGGGCCGAGGCTGGGCTTCGGCTGAAGGGATGAAGCGATTCTGGGCTCTGCAGGGCGGAGAGCTCATCCTCCCCCCCGCCCCCCCCCCCAGGAGTTACTTACCTTTGCTGGGAGTGGGGAGGAACAAAGGGCATTAAGCAGTAATTAAAGAGATCTCCACTCCGCCCCCCGCCTCCCAAACCTTTGCCAGGGGTCTAAGGGCGTGATCCCCGGACCCGGTCATCTGTGTGTTTGGCGTCTCCCTAAAACGGGTCTGGGGGCGCAGGCTGCTAAAATGTTTCCCTGCCATGCATGGAGGCTTTTAGCCGTAAACTTTAAGGCGAGCTGTTCCCCTTTGAGTTAAAAAAAGGATGATGCTGCTTCCTTGTGGCAAAGCCTGTCAGGAACCCGCTGATCGATAAAAGTAAACTGGCGCCTCCAGGATTTGATTGAGCTGGAGAAAATAGTCTGCATGGGAGGCTTGCCCATTAACAATCCCCCAGGTCAAGAAGCGATGGGAGAATTATTCAGGTAAAAAATGATTAACAGTGCCCCCGGAGGAGGAGGAGGACGAGGAGGAGGAGGAGAGAGGAGGAGGAGGAGGAGGGAGGAAGAAGGGAGAGGAGAAGGTGGATGGAGGAGGAGGAGAAGGGGGAGGAGGAGGAGGGAGGAGGAAGAGGAGGAAGAGGGAGGAAGAAGGGAGAGGAGAAGTAGGATGGAGGAGGAGAAGGGGGAGGAGGAGGAGGAGGAGGAGGAGGAGGAGGAGGAGGAGGAGGAGGAGGAGGAGGAGGAGGAGGAGGAGGAGGAGGAGGAGGAGGAGGGAAGAGGAGGGAGGAGGAAGAGGAGGAAGAGGAAAGAGGAGGAGAAGGGGGAGGAGGAGGAGGAAGAAGAAGAGGAGGAGGAGGAGGGGAGGAGGGAGAGGAGGATGAGAGAGGAAGAAGGGAAAGGAGGAGGAGGAGGGGGGGAGGCCGCTCCCCCCTGCCCCCGGGGAGAGCTTTCCCAAAGGCCGGATTCCCCCAGTTGAGCTAGACCAGGGGAGAATTCCAGTCAAGTTCAATGTCACTGTTAGAGCTCGCCGGCTCGGCTCGCTTAAAGGGGGGGGGACTTCCTTCCCGCCCCTGCAGCCGGGGGGAAGGGCCGGCGCCCAGTGCGCCCCTTCCCGAGGCTGCGATGGCCACCGGGGAGAGCCGCGTGGCAAAGCCGGGCCCCAGAGGGAAGGCCGCGGGGGCGGCCGGGGGACTCCGGCATTTCCATTAGCTTTCCCAGCCGCGCTCCCCTCCCCCCAGCCCCCAGCCCCTCTCCCCTCCCCGAGTCCTTCCGGCAGCTCCGGGGAACTGTGGCTCTCGCCCTTCCGATCCCCGGGCCGGAGCGCGCCCGTTCGCCGTCTTAGTAACCCAAAGCCCCTTCCCGCTCTTTTCTCCTCGGACCCAAGGCCGGCCCTGGGCGTTGAAGGCACGCCGGCCCAAGAAAGTTGCCTCCTTCCCCGTGGTGGGTTCCGCTCGCTTGGGTCGCGCAGGAGCCGGCTGCTTCTTCCGAATCACAAGGGGGCCATCTAGCGGCCTCGCTGGGTACTCGTCTCGCTGGGGGCTTTTCCGCCTCCGGCTGTAGCCGCCCGAGCCCGGAGCCCAGAGCCGGGGCTCTGTCCAGGCGCGGCAGTGCTGAGAGGCCGAGGAGGCCGCCGGCCGCCGGCGGGGCTGCCCGGCCACTGGAGGCCGGGAGGGAAGACGCCAAAAAAGGCTCGCGGCTGGCAGCCGTGCCCCGAGAATTGTGCCGAGGGCTAAAAGGGGCCTTCGCGGCCCCGAGTAACAGCGCTCAGACGAAGGGGAGGGTGGACAGGTGACCACGCGGACCATGGGGAGCTCTTGATTCTGCGGGGGCACTTTCGGGAGCCTCGCCTCGAACCCTGACCTGGGTGGCCATCCGCCTCGGCCCTACTTTCCCTCTTGCTGTTTGCTTCATTTTAGGGGCCTCGCCCATACCCAACGTGCATAAGCTAGGAGAAGGGGCTTTGGGCAGAAAGGGCAGCTGGGAGGGGAGCCGGAAGAGCCCCGAACCCCAATCCTGTCCCTGCCCTGTCCTGTCAGGCAAGGAGACAAGGTCCACCGCTCAGCCGGCGGCTTGGGGGGCGAGGGACCTTCAGGTCTGTGTTTGTGTGCCCGGTGCCTGGGAGGAGGAGCCACTGAACAAAATCTCTATTGAACTGCGTTTCCCGCAAGCAGGCTAGGCCTTACAGGGCCTGCATCGAGGCTAGCTCCTTATCTTTGCCCATTTCCAACTAGACTGTCAGCTCCCTGGGGCCAGGTCTGGGCACCTCCTGGGTGGGGCCTCCCATCAATCCCGACACAATGTAGCTGCTTCAGAAACATCCATGATGGATGGAAGGGAGGGAGGGAGGGAGGGAGGGAGGGAGGGAGGAAGGAAGGAAGGAAGGAAGGAAGGAAGGAAGGAAGGAAGGAAGGAAGGAAGGAAGGAAGGAAGGAAGGAAGGAAGGAAGGAAGGAAGGAAGGAAGGAAGGAAGGAAGGAAGGAAGGAAGGAAGGAAGGAAGGAAGGAAGGAAGGAAGGAAGGAAGGAAGGAAGGAAGGAAAGAGAAAAGAAGGAAGGAAGGAAGGAAGGAAGGAAGGAAGGAAGGAAGGAAGGAAGGAAGGAAAGGAGGGAGGGAGGAAGGAAGGAAAGGAGGGAGGGAGGAAGGAAGGAAGGAAAGAAGGAGCGGAGGGAGGAAGGAAGGAAGGGAGGGAGGGAGGAAGGAAGGAAGGGAGGGAGGAATAAACTAAGGGTTGAGCAATTGAAGATTTTTTTTTCTATGCCCCATCTTCTTTCCAGGATCAGTGATACAAGGGAATAAGTAGTTGGCCGTCCACCGTATGTAGGGTTTTGTGCTATAGGTGCTGAGAGAAACATTTTGCATTTGAAGAGGCACATCCTACTTGAACCCAGTATTTCTAGATATCAGGGATAGTTTTAAATCCTCATTTACCTAAGAGAAAATTAAGGTGAGAGAGGCTAAGCAGCTTCCGGAGAGCGACTTTAATCATCCCCAATCACAGCTTCCCGTGTGAAATCCAAAGCATTCAGTCAGAGCTGACTCAACATGCTGCCCACCGGCTGGGGGCATATGTATGGCCACTAGGGGGCACTGCCGACTAAGTGCCTGACTGTCCCTTTTTATTGCTGGGGTCCAGCCCTGGCAAACATGCTCACCCTCCTCCTTATACCCTCCACAATCAAGAATATCAGAAAGCCAGCAACCTCCATGCTCTAGCTCCGTCCCTTGGGGAGCGGCCCTAACTGGGGTATGTGGCAGCCCAGTCGCTGGGAAAACCCGCTCTCTTCCCTTTCCCTGCTTGTGTTAAAATTGAGTCAATCACAGAAATCTGGCTTAAAGGTGGGGAGCTTTGGGATTTGGTTTATTTATTTTTTATTCATCACCATAACTAGAAAGTGGGAGGGGGGTACATTCAAAAAGCCACCTTGTGGCTCTTGCCCTTCAGGTACTTCCAATCTAGCTAGGAAGAGATTTTGGAGCTGCAAAACAATGAGCACAAGCTAATAGAATACTTCCCCCCCAAATAAAAGAAAACTCAGTTCTGTATGGCTTCAGTTTGAATACTTTATTATTTCCACCCTGACAGATAAATAACAAAAATCTGCTACTGCAGAACTTCAGTCCTGGCTTCTAATTTGACTATGCAAATAGGCCATGCTTCGGATCATTCTGCCCTCTACTGGGGAACTCTAGAATTACCAGGAGCTCATAGCAGCTTTGCAATTCAAGGCCATTCAATCAGATCAGAATGAATGAATGAACCAGAATTTGTTAATTAACCACCTACTATGTTCCAGGCACTGTCCTCTGTCCTCGGTGCTTAGGATACAATACAAAAGTGAGACGGTCCCTTAAGAAACTTACCTTCTACTATAACTGTGCCCAGAGCAAAAGGTGGAAGGTAGGATTGGGGGTGGGACAAATGCACAGGGAATAGCAAGTCTGAAGATGTCCAGAGTGGATGGATCTGAAGCATAATCTGACCCCACTAGGTAGCATCTTATTAGCTGAGTTTGCACTGCTGTGCTAGTCAAGCTCAGAGCCAGAACAGAGACAGTTCCCAAGTAGAACAGGTTAACTCATCCAGGAAAGAAAGTATTGTCTGCAGTCTCCAGGAGAAGGGCAGCATGGGGGCGGATGGCAAGATGTCTGCTATATCCGTGTGAATGAATGGAACACAGTTTGGAGCCATCCAGGGAGAGGGGGATTGCCTGTTTTCCTTGGCCTTTGCTTCTGTGTGAACCCTTGTTTCCTTCCTTAGACTCTCAGACCTTGGATGGCTTTGGGGTCAAGGAGATCTCCAGCTTAGCCCCCAGGGAGAGCCCAGATGTGCTAGATACAAGCTACCCAAATGCAATTATATGGTGACAGTGAAGTCGGGGGTGAAAGGGCTATCACAGGCCTTACTCCATTTTAGTTGAATTGCCAACCAGTATGGTAGAAGAGCTGCAGACCTGATCTCCTCTTGGACCTTTTCTTTCTCTAGCTCACCCTCCCCAGAGTCCCGGGAGCCCTGTAGCCGGCCCTCACTTCTCTCTGCTCCTTCCAAAGAGACAGAGCTACCACGGTCTTGGAAAGTAAGATTTCACTCATCCTGGAAGCTTCCCTGCCACCATCCAGATACCAATGATGGTGAGTAGAGGCAACCTTAGGCGCGTCCAAAGGATTCAAAAACTTTGTACGGCCATGCCTGGCACTGAGCAGCGGGCCCATATGACCGTCTCACCTATCCCTGACTTATGGCCATTAGTATGTACAGATAGGGATGCCCAAGAACAGCAACCAAAAAAAGGTACAGATGAATGGCTGTGACTGTCCCAGGGAAGAAGATAAAGAAACCATAAACACACAGACTCAAAGATTCAGCTGGGAAGGGAGCTCAGTGGTCATATTTTATCGATGAGGAAACAGGGACCCACATAACATCACAGTTCTGGTTTAAGGAACCAGCACTTGTGCAAATTGCAGAGTGGGAACTTGAACCCAGGGCCTGTCACTTGAGCTTAATGTGAAAATCAGAGAAGCACTACTCTGTACTTAAGTGAACTATATGATCTGATACAGAATAAAATAAGCAAGAAAGCAGACACCGTCACACATGATAATGTAAGAAAAAAGAACACAACAATGATGCCATTTTTTACATGTGGGTAAATGAGCGTGTGTCTCATATGTGTGTGTGTGTGTGTGTGTGTGAGTGTGAGTGAGTGTGTCTGAGTATATGTAGGTACGTATGCAGGTAGCTCTATGTATGAGTGGATGTAGATATATCTATATGTGGGTGGGACTGTGGGTGGGTGTGAATGTATATATATATTTATATGTATGTATGTATATATAAATATATCTGTGCTTAACTGTAGCCGGCTCGGGGGATATGGAAGGGATGAAAGGGGAAAAAAAATAAGTATGCAGCAGAGATAAAAATAATAACCCATAAGGAAGCAAAGAAAACATGGACACTTGTGAATATAATTTCTTCTATTATTACATACGCTTTCTTGAAATGGAAATTTATTGTTATATATTCTGAATCTTCCCCGACATTCTATTGGGCACATGACAATGTTCTGTTTTGTTTCATTTTAAAATAATTAAATAAATAAATAAATAAATAACTGATGACAAGAACCTGGTTATTATGATGTCCAATTTTAACCTCCAACACAAAAGATCTAAGGAAGCACTCCCTCTTTTCGTCAGAGAAGTGGGACGCTACAAGTATGGAATGGTGGGTGATCTCCCAAGTGAGGTGTTGGGCTCCCATGTTTTACTTTTTTTCATTTGCTGGGGGAAAGGAAGAATATGGCCAGAAGTGACTATCCCTCAATGACTGCCTTATAGTTACTTTTCTTCTTTTCTTTTTTGCTGAGGCAATTGGGGTTAAGTGACCTGCCCAATGTCTCACAGCTAGGAAATGTTAAGTGTCTAAGGTCACATTTGAACTCAGATCCTCATGACTTCAGGGCTGGTGCTCTATCCACTGCGCCATCTAGCTGCCCCTGGATAAGTCACTTTTCAATTTTTTTTTTTTAATTGTAAACATTCATTTTTATATCTTAAGTTCCAAATCCTCCCCCTCCCTCCAGCCTCTCTCCAAGCCATTGAAAAGGCAAGCAATATAACTATTAAACATTTAAATTATGCAAAACCTATTTCCATATTAACCATTTTGGGAAAAAAAAAAAGAAAAATAAAGAAAGTAGGAAAAAAAACCCACCTGAATCTGTACTCAGAGTCACCAGTTCTCTCTCTCTCTCTGTCTCTCTCTCTTCTCTTTCTCTCTTCTCTCTCTCTGTCTCTCTCTCTCTTCTCTGTCTCTCTCTCTCTTCTCTCTCTCTGTCTCTGTCTCTCTTCTCTCTGTCTCTCTCTCTCTTCTCTGTCTCTCTCTCTCTTCTCTCTCTCTGTCTCTGTCTCTCTTCTCTCTCTTCTCTCTGTCTCTCTCTCTTCTCTGTCTCTCTGTCTCTCTGTCTCTTCTCTCTCTCTGTCTCTGTCTCTGTCTCTCTCTCTCTTCTCTCTCTCTCTGTCTCTGTCTCTCTCTGGAAGGAAGGAAACAGCATTTCTGTTCATAAGCTTGACAACTCACTTAACCTTACTTAGCCTCAGTCTCCTCTTCTGTAAAATGGAGATAATAATGGTAACCACTTGGGAGGGTTGTTGTGAGGATCCAATGGGCCATTATATTTAAAGCACTTTGTAAGTGTTAACTATTCTGATTATTCTGAATCTTTAAGCACAGGTTGTGAAAGTTTCCAGGAATGGGACAACCCATGATACCAGGCAGAGAGACAGCCCATGACCAGTGGCCACAGCAGTGGCGGCCTGCTGCAGATGAGTTTTCTAGGCTCTAAGGCCCTGGGATCCTGCTCTTTCTCCCACTTCTGGGCTTCGAGGGGAGGGAACTGCCCCCTGATGGACAGTGAGCCACCCCTCATCAGAAACATTTCTATCAGCCTGAAATGCCCCCCAAAAGTGATGTCCTTTAAAGGTGTTTCCATTGAATTACAGTCAATCCAGTTTCAGAGAGGTGGAACACACTGGCAGGGATTTCTTGATTTTATTAATCCACGTGCAGTGGCCCCAAGAGGATCCCTTGAGGGAAAAGATTCTGGCAGTCAAGTTTCAGTGGAAACCACAAAATACTGAATAACCAGGTAAGAGTATTAATGTATATTAAAATAAATAACAAATAAACAAACAAATAAATAAAATGTAAAGGAAATGGTGGGATATGGAAGGAGCCATGAAAAGCCCTAATGAAAATTTTAACAATGTTGATAAAGGCGTGGTTGGAAGCACTAGCCTGCTCTTGAAAAGAATGGAGAGTAAAGGGAGGAGTAGAAATTGCTTTGTGGGAACCTACTGGGTCTTCCGGAAGTCTAATTCAGTAAATTCTAAACAATCATCCACGTCAGAACAACTAGTACAGAGCAGACTTTTTTTGTGCCTCAGTTTCCCTATCTATAGAATACTGAGAAATGAAGAATATGCAGAAATATGGGGGGAAATGCTATGTTGACAATGAGGGTATGAGGTAAGTAGAAGCAAGGAAAAGCCTGGAGTCAATACTCCAGTGTGCCATGATAGGAAAGGGAAATTTCTATGCCTACTACACCAGAAGCAAGGGCTGTCAGCACTAGAGTTGACCCGGTGGGCCAAGATGTCCCCAGGCAACTTGGCCAAAAGAAAGCTCTTGCAAGCTTGGCAATCCCAGACTCCCTCTTGCTTCAAGGCTTCTCTCAGGGTTCATACAAGCAGGGAACCTGAACCAGATCCCGGGGATGGTTACCACAAAATCTCCGGGCCATCCCACAGTGGCACTGTCAAGATCCTGGGAACTCGAGCCCCGGTGAAGGTCAGCTTAAGAAGACACTGAAAGACAAGCTGTCCCCCCAAGAGGGGCCCATCTGACAGCTACCATGACATCACCTTACTGAACAATGTAAGTACCAAAGGCAAGTCATGTGGGCCACTGACAATGCACGTCACACTACCCGTTCGGGTTGACGAGCTTTGGGGTAAGGGGAAGCCGGTCTGAAAGAACTCCCAGGAGGAGGTCAGGAGAGGAGAAGCTTCCCAAAAAAGCCGTTTGGGCAGCCGGGCTGGGATGCGCCTCATTTGAATGAGAAGGGAACGATGCCTTGCCAACCCCAGGGAGCGCGTTCAGGTCTGAGGCCCAGGAGAGCCCAGCCGGGGTGCAGGCCAAGCTTGGCTGGGGGCTTGTTAATCAGTGTTTCTTTCCTCCAGCTGGGACCAGCATGCTTTCTTCCAAGAAGTGGCTGAGTTGCTGGTATACCTTCCAGCCAAGAGCGCAGAAAAAAGAGACATCAGTATCCATGCAATTGCTGCTGGGGATGGCAGACTAGGCCCTGGGGGGATCAAATTAAAAGCCCAGATGGTAACAACAGGATGGTAGAAAAGATACCTATGTGAGGGGGAAGCATGCACGATCGGGCGTGGGGACCGTGCCGATGCCCACAGTGGTCTCCGCTGGGCTGCAGCATAATGGGAGGAAGCCTCCATTGGCCACTGTGCACTTTAATTTGGGGAGCCAGCCAGCGGTTCTGGGAGGCTGCACTGATGAGAACAGACAGGCCGATCGCTCAAAATTACATCCGTCAAAGACTCGAGCGCAGCCCTAGGCAAACGATGAAAACCCAACAGACAGCTTCGGAAATCAATGGCTCTCCAGACCTGAGCTGGACCAGCAGGGGTCACATGGGAGCCCCCAGCCCTTTTCATCCTCCCACCAGAATCACCAGCCACTTTTCCTTGAAATGGCTGGCTCTAGCAGCCCAGGAGAGCGGAGAGGGACCGAGGAGGCTCAGCCGAGAAAAGAGGAGTCAGGGTGAGGAGCTCTGGGAAAACGGGAGGGCGTCTGGGCAACTGACACGGGATGGCCGGAGAGCCACTGTGCTCTGGGCATCTGTCTGCGTAGGCTCCCACAGCAGCTCAGTGTGGTATATCACTCTTCAGCTAGGGCTCCCATTACACACCCAGGGTCAATGGCAGGGGAATGGAGGAAGAAATGATGTAGGAGAAGAACTCTCTAACTCAGCCTGGGGCTGAGGGACAAGGGCTGGGCCTAAATTATTCAATCTATGGATCAAGTGGTGGGAGCCTTCTGGTACCATAGAGGGAAGAGAGAGAGGGGGGAACCAGAAAGAATGAAAGGAAAGGAAAATCAAGGCAGAATCCAAATCAGCATGTTCCTTCTTAATCGACCTGGGGTTTGGGACTAAGAGAGGCTATTGAGATAAGGAGGCTGGCTGGAAGTTGAAGGGTCTGAATAATTTTATAGCTATTAATAATTCTGTTAGTCATGCGATCGAAGCAAATGCTAGCAAGGTAATCAAATTGCATGCTTGATTGCAGAGATCAGGGGATATTTATTGATATGGCAAACCAAGTTCCAGACCCTGTTCTCCAGATCCACTCCCCTAAGCCTACATATATATATATATATATATATATATATATATATGTAAGGATATTTACACAATATGTATATTGTGAAAAGGAAAGGAAGAAAAAGGAGAAGGGAAGGAAGGAAGGAAAGGAAGGAAGGAAGGAAGGAAGGAAGGAAGGAAGGAAGGAAGGAAGGAAGGAAGGAAGGAAGGAAGGAAGGAAGGAAGGAAGGAAGGAAGGAAGGGAGGGAGGGAGGGAGGGAGGGAGGGAGGGAGGGAGGGAGGGAGGGAGGGAGGGAAGTCAAAGAAAGAATGAAATAACAAAAGAATGAAGAAAGAGGAATGAGGGTGTGCTAGACTGAAGATCCTTTGACCCCACTGGAGAATATCCTTTTGGAGGCACCTTGATCTCCCCTCCAAGCATTAGAAAAGATTCCCCAGCTCTCCTTGCACATATTAGGAGATTCACAGCTATTTCTCTCCTCCATAATTCAGGGCCCTGAATACTACTTAGTGGGCCATTAACCTGTTCCAATATAGCATTGGATTTTTCTACCCAAGGAGAATAAAATAAAGATGCCTAATTTAGTCCCCCTTTCCCTAAGAAATAAATAGCTGTCACACTTCCAGATCAGCAGAGGGCTCACAAACAGCTTTGGGCCACGGAGATCGATGCAATCCGCTCCTCCTAGGAGAGAGTGAGTTGAATACAGCTGAAGTGAAGCTGCCCTAGGCAGGGATGTCCATCAGTCAGGAACTCTTCAGGGACTCCCAGTTTTCCCGGCCACGGCTACAGGCTGTGGGGCACCCACCAACTGCTCTGGCAAAGAGAAATCAACTGGGGAATGCTGTGCAATGGAGACAATTCAGGCTTCACAGTAACATTACTGGACCTCTCCAAGGTCTAAGGGGTAACCCTGACATAAAATCAGTTTGACCTGTCCCTGACCCCCCCACAACAAGATGACCAACAAAAACAATAATACTAATTAAATAAGAGCTTCCCAATAAAAAGTGCCTTAAAGTTACAATTTTCCCCCAAACACTATGAGACAGATGCTATTTTTCATTTTACAGATGAAGAGACTGAGGCTGAGAGAGGTAACATAACTTGCCCTGGGTTATATCACTGATAAATTCTAGAGGTGAGATTTGAATAAGCCAATCAACCAGCATTTCTGAGGTACCAAATGCATGCCAGGTGATATACTGGGGACAAAGGAGATCCAAAGACAAAAGGGAAATCAGGTCCTGACCTCAAGAAGTTTTCTTTCTCAGGAGGGCAACAAACTACACACATAGATACATATGACACACACATGGATATACACACATATGATACACATGTGGATAAATACAATACATGTG
Organism: Sminthopsis crassicaudata; assembly: GCF_048593235.1. Taxonomy (NCBI): domain Eukaryota; kingdom Metazoa; phylum Chordata; class Mammalia; order Dasyuromorphia; family Dasyuridae; genus Sminthopsis; species Sminthopsis crassicaudata. The sequence continues at coordinate 11,347,619 of NC_133623.1, read as the reverse complement.
TGGATATAGATGATATACACGTGGATATATACAGTACACATAGATATATATGACACACATGTAGATATATACAATACACACATGGACATACATGATGTACATGCAGCATAACTTTAGGGATGAAGGCAATAAGAGAAGGGGGACTAGAAGAGTCTTGAAGGAATCCAGAGATCCCAAGAAACAGAGGTCAGGAGGAAGGTAGCAAGGGAAGAGGGCTCAATTCGTGGTGTTTGAGAAGAAACAAAAGGGTAGATTTGGCTGGATTTTGCAAGTGTGTGAAAGGGATTCCTGTATAATAAATCTGGAAAGGAAGGTAGAGTCAGCTTCTGAAGATTTTTAAATGACAGAGAAACTTAAATTTGGTCCTAGGAATAACTTAAGAGTTCTGGGACTTTACTGAAGAAGAAGAGAAGGGTGACCTGATCGAGCCTGAGCTTTAGGAAGACGCCTTGGCTGGATGGAGGATGGACTGGAGTGAAAAGAGACCGGAGGCAGGCAGACCATCCCTCCAGCAAGCTTTTGCTTTGGTCCAGGTAAGGAATACTGAGGGTCTTCCTCAAAGTGAGAGTTGTACAAATGGAGAAAAGGGGATGCAAAGAAGATATGGGGATAGAGAAATATGAATAGCTACTGACTGGGTGGCAGTGAGAATGAGCATCCCAGGATAACTCGATGAAGCTGGGAAATGGAAGGATGGCGTCACTCTTCATTGAAGTGGAAAGTTCAGAAGAAGGGTGGGGTTTGTTGAGAGGTTTGGGGGAGGAGAAGGAGGAGGAAGATAACAAATCCTGAATTCATTTTTTTGAGTTTGAGATGATCGTAGGACATCCCATTCCAAATGTTTTCCAGGCAGTTGGTGACGTGAACTGGAGCTCAGAGGAGGGACTGGGGCCAGACCTGGAATCATGTGAGTAGAGAGGATCGTTGAACGCATGGCAGCTGATTGCCAAGAGAAATAGTCCTGAGGGAGAAGAGAAGAGAGACCAAGGCAGAACCTTGGAGAGCACCCATGGTAAGTGTGATTAGTAAGAACTGACATCCTGGAGGGGTCTAGAGTTCTTAAAGCGAAAATCTCCTGGAGTCTCCCCCACTGCCAACACTGTCACATCCCATGGGAACTATAGTCCATTCTAAGTCTCTGATTAATTACCCTTGAGGCTTTTCTTTGGCATAATGAAAATGAAATGTCATTTCGAAGGGGTGCCAGATGGCCAAGGCTAAAAACTCAACTTCTCTACATGGATGCAAAGAACCTGCCTTTGATGGCTACAACAGGCGAATGAAAGCTCATTCGCAGCTACTCTAGATGAGCGAGCATTAGGCCGATTGTGTGGATGGTCTGGCCTACTTGTAATTAACTAGGAAGGCCTCGATCTCTCTCGGCCGACAGGACCTCAGACAGGAGCTTAACAAAAAGTGTTGGAGTGCCGTGGGGCCACGCAATTAATCATCACCTAGCACCACTCAGACTTGGGTTACTAATGCACTGTTTTATTAACCATAATGGATAGCTGTGGCTAGTAAAGAGAATGAGGAGCCTGTTTAAAGTTTCATTATGGCCAGTCTTGGAAGTTGTACTCGCTAACCCCATTTCATCAGCGCCTCCCAAATATCAAGGAAGCTTCGAGAAGCAAGGCCTTTCTCAGCCCAATTCCCAATGAGCATACATACGCTTCTCTCTCTTCAAGCGGCCTGTTTCTTGAATTTCTCGCAAAAACAACAGCCAGAAAAGTAGTCTCCCTACACAGACAAGGCACCGGAGGTGGTCACAGGGAGGATGAGGCTTGTGCACTCCAGTCCAGGATCCTCTCAGTCCAGCCCAGCCGCACGCTAACTGTCGTTCCGCCAAGTGCATTAAGTGCATTGGTGAGAAGCATCTAGCTGGGAATTTTATGCCTGGATCTCCTGAATGTGGATGTCCAAACACTTTCGATTGCTTCCATACTCTGATCTTTTCCAATCATCTCAATGACCTGGACTTGAGGAATGGGGGAATAGAAACAGGAATGATATCTCGATACCTTCTGTGCTGCTCAGAAGCAAGTTCCCTCCCTCCCATCAACACCTACAACCACAGGAAAACAAGAAGCCCCAGCTCTGTCACTAGTAATGGTAAATAAAAATGGACTAAGGACTCATCATGGACAATTCCCTTCAGCTGTCTGGGTCTTTGTTTCCTCACTTGAAAAGAAAGAGCTCCAGCATGTTCCGGGGCATTTGGCCCTGTAATTGCATCGGTATATCACTCTCACTATGGAAACTCACTCCAAAGATGTAGGCAAGGGTGCCAGCTCAAACTGGTTCTGGAGAGCCAATTGTTAAATTTTCATATTTACATCTCAGAAACTGGTAAGTGGTACAAATCCTCAGGGCTTTATTCATTATTTTGTTGATTCTCTAAACTTAAGAAAATGATGGAGAAAATGTTAATAATGTAAATTAAATTTAAAAAGGTGTCATGGTCTTTTTTCCCCCAACGATCTGCTTATTACCCTTTTACTGATACACTCCTGTGCATCACTTTGTGTATAAGTTAGAATCTCCATGAGTTGCCCGAGGAACCAAGAGTCTCAGTGACTTGGGCAGGGTCACTCAGATAGTCAAAGATCCCCCCTCCATCCATGTGATCATGCTACCTGTTGTCCTCTAATATGTGGTGGGTGAATTGATTTGAAATTCAATAGAGATTCATCTAGGGAAACTATACACTTGCCACAAAGGATAACTTTCTAGCCAAATTCCTGGATCCCAGCATGCTTTGGGGGGTTCCCAGCATGCTTCGGGGGATGGTTCCAGCACCAGTTCCTACCCCTTTTCTCACAGACTGTGGATGCTTCAGGCTACTGCCTCCATCCAGCCAAGGGACAGTGCATCCTGTGTACCCTGCTAACCAAAAGCCGTCTGTCTGACAGAAGCAGAAAAGGGTTTCTCATCAGAGATCAGTACTGAAGACCTAAAGCTACTTTGAAAGAAGCTGAAATCTTCTCTGTCTGATTATTTTCTACGCAAAATCTTCACTTGAAGGTTCGGCGTAACTTCTTAATATTGATGTTTCACTGGCGCTTTATGGGGAGGAGGTGAACCCTCCCATTAGCAACCTTGTTCCCTTCTGCTGAAATGCCAAGAAAGTAACTCAGTGAACACATCAAGGAATACTCCTCTGGGCTAATCCTTCAGTAGTTTCCCTAAGGCCTTCCATGCATTTCATGATGGATTGTTCTGCCACATGATGGGACTGAGAGAATCCATCCTCTCGCTCGGCCCCAATCACCTACCACCTCCGTAATAACCCTGTGTAAAATACGTGGAACATTGTTCTATATGGAAATGAGAAAGCCAAGTAAAAAAATCTAAGGAGAGTCTCCCCTCCTCACTAGCCAGATAATGGCTTGGATTCCATCCACTTGAAAAAGAAAGGTGCTAAGGGAGTGCTTCTCAGGGTACCCTTATGCCTTCTTCTCCCATTATCCAGATTGCTCTTTTTTTCTAAATTATCACTAGAAAGGAAATTGGGAACCTCTGGGGCCTGGATCTAACCTAAATAAACTCGATTTCTGTGGTAGAAAAGGGTAGGTGACTTAAGTGATAATAAACCAGCAACACGATCTAGAGCTCCAGGGGAGGGAAACTGAGGCTTTATCCCAGAGCACCATCATCGGAGAGGGCCTATGTCTTCCCTGGGCCCGTCACTTGGCCTATTCTCCACCCCTGGCCTGGTACTGAGTCACCACCATTACAGTCCTTATGCTAAGGAACCTCTCTTCAGAGGGCCACCCAGTCCCCACTTCTGTGCTCCTTCCTCTTGGGAGTTGAAGGTTGATCATTGAGAATGGAAACCAGACTTTGTGGAAGGCAGGCTCCCACCTCTCCACACCTAGGGTGGATTACTTTCTGAGATACTCTCACCTCCCCCACAATTGGGATAAAGACTCCTAGTTATACCTCTGCTGGGGCTGGACTGGAACGCCAGGGGAGGGGACATTTACCTGGGGACTTAGTTGGAGATAGTGATCTCTCGAATCTGGGGCTCTCTCTGCAGAAGGTTCAGAGATTTGCTCTGCAGAAAAGACTCACCTCATCAGAAAATGTGGGCAGCCAGCTGTTCAGCGGCATCCTGCGGGTGGTGGTAGCCAAAGGTAGTTCACGCAGATCAATTCCCAGAGATCAGCTGCGAAAAGCCTCAGTGTGGAGGCCCGACTGGAGCTTCTGCTCTTAAATGATTCACGGCTTGGGGACTGCCAGGCGGACCCTAAGACCAACATTGAAATAAGAACAACTGAGCCAACGCTACCACTCTGCAGAGCTCAACCTGGGCTTTCTGGGACTTGGGTCTGTGGTCCTTGATTAAGAGGTAGAAGGTGGGGGAGGGTCGGCTGAGGAGGTAATAAGCCAACCCCAGGGATAGATAGACCCATCACAGAGATGCATTCCCCCACTCTTCTGAGTCATTCAGTGGAGAGTTCCCACAACCTCTCAGGGTGATCAGGGATCTCCCTGCAGTGCTCCATAACGAAAATGAAGGTCTCTGACAGCTGACATGCTTCCCTGGATATATCTGAGCTCTTGCTCCAGAAACTCTCAATTACACAGGGGTGGAAATCCAAGTCAGAATTGTCCTTCCTCTGTCAGGGCTCAAAACACTGATCTGTAAAGGATTTGGATTTCCCCATAAGGCTTTGGGACAGATCTGAATCTAGGGGACGTGGACCACAACTCTCAGAAGGTGATGTTTCTGGGAGGGAGATTTGAAGAAAGAAGGCTCAATAGGAAAGAAGAGCCTCCATAGAAGATAATGTTTTGTTTGGGGGTTTGGATCTTCAGTGCTGAGCAGTAAATGCCTTTTGAATTGAACTGGGAACCTGAGTCACTTTTTTCAGGCCTGACTTTCTGCCTTTTGGGAAGGAACAGAGAAGGAAGCCCATCAAAGTTGTGCTGCAGCCTGCTCATACAGACTTGGGAAAGCCTATTGTTAAATGTTCGGTGTGAATATTTACACCTTGGAAATGGGCAAGCTAGAACTCTGGACTTGGTTGATTGTTTTGCTGAGTGTCTAGACTTAAGAAAGGAATGGAAGTATAATGTCAGTCGGGAAGGTTAAATTTTCAAGTGTGTCTGGAACACATTCCCCACCCCACCCCGAAGCACGCCGCTGAAAATCCTCCTGTACAAGATCTTGGGGTGGCTTCCCTTCTTGAGGGGCACAGTGTGGCCTTCAGAAATAGAGCGGGAGGCCCAGAGTCATTGGATAATTTTTTTTTTCATTTTGAGGAGACATTGGAAAACATCACACATTTTATTTAGAAATGCAGTTCACCCAACAGGAGCCTGGGCTCCAACACAGGATTGACTAGACCCTTGGCAGAGAGAACATGGGATATCGAGAGATTCTGACAATTAGCAAGCACATAACGGAGCTGCTGAAATTTAACATCACATCCACTCAGGCTGTCACTTGGCTACCTACAAGGGAGCTGACACCAAATCAATAACGCTGGGGGGGGGGGTCACTGAAGGGAGATCGATCAATGTACTCCCCAAGTTCATGAGCAGCCGCTAACTTTATACTCCCATGTCTGAATCTTCAAGATGCCGGACCCTGGTTGCTCTTACCCCGAGGGCTGGAGCTCCAGCGGAGCAGCTTCCAAACCCCAAGGCCTTCTTCTGCTCTTTGCTGAACTAGGAACCTGATCCAAAAGAGCCTGGGAGATGCCCTCCAGCTTTCACAGCTTTCACACTGTGGGAATCCACTGTGAGGTGGACAGATTAGGTCTACAGCTGACTCATCTGCACGGCTGTCCTCACCAGCAACCCAGATGGACAGTGAGCTGGGTCCAGAAGGGAAGAGGAGGAAGGAGGCAAGGGGGAAGCTTGCCCTTTGGAAAACTGCACGAGGGACTTGTCATGATTCCATGATCTCCCTAAAACAGAGCCCGTCTTTTGGGCATCTATATTTTCCCAAGGATGCAGCATGGCTGCCAGTCATGGAAAAGCAGTAGAAATATGATAGAAAGAGCCCTTGCTCTGGAGTCAGAGGCCTCAGGTTCTAATTCTGCCTCGGCTATGGGAGTGGTACCTGGGGGACCTTGAACGAGTCATTTTACATCACTGGGCCTCAGAGTTTCCTTCTCTGAAATGGGGGAGGGATAACCTCAAGCACCTCTAAGGTCCCTTCCAACTCTATGTCTATAACCCTTTGAAGAGAAAAGATTTCTCCAGAGAGAGGATGACTTTACTCCAGAGTGCCTCAAAATGCCTGATACCACCAGAGACCATCCAAGATTACAGAGTGCACAGCTCCCTTCAGCCAGAGGAGCCCAAGAAGGGCTCCCCGGGGGCCAACTCTGTGTTCTTCCCGTTGTTCCATATTCCCCACTTCCTCCCATCCACACAATGGGAAAACTTTGCAGACGTGATATTTGGAAACCAACAGAAATCCTATGATTAGCTCAATAGATCCAGAAAAAGCTTTTGACAAAACACAGGCCCATTACTATGAAAAACACTAAAGGGCATAAGAATAAATGAAGTTTTACTTTAAAAATGATCATCAACATCTATCAGAAAACATCAGCAAGCATTCTATGTAATGGGGAGAGCTAGAAGCCTTCCCAGTTAGATCAGGGGTGAAACAAGGATGCCCATCATCACCACTACTATTCAATATTGTATGAGAAAGGTTAGCTTTAGCGATAAGAGAAAAAAAAAGACACCAAAGCATTAGAACAGGCAATGAGGAAAGATGATATCTTCAGCAGAAGACTGACATCTTAGCCCCTCGCCCCAGACCCTCCTCAAAAGAGTGGGTGCTAGCTACCTGAAGGTCTCCAACACCCAAGTGGCTAAATGGAAGCAGCACAAATCTAATCGATATCCTAAAAACATTAGGAGAAGAAAAAGCTACTTTCACCATCCAGAGTCTGGGGGAAAAAAAGGCTGAATTTGGAGTCAGCAGACCTTGGGCTTGAAACCCAACTCTGCAACTTATAAATCCCTACTTATAAATCTCTGGACCTCAGTTTCCTTAACTGTCAAATGAGAAGATTGACTTAGATAACCTCCAAGCTCCCTCCTACTTCTAGCTCTATGATCCTCCATTGATCCAAACAGGGCACAGTGAAGTCTGGAGGCCCCATAAAGCGTGGGGGGGGCATAAGGAGGGCTGGAGGTGCAGTGATTCTGGCCAGCCTGGCCAAGGGGCTTGCACATCAATGAGATGACAATGAATTATTGAAAAGCTTCTGTTTAAAACACTGAGCTTGGCCATTTCCTACAAATCAAATTACCGGAGGATATATTTGATTGTAAACATATTTAGAAAATAATTTCATTGTGTTTGGGGATTTCCCCTCCCAAAATTTCCTTTGCATTAAAGGGCTACAAAGTTAAAAAAAAAAAGTCACAAAGTCCCTGAAACAACTCCCCCCCCCAGCAGGGAACACACATACCGAAATTCAATCGTGAGAAATAAAAACCTATTATGAGCAACAAAACTGACTGCAAATCATGTCCAACATCCTGAAACCAGAAAGGCCCCATCCACAGCCGACCCATGAACACATGCTTCTCCAGGCAACACACAGTGTACTTTTAGCTAGAGAGACCCAAATTCCATTTATAGCTCACAGGCCACACAGCTAATGTGGTTGAGCAGGTTAAAGCGTGGGGCCAAAAGATCACCTGCTACCACAGATATCTCACTTTCAGGGCCATCCCCCAGGAAGGGCTCTTGAGCCCGAGCTAGTGGCCCTGCCATACTTGATCTCTGGCAAGCCGTGCAACCGAGGCAAGAGCCAGGGCTTGGCAGCCCCTTTGCTAGCTGCCTTGGGCAGAAGAGACTCCTGAAAGTGAGACATCAAGTAGCTTCAAGTGTCAAGTGCATTCTGTCTGAGTGACTGCCTTAATGAAGTTCAACAAGGGATGCCATCCCTCCTCTCCCCCTCCACCCCGAACCAGCCTCCTTAGCCAGGCTTTGGCTCGAGGAGTGGAAAAAAACCGACAATTCACTACAGTGAGCGATCCAAAGACAATGAAGGAAGGAGTGGGATCTGGAAGCAGGGAAAGAGCATTTGAAAACAGGACTTCTAAATTCCACTGGGGAGCTACCCTGTTACTTCTCTCAGGGGCCTCAGTTCCTCCACCTGAAACCATGGGAATCACTCAGTTCTAAGTCACATAGGCATAAGTCCATAGGAAATGTGAACAATCGGAGGTGCTAATCAGTCGTTCAGTCATTCAATACGCATTCGTTCAAGGCCTACTGCACTCAGAGTCCTAGCCTAGCTATAACCAAATGCTACCAAAAGAATCCAAAGCATGGTCTCTTCCCCCAGAAACTTACAAAGTAGTCGAGGAGACAAGATTAACACCAATAAAGTGTAAAATAACAGAGGATAACAATATACAAGAAATCATAATTCAAGTCAATAAATATTTAGTAAATGCCTACCAAGTGTTCCTGTGTTTCTGTAAGTCATAGCACACTAGAGTCAACAAAGAGCTGATGTTAAGGATCCCCCAAAGGGCAGCGGAAAGGTTCTCGGTACAGACACACAGGCTACAACACATTCCAAACCAGGAAGTACCCAGGAGAAGTGTTTCAAAGATGCCGTCAAAGAAATATCCGAGTGAAATGAGTAGATGGGCTGGTCACGTGTGAGGGCATGTGGGACCCCAGGGGTGTTTTCCAGATGTCCAAGAAAGGGATCCTCCTGGCAAATAAATGGCTAAGAGTTACACAGGCTGGGCAGAAATGGGTGGGCAGTAATCTACATCACTAGAAAGGATGTCTATGTTGACAAGATCACAAATCCATTTAGAGTACTAGAGAATGTGCCAGGTACCATGCTAGACACTGGCAATACAAAGACAAGCATAAGGAGCATCGATTGCCTATTGCACATGTGACCCTTTACTAGGCTAACACAGAGATAAAACAAACAATCCCTGCCCTCAGCAAGCGTATATTCTCCTGGGGGATTGCCATGTTCACAGGTAAGTAAATACAAAATCTATACAAAGTAAATACCAAAATAATACACAGACACATTGAGGGCTTTAGAAGGGCACAGGCAAGCTTTGCAAACACTATTCCAGTGCTCCTCAAACTTTTTAAATAGGGGGCCAGCTCACCGTCCCTAAGACTGTGGGAAGGCCGGACTACAGTAAAAACAAAAGCTCACACTCTGTCTCTGCCCCTCAGCCCATTTGCCATAACCTGGAGGGCCGCATAAACGTCCTCAGAGGGCCGCATCTTGTCTGCGGCCGTAGTTTGAGAACCCCTGCACTATTCTATGAGAAACTACATTGCACCAACCCTGAAGTCAGGAGGACCAAGTTCAAATCTGGCCTCAAATACTTAACACTTCCTAGCTGTGTGACTCTGGGCAAGTCACTTAACCCCAACTGCCTGAGTAAACATAAAAAAAATATAAGAAACCACATCTTTATCATTGCACAATTGACTAAAATATAAAGAGAATACAAGGTCCTACTGTACTTATTGTTTATAGATTATAAAAACAGCCTGTGGCCTTAGAGACTCTTTCTTCCAACAAAGTGCTCCTTCCATACCTCCAATTTATTCAAAATTCCTTGAAAAATCTAAGAGACATGCTCCTCTCTGATGGACCTCTGATCATTAACATTAGGGAAGACAAGCATGAAACAGAGAGACATATGTTCACCAAAAGTATTCATTACTGTCATGAAATCTGTCAGAGTTCAAGTGGAAGAGGGATTCCCTATAGATAGAGAGATCTTTCAGATGCCGCTGCTCGTATCATGCCCTTTGATCGATTGCACAGCCTCTTGGAAGAATTTGACTTGACCATCTGTACCAAGTCGATAAGAATGCTTATTGTACAGATTATGAAATTAGATGGGCTACCTATGTGAATGTGTATGTGTACATTCACGGATATGTATGGTAAAAATGGAGAATTAACTGGACCCAGAACTAAAGAGGAGCCTAAGTGGCCTAATCCCCAAGCTCTTATAACGACCCCAAACTCCCCACTAGAAACAAAGACTCATCTTTTAAATCTCAAGATGCTTCTTGTTAGGATTACTAAGCGAGAACTGAGGTTGTCTGGACAGTGACAAGGTGAGAATTCAGGTTTTCTGGACAATTACAAGGTGAGAACTCAGGTTGACTTGATAGAGGGGGCAAGCTCATTGGCTGGGGTGGTTCTTCCCAGAAGCCCTTGCATTATCCCACGCCCATTCTCTGGGAGAATAAAAGAGAGGACTCTCATAGATAGAAGAAGTCTCTGCACTACATCAGGCCTGACGGGCTCTCTGCAGGAAGGGAAGTCACTTCTCTGGACAAGAGTTAACAGCAACTGCCTGGAGACAACGGTTCGCTACAGGAAGAAGAATCTGTCTGAGAGATTTGAGTAGACACAGCAGATCTCTTCCCAGAGAGCGATCCAGCAGCTTCTGGAGACGACAGCTCGCTACAGCTTCTAATGTTCTTCCGATTTCCAAGGAATTAAAAATCAGTGTCACTGAGCTGGCAATGGTGAGATAAGCGGTTGGTGTGAGTGGACTGTGACGTGAAAAAGTATGGAAGTTCCAGAAAGCACTGGAGTAAAAGATGTCATTAGGAAAAACATATATGATCAAAAAAAGAGATGGCAAGACTTAAGATAGCCCCTGGGCATCTCCAAAGGTCAGGAGAAACCCAGCAAGAGTCTCATTGATGTTGAGTGGACAAGAATCATACAGGATGCATTGGAGGGGATGCCTTTGCTGAGGAGATCAAAAGTCCATTTGAGTGTTAGAGGAAAGACTAAAGCATGATCTGACTAAGTGCCCAACGAGTGGCTCGGGACAGACATCCCAAGAGGACAACTTGGACCAGATGCAAATGTCATTGGGAAATGTTGAACAAGATAATTAAACTAGAATTCAGCTGTAGACAATGTGAATTTGTGGGTTTTGAAGTCAATACGCATCCAGCAGGGATCCATCTCTACTGGAGTTTGAGTATTTTATATATTTATATGTATATATAAGAATATATTAATTTAATATACATCTTTTTAAAAACATAGGCAACATAAGTTGATAGTTTTAGAACGTTTCTCTTTTTTGTCTTCTGTATATCATAATGTATCTTTTGTTGATATTAAGTTCATGAAAAAAAAAAAACTTTTAAAAAAATTGAGGCAGAGAAGAGGAAATGAAGGTGAGAGTGGATGATTGTTTCTAGGCGTTTGCCTGTGAATGAGATCATAAGCTCCCAGCCTTGGGGCTGGAGCAAACCTTGGAAGGCATCTAGCCCAACCTCCTCACTTTCTAGAAGAGAAAGCTGAGGCTCCCTGAGGGACCCCAAGGGCAAGTGGCCAAGATCACATTGGTAGAATGATGGTCATAGGATCTGTACTTATGAAAATAATGGCAGCTGTGATTATCACTGATGGCCAAAGCAACAAGAAATTCGATAGAGGGTGAGGTCACTCCTGGCAGAGAGAAAGAAACATTGAAAGACCCTATGGCTGGGTCTTGGAATGGGAATGACGGCTCTGCTCACGTATTTTCAAGGACCCAAAGCCTTTTTCCACCCACCGGAGGATCCCATTCAATCTTGCTTGGAGGTCCGACCTACTCATTTGCCACTGGCTTCAAAGGGCTAACTGACCCAGGAGCTCCAGAGCTCAAGCCCCTAGGGACACTGCCAGCAAGGTCCGGCCCCCAAAGGTCCCAGTCACTGTAATGAGGAATACAAGCAGCACCAAGAATGGAGCCCTCAAGTTCAAGAGTCTATAGAAAAAGATAATCACCTTGTGTGGGACCCAAGTCCGCTTCTGAGGGATCTGGGAACAGGGAACAACAACCCACTTGCAAAGGCTTATCTTTACATCGGAAAGCTGATTTGAGGCCTGAGTACTTGATGGGTAGTGGTGTAGTATGGGTAGAGCTGCTTCGCTGTGGCAACATTGGACCACAGGAGCCTACACTGAGAGTTGGAAGTGACCTTGGAGGCCCTCTTGACCAACTCTTTAACTTGGCAACAACAAAAAACCAAAGTGAGGCACAGAGAGAGGAGGAATTTGTCCACAGGCACTAAATGGCAGAATTGGACTCCTCAGTCTCCAAACTGATGCTCTGTCCACTATCTGGTTAGGAAGATATGGATTTCAATCCCCTTCTCTGACACTTATTGGCTGGGTGACCCTTGACAAGTCCCTTCCCTCTTTGGGCCTCAATTTCCTGATCTGTAAAATGGGTATAATAACAGCACTCACCTTCTCAGGCTGTTGTGAGACTGCATGAGATGAAATCTGGAAACTGCAAGGCTAGGACTGTACTAGGTCAAACCTCTAAGGACAGGCCAGCATTGTGATTAATGTTCTTCGTCTTGTTGCTAATGGGTTCTCAAATAGGTAACACTTTTACATTCACTATCTGATTTGATAAGACTAGCACAATACAGCTTGGTTTGATGATGAGCATCAAGGGGGAAAGAATATAAACAGTTCCTATTTCTACATTGCTTTTAAGGGTTACCACTCAGCTCACAACAGGCAGGGAATATGAGGGTTAATAGCCCCTTTTTACAGATGAGGAGACTGAGGCTAAAAAAGGGAAGTCACACACCTGGGAAGTGGCAGCTTCAGAGCCAGGCTTCCTTGATTTCAAGGCTGCCCCTTTTCCCCACCATCCTCCAATGTGTTTTACGGAAAACTTGGCTCAATGTGCTTCTTCCATTAATGAAGGAAGGCCTAAACTCAAAAAGAGTAAGCTTAATGCAGGAGGGGACATATCTGCCTGATGGCAAGGCCTCAAAGCCTTCTCAGCTCTCTCTTCTTTAGCTGCAGCCTCTTCCATGCAGTGGACTTACTGGTCTACTCACTCTGGGCTCTAGTTTGACCTTAGGCTCAAATCACCTTCCTTCCCTCTGCCACCTCAATGATTTTCTTAAGTTTGTAATTTTAAGTTAAACACAAAATGAGAAAGGCAAAAAACCATCACCACATACACAGCAGAACAGAAGATAGTGTTCAATAGAAACCAATCAATTTCCATTTCAAGAAAACCTATGCAATAAATACTATTATAATAAATACATTGTTTTCAAAGATGTCCAACTTTTCTTTACTTCCTTATAGGTTTTCTTTTATTCTCTGCTGTGTACTTTTTACTTAATTTTTTCCCTCCCCCTTCCCCTAGAAGGCTCCAATTAAGTGCAGAGATATATACATACATATATGTACACACACATATGTATACATCTACACTTAACTGTATATGTATATATTTCACATACTATATACATATATGTATATATCACACTACATGCACACACATATATACATATATATACACACATGTACACTCAAACACACAGACACATATAAGACTACACTATGCTTATTTCTACTTCTCTCTGTTTCTCTGAAGGTAGGTAGCATCTTCTTCTTCTTTCATAAATCTAAGTCTTCCCATGTTTTTCTAAATTAACCACTCATCATTTCCTATGCCACAGCAATATTTCAACCCAATTATGTTCTCTCTGTGAGATTGTTTTTGAACCCCCCCCCAATTTTCTGCATCCCTTCTATTACCGGTTGTATAGGTTTTACTTATACAAGAAAATTTTAATTTAAAATAAAAAATTATACACTTTATACTTCAACAATGCTTTTACCTTATAACATGGTTTAATGTCTGATACTACTGAATTTATTTTCTTTACATCTTTTTCCTCCTGGTTTCTTTGAAGTTCCTGAACTTTTGTTCTTCTAATGAACTTCTAACATAGTAAGAAAATTTTTAGTAACTTAGTTGGGGAAGTCATTACATAAATATATTAAATAAAATTGTCTTTTTTTCTTATTATATTGGCTTTATCTATCCATGAACAAAAATGTTACTTAACTTTTTTAGATCTAACTTTATTTGTATAAAAAGTGTCTTACATTTATTTTTGTATAGTTCTCGTGTGTGTTTTTTAGTTATACTCTCAGATATTTTATATTAAGTTATTTGAAATGATCTAAAACAATACTGAATGGGGCAGCTAGGTGGCGCAGTAGATACAGCACCAGCCTTGAATTCAGGAGGACCCGAGTTCAAATCTGGTCTCAGACACTTAACACTTTCCTAGCTGTGTGACCCTGGGCAAGTCACTTAACCCCAGCCTCAGGGGGGGAAAATAAATAAAAATAAAACAATACTGAATAATATGGCTGACATAGTATAGTTTCCTTGTTTTTTTCTTTTAATTAAATCTGTTTAACTTTGTCTGAAATCATGATTACTACTCCTGCTTTTTATATATGAAATTCTACTCCAGACCTTTATTTTATGTTTATGTGTATCCCTCATTTTTATAGCATTTCCTGAAAGCAATATAATCCTGAATTCAAATTTGTAATCTGCTATCAGTTTTTATTTTATAGGTAAATTCATCAAGCTATAATTACTTATTGCTTATTTTCCTCCTTCTTACTTTTCCTCACTATCCTTCTCATCCTGTTCCTATCCCTAGTCACTCATCTGCTTTACTTCAATCTTCTACCTTGCCTTCCTATTCTTTAACCTATCCACCACTCCAAGAATCTTCCCTTATTCTCTCCTCCAAACCTACCTTTCCCTTTTTATTACTTTCTGAATTTAGAAGACTTTTACACACACACACACACACACACACACACACACACACACACACACACACACACACACACAATTATTCTCTTTTTAACTCGTTCCCTATAAGTAAATTTTCAGCACTATCCATTCTCACCCTAATAACTTCCTCTGTATTAATTTTTCCTTTTTTTGCCTCATTTGTATGAGATAATTGCTCCTTTTTATCTCTCCCTACACAGTTGTTGCAGTTGTTTTGAAATCACCCCCATCAAATTCAGCTCAGCCCAAGCCTTTCTTTCAAATTACCCAAATAAAAATGACAGTCATAAAAGAACTAATAATATTTTCATATATAAGAAGCAACTGATTTGACTTTATTGAGTCCTTTATAATTGGTCCTTAATGTTTATATTTCTCCTGGAAGTTATATGTCAAAATTTCCCTTAAGTTCTGCTGTTTTTGTCACAAATACTCGAAATTCTTTCAGTTCATTAAATTTCAACTTGTTTTCCATTCAGGATTATATTTAACTTTGCTGCAGTTACCTACCATTTTTGCTCTATGAAATACAGTATTCCAAGACCTATAGGTCTTAAGTGTAGTAACTGCTAGGTTCTGTGTAATCCTTATTGTAACTTCTTGATATTTAAATTGTTTTTTTCTTGTTGCTTCCAATATTTTCTCCTTAAGCTGGGAGTTTTGAAACTTGGTTATGATATTCCTGCAAGTTTTCTTCCTGGGATCTCTTTCAGATGATGATGAGTAGGTTTTTACTATTTCTACTTTCCCTTCTTGTCCTAGAACTTCAGGACAATTTTCCTTGATAATTTCTTCTATTATTGTATCAAGATTCTTTTTCAATCATAATTTTCAAGCAGTCTGACTTCTCTTATATTTTTTCCTTGATCTGTTCTACAAATCAGTTGTTTTCCTGCTGAGGTGTTTCTCTTCTATTTTTTCATTCTTTTGATTTTCTTTTCTTATTTCTTTGTCTTAAAATGTCACTAACTACCCTTTGCCCAATTCTAGTTTTCTTTGTTCTAAATAATAGTTCTCTCTTTATTTTAAAAATATATGCAGAGTTTTCAACATCTACCCTTGAAAAATCTTGTGTTCCAATTTTTTTCCCTCCCTTCTCCCTACTCCCTTCCCTAGATGGCAAGTCATCCAATATATGTTAAACATGTGCCATTCTTCTCTCTATATATATTTCCACAATTATCACGCTGCTCAAGAAAAATCAGATCAGAAAGGAAAAAAATGAGAAAGAAAACAAAAAGCAAGCAAACAACAATAAAAAGGTGAGAATGCTATGTTGTGATCCACACTCAGTCTCCACAGTCCTCTCTCTTGGTGCAGATGGCTCTCTCTATCACAAGTCTATTGAAATTAGCCAGAATCACCTCACTGTTGAAAAGAGCCATGTCCATCAGAGCTGATCTTCACATAATCTTGTTGTTGCTGTGTACAATGATCTCCTGGTTCTGCTCACTTCCCTCAGCATCAGTTCCTGTAAGTCTTTCCAGGCCTCTCTGAAATCATCCTGCTGATCGTTTCTCATAGAACAATAGTATTCCAACACATTCATATGCCATAATTTATTCAGTCATTCAGTTTCCAGTTTTTTGCCACTACAAAAAGGGCTGCCACAAACATTTTTGTACTTGTGAGTCCTTTTTCCGTTTTTATGATGTCTTTGGAATACAGGCCCAGAAGAGACACTGCTGGATCAAAGGGTACGCACAGTTTGATAGTCCTTTGGGCATAGTTCCCCAATTCTAGTTTTCAAGGAATTATCTTCTTCCTTAAGTTTTTGGTTCTCTATTTCAAGTCGGTTGGACGTTCTTTTCCTGAGTTTCTTGGCTTATTCCTATGTTTTTTCCCTTAATGCCAATTGATTGTCACAAGAGCCCCCTGATTGCTCTCCCTGACTCCAGTTTCTCCCCTGCCAATCCATCCGCAGAATCAGCAATGCTATATTCCTACAGTCCAGTTCCAGCCATGTAACCGCTCCCTCTCCCCATACTCATCAACTCCAATGGCTCCCCATTGCCTCTAGGATTTGGCATTTAAATCCCTTCAAAGTTTGTAGGAGAGATGGCCTAGGAGAAAATTGAGGGATTGAGGGATAGATAAAGAAGGGTTACTAAGGGGAAGCAGAGGAAAAAGAGGAAATCCAATAGATTGTGGTCAGAGAAGGGGACCTGAAGATTCTTGGATGTGGAGGTGGGTGGGTCATCTGGGGGTGATAGCAAGGGAATGACCATCTTTGTGTGTGGCTGAGATGGGGTGAAGGAATAGCTCATGGGAAGTGAGTAGGCTGAGGAGCTGAGTGGTTAGAGCATTTGAGGGAGTTTCTTGAAGTCACCTTGTAGAAGAACAACTGTTGGAGAGGAGAGAAAAATTGTGATTAGCTACTAAACTCATTGAGGAAGAAGGGGGTGACCTTAAGGTCTAAAGACAATAGCCACCAGGACTTTATTTGGGCAGTAGAGGCAAAGTACAAGAACCTCAAAGGAGGAGAGGTTACTTAGTGACGGAGGTAGACCCTGGAGGTGGCCATGGGGAACAGAGAATATTCCAACCCTCCCATCTCCATCAATGAGCTGAGAAGAATGAGCAAAGATGCAGCTAGTAGTGGAGATGGTAACCAGGGAGGTTGTGTCCTGGGGCGAGCCGGATTTCAGTAAGAGCTAGGAGATGAAGGAATGGGAGAGGAAAGGCCCCTCTCAACTGTCACACCTTATAAAAGGCCTTTCCTGATTCCCCTGGGCATTCATGCCCCGCTACCCATTCTTCCCCCCAGCAAACTACTTCGAATTTATTTTGT
Organism: Sminthopsis crassicaudata; assembly: GCF_048593235.1. Taxonomy (NCBI): domain Eukaryota; kingdom Metazoa; phylum Chordata; class Mammalia; order Dasyuromorphia; family Dasyuridae; genus Sminthopsis; species Sminthopsis crassicaudata. Next base: position 11,330,194 of record NC_133623.1, on the reverse strand, counting down.
ATTCATTTATCTGGTATATGGTATTCCCCCAGCAGGAGGTGGGTTCTGAATGGTAGGGCCCATTTCATTTGTGTCTTGGTATCTCTGGGACCTCCCATGGTACTAAGTAAGTGATTAGTTGAACTGAATTTGGTGTGAAGTGAAGGTGGATTTTTTATTTCTAGTTGGATAGGACCTTGAACATGATCTAGCCCGAGCCTTTCATCTTACAGATGAGAGAACTGAAGCCCATGGAGGACAAGGGACTCTTAAAACTACTAACCCAAGCTCAACAAGAACTCACCCGTGTTATTCTATATACGAGTATTTACCGAATACACAAAGTCCAAACTTCAAATCTGCAAAATCAAGTGAAAGGCGCTAATGAGGGCAGCCTAGTGCCAGCGCCTTTCAGGCCGATGTTCTCAAGGCACAGCCCATACGGATCGTCCAGACGGAGCTGACAATCAATGGGGCTTATTTCTGTCTCTCTTGGCGGGAGAATGGAGCCTGCTGCTTCCAGTGGGCAAGAGGGGCAGCTTTTCCGAGGCCCCAGTGTGACAGGGGGCCAGCCCATAATGCAAAGCCCTTGGATAAGATAGTTTCATAGCCGAAAAAGAGAGGCAGCTGCGATTTCTGTCAAGCTCTGTCAACAACGGCCACATTCAAAGATTGGCAGAGTTCTCTCATACCCCTAGACATGGATTGTCTGGGTGAGAGAGGATTCAAAAAGTGGAACTGATCAAAATCTCACTATGGACAGCTAGGGTCCAAAGACAGGCCCAGGCAGGGTGCCAAAATGGGCAGAGACATGCTTACAAGCTGAAACACTGCTCTGAAATGTAGCTCCCTCTGTGCTCAACATAAAGGGTAAGATAGAAAAAATTCTAAGATATCATAATGAGTTCCCCTGAGGAGAATGCAAGCTTTCTTAGGGCAAGAGACTGGTCTACATTTATCTCCATCCCCAGCCCCAGCACAGCACTTGCCACAGGGTAGGTACCAGACACCCTATTGGTGAGTTGGCTTGGGGTTCACTCTGGACTCTGGATATATGGAATTAAAGAGGCCTTGGGAGGAATGATCTTGTCCTGGACAGGAATAGCTCCCTTTCCCAAAACCTCCTAATATCCTCTATGGAGGGCCACCGCCCAGGAACCAGAGGCCTCCTTGCAGGTGCTTGAACTACTGGGAAATAGTCTCTAGTCTGGGCCACTCATATGGGATAAGAGAGCCTTGAGGAAGAGACTGGACCAGCCCCCCTCATCTTATCCCTTCAAGTTCAACTGTAACTACAACATAAAGAACTCGGCAGCTTGCAAGACTAAAAAGATAGCCATAAGTAAGTCTTGATGATGAACTGTGCTGGGGATGCAAAAGCAAGAAAACAAGATGGCTCCAGCTCTCAAAGTGTTTACATTCTTATGGAGGAAGACAACAGATAAAGAGGGGACTGTGGGAGGGGTGACAGGACGGGGAAGGAGAGAGGTGATGGGCCCAGTGGATGAAATACTACTTCTGACTGATTTCCAGTCCCATCTCTGACAGTCACTTGCTGTGGATGACCTTAGGGATATCATTGAGCCTCAGACAGTTTTTTAGTCTATGAGATAAGTGGCACCTGCCTCAGTGGACAGAATTGTCTCCTGTCATCCCATGACTGAATCACAGCATATGACATAGTTCACTGTAACTCTTTCCCTCTCTCTGACTCTGTCAGAAAGGATCAATCCCCTCGGACTCCTCGGCGATGATTTCTCCCTTGTCCCAAGCACCCATTAGTATGATCGAGACTGGAGCTGCACAGCCAATCTCGGTCCTGGAGGACCGAGAAAATGCCCCTCCCTCCTTCCCTTGGAAGAGGGAGATAGCATGGCTATGCAATGCTTTAGTCTGTCAGTCACAGTCGATGTATTCACTGTTTTGTCAGGTCTTCTCACTTTGTTACAAGGGAAGGCTCACTGGGGGTAGGAGGGTATCGATAAAATTTTAAAATAAACTAGTCTAAGAAGGGCCAGTCCTGGCACCAATCCACCACAAGAAATGGGTTGGGTAACTCCCTCCAGCCTGGCAGAGCTTCGAAAACCCCAAAGAATAGAAACTGCACAGCCCAGCTCTCACCCCCTCCACTCCTGGATAGGGAAAATGACGCACCCAAGATCACCCAGCCCGGACTTGTGCCCTGGCCTCCTACCCCATGGGCCGGCATTTAAGAAGGTGGGCCGACGGCCTTCCCTTGATCCTGAGAGGCTCCGGCTTGGGCTCTGAGTGAATGCGGTAAGGCACCTTCAGCCAGCCAGCCCTGTGAAACAGCTGGGAACTCGAGGCTGGCATCTTTATCAAGGCAAAGTTCTCAGAGAACCAGAAGGGGTGGAGGGGGAGGGAGAGAGCCAGAAATAAGCCCCTTTCCCCTTTATTTCAACCACAAACTGCACTTAGTAACTAGAAGATATAAAGGCCCCTCAAATGTTCTTAAAAATAAATGGCCCGTGTTATTAGAGAAATAATTCAGTCTCCCCTCTGGATTCATTAATGGACCCTATAAGCACCTTTTTCTCCCAAATCTTTCTGGGCACCTAATGCCCGCTTTAAATCAGCAGCTCTCTAACGACCCGCCAGTGCCAGCTCTGGCCCTCCCTCTCTGCAGAGAGCAGCTGCAAAGTACCTCCAGACTGCTGCCTACTCCCTGCCATTTGCACACTCCCTAGTACTTAACGAACAAACTCCATAGAGGCTAATCATCAGGTCTAATTACAGGGAGGGGGAATGGAGCACTAAAAAGTTAATAAAGGAAAACAATTACCAGGCCGAAGAGGCAGCCATTCTCCTGACACTCTCATGACGGAGATTGGGCCGTACATCTCCGTGCCAATCTACCGCTGGTACCCTCCGTTCCCTTGGAAGCACCCATGTGAGAAGCCTGGCCTTGCTGGTGCTTGGGTACCTGGGGGCCTGTTTTCACCCCCTGGGTAGAAACCCGAAGGCGGTAGTGAGGGCTTGCTTTCCCAGGCCAGCCCACAAAAATCCCTGCCCACCTCAATTCAACAAACACTTATTAAGTCTCTCAATTTAGACCCGGAAGGGGCTTCAGATGCCATCATGTTCAACCCCATATTTTGCAGATGGGGAAATTGAGATTGAGAGATGTTAAAAAGCTTGCTCTGGGAGGAAAGAGACATATATGTGCCAAAATGTTTGTGGCAGCTCTTTTTGTTGTAGCTAGAAACTGGAAGATGAATGGATGTCCATCAGTTGGAGAATGGTTGGGTAAATTGTGGTATATGAAGGTTATGGAATATTATTGCTCGGTAAGAAATGACCAGCAGGAGGAATACAGAGAGGCCTGGAGAGACTTAAATCAACTGATGCTGAGTGAAATGAGCAGGACCAGGAGATCATTATACACTTCAACAACAATACTGTATGAGGATGTATTCTGATGGAAGTGGAAATCTTCAACATAAAGAAGATCCAACTCACTTCCAGTTGATCAATGATGGACAGAGGTAGCTACACCCAGAGAAGAAACACTGGGAGGGGAATGAAAATTGTTAGCACTAATATCTGTCTGCCCAGGTTGCTTGTACCTTCGGATTCTAATGTTTATTGTGTAACAAGAAAATAATATTCACACACATGTATTGTACCTAGACTATATTGTAACACATGTAAAATGTATGGTATTGCCTGTCGTCGGGGGGAGGGAATAGAGGGAGGGGGGGTAATTTGGAAAAATGAATACAAGGGATAATATTATAAAATATATATATATATAATAAAAAAAAATAGTACAAAAAAAAAAAAAAAAAAAAAAAAAAAAGCTTGCTCTGGGTCACAGAACCTGTAAGTGTCAGAGGCGGGTCTACTGCTAGGCTTTCCCAATTCCACCTATGCACCGGTGCTGCATTGGCCACTGGGGAGACAAAGAAAAACCTCTCCTCAAGGAGTTCACATTATCCTTGCAGATGGGAGGTGGGAGAGAGGGATACCATATACGCTCGCTATGTGCAAAGCAGAGGACGCCTCAGTGTCTCCCTTCTGGAAAGAAAACTGGAAAAGAGATCAATGGTGGGAAGTTTTTTTTTTTTTTTTTTTTTAAACTCAATGAACCAAAGATGGGTTTGCTATGATCATCTAGAAACTGAAGTGATCGATCATTCAATCAGCAAGCATTTGTTAATTGCTCGTGCACACCAGGCACCAGAAATAGAAAGAAAGCCAAACCAATCCCAGCCTGCTTTGGTTTTGCCAAGAATGTAATTTTCCCCAAGGCAGAGACTTCAGCTGGGACTCCAGTCATATTTCCTCTTGAGTTGTCCCCACTGACAATGGAGAAGGTGGGAAAGCCGTCCCTGGCAATCAGGAGACCCTTTCCAAAGCCACATGAGAAGGAATTCTGGAAACAGGAAAGGCCAATGGAAAGGGGACCAAACAGAGATGGAGAAGGACAAATCTATGCTCAGACACTTGGAGTCAACTCCTTACTCTTTCTTACCCCACCTAATCAGCTGATGAATCCTATAATTTGACCTTCACAACCTGTCTTGCATCCACTCCCTTCCTTCTCTCTACTTCTTCCCCAGAGTTCCTGCCTCAGTCTTTCTCTCTATATTTCCTGTGCACAACTACTGAATTGGTATTCCTAAAATACAGGTCACCCCACCCTGCTCAAAAAGCTCCAGTGGCTCCCTCTTACCCTTCTTGGCTATTTAAATTCTTCACAATCAGGATCTGGCTATTTTTATTGATTTATTAAACATCACTGCCTCTCATGCATTTTATTTCCAGTGCTGCACAGTGGACCCGGAGTCAGGGAGACCTGAGTTCTAATCAAGCCTCAGACACTTCTAGCAGCCTGACTCTGGGCAAGGCACTTAATCTCCATTTGCTTCAATTTCCTCAACTGTTAAATGGGGATTAATAATATTATCTGCCACACTGGATCAAATGAGACCATGTAAGTAAAGCGCTTTACAAACATGAAAGTGGTACATAAGCAGCCCTTTTTGTAGTGGCAAAAATTGGAAACTGAGTTAATGCCTATTAGTTAGGGAATGGCTGAATAAGTTATGGGATGTGAATGTGATGGAATATTATTGCTCTGTAAGAAATGACCAGCAGGATGATTTCAGAGAGGCCTGGAGAGACTGACAGGAACTGATGCTGAGTGAAATGAGCAGGACCAGGAGGTCATTGTACACGGCAACAAGATTATATGACGATAAATTCTGATGGACGTGGCTCTCTTCAACAAAGGCCAGTTCCAATGGTCTTGTGATGGAGAGAGCCATCGAGAAGACTGTGGGAACCGAGGGTGGATCACAACATGGCATTTTCACCTTTCTTATTGTTGTTGTTTGCTTCTTGTTTTTTTTTTTTTTTCTTTCTTGTGTTTTTTTCTTCTTTTGATCTGATTTTTCTTGAGCAGGATAACAAATGTAGAATTATGTTTAGAAGAATTGCACATGTCCATGTATACATATATTGTATTTAATTTATACTCTAACATATTTAACATGTATTGGTTGACCTGCCATCTGGGGGGGGGGAAGGAGGGGAAAAATTGGAACAAATGGTTTGGCAATTGTCAGTGTTGTAAAATTACCCATGCAAATATCTGTTAAATAAAATCTATGGAAGGAAGGAAGGAAGGAAGGAAGGAAGGAAGGAAGGAAGGAAGGAAGGAAGGAAGGAAGGAAGGAAGGAAGGAAGGAAGGAAGGAAGGAAGGAAGGAAGGAAGGAAGGAAGGAAGGAAGGAAGGAAGGAAGGAAGGAAGAAAGGAAGAAAGGAAGAAAGGAAGAAAGGAAGAAAGGAAGAAAGGAAGAAAGAAAGAAAGAAAGAAAGAAAGAAAGAAAGAAAGAAAGAAAGAAAGAAAGAAAGAAAGAAAGAAAGAAAGAAAGAAAGAAAGAAAGAAAGAAAGAAAGAAAGAAAGAAAGAAAGAAAAGAAAAGAAAAGAAAAGAAAAAACAAGAACAAGAAGAAGAACAAGAACAAGAACAAGAAGAACAAGAAGAACAAGAAGAACAAGAAGAAGAATTTCACATGTCTAACCGCTATCAGATTACTTGCTGTCAAGGGGAAGGAAGAGAGCAAGGGAGAAAAATTTGGAGCACAAGGTTTTGCAGAGTTGAATGCTGAATACTGTCCTTGCATGGATTTGGAAAAAAGAAAAAGCCATTAATAATAAAAAAGGAAAAAAAGTGTGACATAAATGCCTATTATTATGCATTTGGCCCTCATAATGTTTCAAAACTACTTTGATCCTCGCAACAATCCTGTCCAGAGGCAGCATGGTGTAAGTGGGGAAAATACCATCTTAGGAGTCAGAGGACCTGGGTTCAAATCGTGTCTCTGACACTACATGTGGAAGCTTACACATGGCATTTCCCCTCTCTGTGCCTCAGTTTCCTCATCCTTGACTGAACTAGAAGCCCTCTAAGGTCCTCCATAGCTCCAGATCACATGGCCCTCTGAAGAATCTGTGGCACAGTGGGGATGGAAAGAGCTTAGCTTCGCTCTGGTCCCCAGAGAGCAAAGCCGGGAGCTCCCTAACCCCCTGGAGCTATCCTAAAGAGCAAGAGGCTGCCCTTGGAGGAAGTGGACTCCCCTTCAGTGTAGCAGAGGCTACATGACTACTTAGCATAAGGGGATTCTGGTTCTGGTACAAATTAGACTGGATGCTATCTGAGGAGCCTCCTCCAAATAAGGAAACTGATGCACAGAGAATTGCAACAACTGTGGAGGAGTGGGCATAAGGAGCTGGAGTTCGGGACACTCAGCTGCAGGCCTTTGCCACTGCCACATTGTGTCTCATTTCCAGATGTGACAACTTCCAACTGCCTAATAGACTGATGGGAGCTGTCTGACTCTCAGATGCTCAGAACACTCTGGGGAGCAGCTCCCTCCAGGCTATCGGCTACACATGTTTTGTCTGCAGCTAACTTCCCAACCAATTATTCACCCCAATTAAAGACTAGGTTGGCAGAGGTCCTGGTGGCAGCAGCAGTGTTGGCCGCTGGAGGGCGCCTTCCTCCTACAATTCCACTGACCAGTGGCCTCCAGCTGTTTTCCACATTGCTGCTGCCCTTGGACCCAAGGCTGGGAGGTTTGTGGAGCACGTTCCTAGAAGAGCTGACGCAGGAGATGTCGAGGCCCTCAGGGAGCTGGCAGGAAGGCTCTGGCCCTCTCCTTCCTCCTGCCTTCCCCGGCCTCCCCCCCCAGCTCCAAGAGAGGCAGCCCCAGCCAGAGACTGGGAGGGACGTGGTGTCCAGATCTCCCCCCAGCCTCCATTTCAGCATATGTTCCCGTGCCCAGACACACTCCCCGAGCTGTCAAAAGCTGGACACGCACAAGCACGCCCCCCACCAAGTCCCCCATACCAATCTGAACTCTGTGACTAGCCATCTGCTCCTTCCTCTGCCTCGCCTTGCTGGGCCTCAAATGAAAATGGAACAAACTGCCAATTGCTACAGATCTGGCTGGAAAGCTAATGAGGATGGCTAGCTCGGGAAATCAGGAAAAACTTCAGCAGCCCCCCTGTCTGCGGGCCTCCTGCTCAGAGGGGCCGGCCGAAGGGTCACAGAGGGAAGCCCTCACCCCAGGAGGCGGAGAAGCTCCTCGCCAAGGCCACGAAGGAGCACAGATGGACTGAGCCCCGGGAGAGCCAGTGCACAAACGGATCTTGAACATGGCCATTTGCTGGATGGGCAGGTTGTGTTTTTATTTGCCCATGATAGGAAATGCAGAGAGGTCTGTTTAATTAGAAAGTATGTTTGTAGCCCAAACACTGTCTCAAGGTGTGTGCAAAAGACGGTTTTCTCCAGACAGGCACTTCTTTGCCATTCCCAGACCTCCAGAAATAATGCCTGAGTGCTTGGTCTGATAGGTCACCTGGGCCACGTGGGAAGGCCACTGCTGGCCAGCGCCATTCCGGGGCCGCTCTCCTTTCTCCCCAAACTCTACCACCTATGCGTCGACAGCAAAGGCAGCCCCCAAAGGAAGGAGGTGAGCGCCAGAGGTCTGACAGAACCTTGCCACCTTTGTAGAAAGAGCTTCCTCATTCTCAGTGCCACCACTTCTGCAGGATGGCCTTTTGCTCCAATAAGCACTAAGAGATACCACATCCCAGGCCCTCCATAGGAGCTGGGGAGCCAAAGGCAAAAGGGAAAGCTCTGCCCGGGCTCCAGAAGCTTGCATTCTGGTGGGAAGATCAACACTAACACAGAGAAATAAATATAGTAGATGAGAGGAAGGAGAAAGGACCAACAACTAATACCTTAGTGGGGGACCAGTCAAGAGAGACTTTCACCCAGATGAGCCTCGAAGGAAGCTGGGGATTCTAAGAGGCAGGAGATGAGAAGGGAGTGGACAACAGGAACCCACAACAGCCTGTGCAAAGGCATGGAGGTAGGACATGAAAAGCCAAGATTGGTGATGAACAAAATAGGCTAGTTTGACCAGAAAGCAGATTGTGTGAAGGAGTCCATGGAGGGGCAGGTGATTGGGAAAAGTATGAAGCCAAGGGAATTGGGCCTTGGTGCCCCAGCCTCCCTTTCAGGGCCCTGGTCCCTCCTCCAGCAGCTAATGCCTTCCTGCTCTCAAGATATGACCTCAGAAAAATATCTGGGAGAAATCATGTGCCTCTCCCCTGAATACTCCCTGATGTGTGATGCAGAAAGGGATTTAAAACCGGTGTCTGTGGGTGGGTGAGGGAATATCTGGAAGGTGGTACCACAATCCTAGCTGCAAGAGATTTCCTGCTCTCGGGCTCAAAGGTTTACTACACTCATCCTTCCAATCTGGAAGCTCAGGAGTCCAGGCTAAGACTAAGACTAAGTCCTACAGCTTCAGGGCTCAGACCAGTTTCTGTTTCCCTTAGTCTAGGGCTCTCTAATGGCCCTAGACTGAAGGAATGAGCATTCATATTGGCAAAGTGGTTTATATGTATGAGCCTCCCTTTTACAGCTGAGAAGACTGAGCCTCAGCCATCCAGTCACTGGCCAAGGGTATGACACATAGAAAGTATTTAATGCAGCATGGCTTGGTAGAGAAAGCATTGGATTTGGAATCAGAAGTCTCAAGTTCAAATCTCATATCTGCTTCTTACTGGCAGTGTGACTTTGGATAAGTCACTTAACTGTTCTGTCTGATCTCTAAAATGAGGAAGTTGGACTGGGATAACCTCTGAGGTCCCTAGATCTAGATCTAGGATCTTATGATCTCTTTGCTCCTTTAAAAAAATACATAATTAACAGTGAATTGACATGACGTGCCCAATTCTGAGGTCTTCCAGACTCCCAATCTAGCTCCCTGTCCACTAGGCCAAGACTCTTCTCTGGAAAATTGCAGTCAGCCATTCCTCACCATACTCAGCCCTGAGCTGTTATATCTGGTAAACCGTTGGCCATGACCTACGCGAAACTTTTGCCAACAACTGTCCTTCTTGTAAAAAAAAAAAAAAAATCCAACTGGACAAAAAATTCCCAGGCAGAGACCAATAAAAACTGATTGCTTGGCAAAGCCCTTCGTTAACTGGAGATTAAAAAAAAAAAAAAAAAAAAAAGGAACTTGACTAGAAAACACAAAGCAAGGTAAAGTCATTATTGAGTAAAGGTGAAGAGCAGACCTTAGGAAAGGCTCCACTGTGGCTGCAGGGCCCCATTTGTCTGGTCCGCTTGACCCAGGAGTATTCCACTCCATCTCCCCCCACCCCACCTCCCACACAGGAAAGAAAGTGCTCATGGTCATGCTTCTTTCCCAGGGCCTCAAGGCCTTCCAGACGTACCACACCCTTGCACTATGTGGGCCAAGAAGAGTTAAATTGATATTCCTGCCCATCCCGTGAGGGTCTATCTGATCCTGCCAAGTTTTTCCAGTGGAAAATTTCAGTTGTCTCTATTTCAACCCTAGTGATGAGGCAGACAGGCAGGCCGGCCGGCTGCCTGGCCCGCCTTCCCATCCCCACTCTTTTACTTCTCCATGAAATATAGAGGGTCTCCTCTTTTCCCCGACCTGGCTCCATGGTGGGAGATGTGACTGGTCTTTGGGCCCCTTCCAAGTAGGCCCCTGTGTTTCTCACATCCCATGGACCTTTTTGTGGCTGCTTGCCACAAAGCACCTTTTTTCTCAACCCCTCACTTCTCCAAGGCCCCTTTCTTCTGTTGCCCCTAAACTCCTTTAAAAGCTTCCCAGCTTCTACTTGTGCCTACAACTTTCCTGTGATGGGATCATAAGATCACAGGCCTAGAACTGAAAAGGGCCACAAAGGTCATCCAGTCCAACTCATTTTTTTTTTCTGAAGCAATTGGAATTAAGTGACTTCCCCAGGGTCACACAGCTAGGAAGGATTAAGTGTCTGAGACTAGATTTGAACTCAGGTCCTCCTGACTTCAGGGCTGGTACTCAATCCTCTGTGCCACCTAGTTGCCCCCAACCCATTCATTTTAGAGATGAAAAAACTGAGGTCCTAGGAGGTCACAGACCCAAAATTACACAGTCTGTATTATGCTGACCATGCTTTTATGCTTATTCCCATACTACTGTTGGTAATAATAGGTAAAGATAAACCCAAAGACCCTAAGCTATAAGGACAAAGAATCATTCATCAGTGAAAACTGCTGAGAAAACAGAAAGGCAGTCAGGCAGAAATCAGGCATAGACCAGCATCTCCCACCACTATGTACTAAGATAAGTACCTAATGGGAACACAACTTAGGCATAACACATCACCTCAAAAACAAATCTGAGAAGGAAGAAAGAAAATGCTTTTTGCAACTATAGAAAAGGAAAGAGTTCATGATCAAACAAGGGATCATAAAAGATAATATGAATAATTTTGATAGCATAAAATTAAAAAAAAACTTTTGCCCAAGCTAAACCAATACAGTTAAAATTAGAAAGGAAATAATTAACTGGGGCGGGAATCTTTGCAGCAAATTTATTTGATAAAGTTCCTATACCCAAGATGAAAAAAGAACCAATTCATATATATGAGTGACTGCTATTTCCTAAGAGATAAATGATCAAAAGACAACATAGACAAACTCAAAAGGAAGAAATCCAAGTTATCAACAACCATATGGAGAAAAATGATCACTAAAATTGGGAGAAATCCAAGCTGAAGCAATTTGGAGGTCCCACCTTATATCTATCACATTGACAATGATGGCAAAAAAAGGAAAATGACAGATGTTGGATACAATTGTTTCCCTGTGGAAAAACAGGCCCATTAATGCACTGTTGGCAGAGTTATCAATTGATCTAGCTATTCCAGAAAACAATTGGGAACTATGCCCCAAACATCATTAAGTTGTGCATACACTTTGGCTCAACTATCCCACTACCAACCCAGTTCTCCAGAGACCAAAGAAAGAAGAAAAGGCTCTACATAGATAGATAGATAGATAGATAGATAGATAGATAGATAGATAGAAAGGAAAGGAAAGGAAAGGAAAAGGGAAAGGGAAAGGGAAAGGGAAAGGAAAGGAAAGGAAAGGAAAGGAAAGGAAAGGAAAGGAAAGGAAAGGAAAGGAAAGGAAAGGAAAGGAAAGGAAAGGAAAGGAAAGGAAAGGAAAGGAAAGGAAAGGAAAGGAAAGGAAAGGAAAGGAAAGGAAAGGAAAGGAAAGGAAAGGAAAGGAAAGGAAAGGAAAGGAAAGGAAAGGAAAGGAAAGGAAAGGAAAGGAAAGGAAAGGAAAGGAAAGGAAAGGAAAGGAAAGGAAAGGAAAGGGAAGGGAAAGGGAAAGGGAAAGGGAAAGGGAAAGGGAAAGGGAAGGAAAGGAGGAAGGAAGGAAGGAAAGAAGGAAGAGGGGTAGCCATCATCTGGGGAATGATTGAGCAAATGATAATTTATGAATGTGATGGAGCTTTAATAAATGACAAAAGGGATGGTTTCAGAAAAACTGGAAGAATTACCTGAACTTACACAGAGTGAATGAGAAGAACCCAGAAAACAGTGTTTATTAATAATAACATTATAAATACAAACAATCTTCAAAGTCTTAAGAATTTTAAACAAGGAAATAACTGACCAAGATTCCAGAAAAACAATGCTGAATCTTCTGACAGACAGGAGATTTATTCAAGGCAGAGAATGATTAAAATTTCCAGATATGGCCAATGTAGGAATTTGTTTTGGTTGAATATACCTTTTTGTTAAAGTTTTGTTTTTCTTTTTGGTTTTTCAGAGTTGGAGGATGGGATGGGAAAGGATGGGTTAAAGGATGGGATAGCTGCCCCCTAAAAAAAAAAAAAAAAAGAAAGAAAGAAAAGAGGCTTTTTAAAAAATGCACAGAAGAAAACAAAAGGAGATCCAGAAAGATTTATAGACAAGCCAGATAGCATTGAAAGTTGTGTGCTGAATTTATTATATATTGGAGAAGACAAACAAACCATACATAACAGCTATGGACCATTTTATGTACATTCTTCTTTCTCTGTTCTACTGTGTATATGGAAATGGTCGTTTCATTTGATGTTTGTTATTTGAGAATAAAAAAAGGTCTAAAAATAATAACAAAATAAAAGATGAGAAGATGATAATACTTATCATAAATAACAATACCAATGTCTCAAAATGATTTTGAAAGGAAATGGGTATGACTATCATTTTGAAAAGCCATGAATTTGAAAGATTTATAACTAGTAGATCAACTAAGCCAGTGATCCTCCTCAAAAAAAAATCACCATTTGATATAACTGTCATGAATAACTCTTTCTCCCACAATATTTGGCAGAAAATGTAAACACTTTAAGACGGCATACAACAGCGATGGCAGCCATTGCCCTGGTAAGAACCTCAGGAGGAACCAAAGACAGAAGTCAATGGCCATCAAGACAGAAATAACTTGTGAGAGAGGCTGAAGATCTGTGCAAAGTCACTGGAAGATTCCATCACAGTATAACTTGTATATGTACTAGAAAATTTCAATGTCATATTACTAAATTAAAGTCAATAAAAAATTAATATGTAGAATGGAATCTAGAGGAGAAAAACATATTGGAAATGCCAGATCCCTTTAATTGCCCATTGAAAGCAAAAGCCAAAAGATTAAGGTGATACAAGGGTTCAAGATGGCATAAGGAACCAAATAAACAATTTAACATCCATCAAAAACTGAAATCCAGACTCTAGAGAAAGAAAGAAATCAAAGGTGAGAGAAGCTACAAAGAAGGAGGATGTAGAAGACTGGTGCTCCTCTGAGTGGTGGTGAAAAGTCCAACATCCATGAAGTTGGATCAAAGGAGAAACAGAAAGCTTGGGAGCCAACAATCTGATCAACAAAAGAACCGCTAGTTATGTCAAAAGAGGTGACTGAAAGTCCAGTTTCTCTGTGAAACCACCGGAAAGTGGCAAGACTGGGTAAGAGCCATCGTTATTAGGTGATGTGCTTCACTGAAGTGCAAGAATTACTGAAAAAGAACTCTCCTAACTTCCTGTCAGAGTCCGATTGCTCTTTCCCTAACATAGGACATTGCACACCTATCATTACCAAAAGATGAGAAAACCAGTGACCCCCTTCAAATATAGGCCAATTAATCCAATTCTTACCGTGCAACAAGAAATTTGGTTTTACACCCATATATTGTATCTAGCTTATACTGTAACACATTTAATATGTATGGGATTGCCTGTCATCTAGGGGAGGGAGGGGAAAATTTGGAAATAGGAATACAAGGGATAATATTGTAAAAAAAAAATTACCCATGCATATGTACTGTCAAAAAATTATAATTATAAAATTAATTTTAAAAAAAGGAAAAAATATATAGGCCAATTTTTACCCACTTTACAGATTGTGTCTCTACGCACTCACAGATTGTATCACTGAAGAAATCTATAACTACACACACACGCACACACACACACACACACACACACACACACACACAGAGTTTGCATGAGGAACTAAAAGGGTGTGTGCCAAAAGATCCATAGATGTAAAGAGTAATTTATTATTGATTTGGTAATTAGCAAACAAGCTGTCCCAAATTACAGTAACCAACCATATCCTGTCTTTATAATCACAAAGCCTTTGACTCAGTTCCACACTCATGATTTATTCATGTATCATCAATCTATCAAACAGATCCACAGAAAAAGTAGAGCTGTTATTTAAGACACACCACCAATACAACAAACAGGTGATCTAAAATGTGACATCTTGCAGGGACCCACTCGAAGGGTTTCATTGTTCCATCTAGTCTTAGCCTTATTAATAGCTCACCCGAGTATAGTACCTGCTTAAAAAAGGAGTCACACTAAAACACCTCAGCGATAACTCGGTGTAGATGGGAGGCATCAAGTTAAATGTCCTCCCAAACATATCCACATTAAATAGCTTATCCTTCTCACGGAATCTTTTCCCAATGATGTCACCATGACACCAAGGCTTGAAAAACACAAAATTACTAATATATGCTGAGAAAAATAGAGACTGCAGACTTGGAGCATGGATCAGAAGGTCAAATTGAACCAATGGATGAAAGTCAAACTTACGAGCATAAAATTATCAGGGATAAAGTCTATAAAAGAACCACTGGAATGCTGAAATTAAATCTCAAAGAGAAGAGCATGTTGAAATCAATTAATACCTATGCAACATCAGGCTTAATATACTCTTAGAATTATAAGATGGCCTATTACCTTATTAGGAAAGAATATTGACAAAAATCCATACAATATTAATGACATACAGAGTCCATCACCCTAAGGCAGTTACAAAATATTAACTCTTCCTAATCACACAGTAGGAAGCAGATTGATAGTTGTTCTCGGAGTTCTTGACAAACCAGTTAAGACAAAATTACTTAGGGAGTGAGTAGACATCATTTCACCAAGTAAGGAGGAAGACTGACAAAAGGCCTATATTGGTGGATTTGTGAAATGTAATCAAAGTTGTTTTACCTCCAGAAGGAGCCTATGAAACAGCTAGGACACAAGATGGGAACAACCACATGGATTCAATCAACAACATGCTGACCAAAAAATATCAGGCAAATGACTGATAAGTGATTTTTTTCCATAGAAATGGAAACATTTATGTTGGCAATTCAAGAACACAGCATGACCACAATAAATCATAGTTCATGATCAAGAAGTCCAGATTTAGCAATTAATGCTGATTTTTCCAAAAAATGATAGAAATCTACGCAACATGTCACTGCAGACTACCAAAAAGTCAGCAAATACCTACTGAGACCCTGAGTGACTTGATGATTAGAATTATAGATCTGAAACTCACTACCTTTCATTAAATAGCACATGGCCAATCCCAATACTCTAAATACCGACATCAAAATATCTGAGAATCTGACACATAACTGTCCCGGAAACGGACCATTATCACAAACAGAATCGCCCAGACATTATCATGGATTCATGAAAATTGGGAAGAATTCTTCAATAGATATTGCCATATCAAAGAATTCTATTTCCAAGCTGTATAGTTTAAAAAATTTTCAAAATGTAAAGACTCAGTGTAGAGTAAGATCTCCATTTTCCTCTTGTCCTGTGTACTACTGAAGTTGTCTTGAAAGTGCTTATAGTGAGCCGACAGAAGATGAGCTTACGTCCCAATTCTTGGATTCAATCCCCCAAAAAACAGTTATCTGATTTTCCTAATCTTTATAAGTAGAAGGGACCAAATGAGGAAAGTGAGGTACAGAGAAATTGACTTGTCCAAGGTCACATAGTTAACATTAAGTTGCAGAGCTGAAATGTGAACACATTGGATTTGCTGCCAAAGCCAAGATTTTAGCTACTGGACCACATTGCCTCTTTGTGATTTTCTCTTATAGCTACATTGGAGGCAATCCTTTGGAGGGGTGGGGCAGGGAGTAATTTATTTCATTCTAATGCAACATAAATTTGTTTCCAGTGTACTACATGCCACTCGCTATTCTGGGTGCTGGAGAGATCAAAACAGAAACAGAATAACCCCTGCCTCCAGGTAGGTTAAGCAATATGTATCCAGATAAGAAAAGATGGAACTTTGTATAAAGGCTAGAGTCATTGGGATAGCTGGATAGTGTCACTTTCCTACCTATGGAGATGGGAAGTTTATCACCCACCTATCCGTTCTCCCATCATCCCCCACGGTATCATTCTTGGGGAGTCAGGCAGGCCCTTAGTTTCAAGCTCCAGCTTCTCAAAACATTAATTGCCCCAGCTGGGCATGTTATTTCTATGTGCTCCAGTCACAGCCCTTAGAATAAGGAAATCAGATTGGGGCCTCCAGCTTCATTTGAATAGACAATTTCCTCTCTACCAGTAGTCCTGCTTTGATGAACGTGGAAATGTATCCTGTTTGCTTATTTGCCTTATGGGAACAGCCCATACTTAATTCAAATACATGCAAACATCGCCTTCCTTGAGAGAGGGTAAGCTTTTGGTCAGGGAAAGCAACCTCGCCTTGCCCTTCTCCAAGGTCCAGCTCTTGTCCTGAAGACCCCATTCAGCCTGCAGCTGCTAAGGCCCTTCACTGGGGCCCAGGAACAAATGGACATTCCCATTTTAGAAAGGGGATGATGCCGTTGATGCTGTAATCCTCCCCACTTCAGTAGGAGCCCAGTTACCAAATGGACTTTCCAGACTCCAAGTCGATTTCCTGAAAATCCTTCTCAGCCGTAAGTGGAGACAGAAGTCGTGGGCCTGAGATCACATTTCTCTGAACTCTCCAAGTCTCATCTCTTCAAACACTTCCCCTCTCCCCCCATTGGGCTCAGCCCCCAGCTCGGCAGCTGGACACATCTTGGAGGTTGCCTAGTCTAATCTCCTTCATTTTACAGAGAAGCAAACCGAGACCCACTGGTCTTCGGAGGCATCGTGCCCAAGGTCATCCAAAACACAAAGTTGGGATTCAAACCCAAATGCCCTCTCTTCCAAATCTAGTGATCTCGTTGCACTGGCCTCCCGACACATCTACACACTACCTTCTCACCCTCACTGATAAACTGTCCAAGACAAACACTAATGTCGGGCCAGGCTGCACGGCAGGCACACACTTTGAGTTTCCCTTTCATCTGTGATTGGTCTGCTTCTGCCTGTCCATCACCTGTCTCCTTGCCCCGCCTCCTCTTGTTGTGAAGGCATCAAATTGAAATGACTAATGTAGCATATGGACTCGGAGTTATAATAAATCATCCTGATGTCAATGGTCCTGATCTGCCAATCTGAGGGCACAGAGATTGATTTGGAGGTTTCAGAGCTCCCCTTGTTTGTTGATTTTCTTTTAAGGCATTTAAGGCTAGGGAAAGCATAGGCCCCCTTCCCCTTCCCAAAATCTCAGCGTGCTGGTGACAAGAGGACATCTGCCAGGACTTCTTCAGAGGCCAAAACTGTGGGGCTCAGTTTTCCAAGGTGACGTCCAGCCGTCCTTAGCACCAGGGCCAGAGCCAGAACCAGAAGGACTGCCAAGGCTTCCTTCTCCCAGACCCTCCATCAGGATATAAGCTCTGTGAGGGTAGTCATTGGTTTCTTTTTGTCTATATAGAGTCAGGGCGGGCACTTACAACCTTGTTAAAGTGACTCGAATCCCAAGGTAGGGTACCTTGCAGGGCATTCCCAAGAAGGAGAAAGGAGAAAGGCCTTCCTTGCTTCAAGCCAGAAAACCTAAGGACAAATAGCACTCATCCTGCTGAACGCAGAAGACAGATCATAAAAGGGGAGCCAGTCCTACTCCCTCGGACAGTAGCAGATTGACTCTGACAAAGGAGTGGGAGGGGTACCTTCTTGACAACTGCTTTGGGGGGAGGACAGGACATGAGGATCAGAACCCCCTCAGTCAACACAGACTTCACCAATCCTAGCTGCAGCCAGGGCTTGTGGCCTATCTCCTGCCTACACCCTCCCCTCTTTCTCTTTCTCTCCTAGTGGGAAGAAGAAAAGGTGGAGGTTCTGCACCACGGACAGTGGGGTAAAATTATCACTCAGGAACATCCTCATGAGTGTGAATTGTGTTATTCTCTGTGTCTGTATCTTTATCGCCCCACAAAGCACCTAGCTCAGAGCAGGCACTAGAGAGATGGGGCCTTTATTAACCTCTTTCTATATGCCAGGCATTGTGCCTTTAAACAGTGTGCATTCTGGGGGAGGAAGACCCCACATGAAGAGGAAATGGGAGGGAAGCAGGACAGGACAAGGAAGAGGCCCATTCGTGGCTGTTGGCATGGTGAGGATGGAAGTGGCTCTGAGGCCTGGTTTCTACCTATCAGAGCAGGGATCCAGGGGGGGAAATCCAAGGCTGGGGGAGGAAAAGGAAGAATGATGGATGACCAGAGTGTAGCAGGGATAATCACAATAGTTAACGTGAAGATATCCCTTAAAGATTTCCAAAGTGCTTTTTAAATATGACCTCCTGAGGTCCCTGAGGAGCAGGGGCTGTGATTACCTCCATTTTACAGATGAGGAAACTAAGGTAGTCAGCGATGAAATGACTCAGCTGGAAAGTATCTGAGGTGACTGAGGTCTTCTTGACTCCAGGCCCAGCCCTCTAGCCATTAAGACCCACAGCATAATGGGAATGTCTGCTATCTGCTCAGGAAGTATCTGTTGATTGACTGTGAGTACTTCAGATAGCATAATGACCAAGGAAAGCACCCCAGCTCTTAAGGCTCTTTGAAGGGGAATTGGGATTCTCATTATTACCAACAAACATTTATTAAGCACCTACTCTGTATCTACCTGCTCAAAAAGGACCGGGGAAGGCCTGAGACAATTCTTTAAAAATCATCCTTGTGCCTGGGGGTAGGTAGGGGATGCCCCCTCCCCCATCTCTGGCACCAGGAATCTGGAGAGCCGGGCTCCCTCCTGGCCCCTCTTCCTACAGCTCAGGGACACAGAATGTCAGAGTGCCATTCCTGAGCTCTACCTCCTAGTTCCCCAAACACATTCTGTCCAAACTCCATGCTCGATCAATCAACAAGCATTTATTAAGCGCCTATTATTTGCCAGGCACTATGCTGGGTGCTGGGGATACAAAGACAAAGATGAAACAATCCCTGTTCTCCCTTCAAATGGAAGACACACCAAGTGTGTGCAGCATAAATACAAAGATTGATCCTAAAGCTCCCTGGCTTCCTCAACTACATATGCATCTACCTGGGGAACTGACAAGTGGAGAATGAGAACTGAAATTCTAGCTCATCAAGCTTCATAAATGAGGAAGCCCAGACGGGAGCTGGGGTCAAATCCAGCCTCATACTCACTGACTTCAGACCTGGGCAAGTCACTTGCCCCGTCACGATTTCCTCAGTAGTAAAAATGGGGATAATACAGCCCCTACCTCTTGGAGTTGTGAGGAGCAAATGAGATTTAAATTGTAAAGCAGTCTGCAAACCTTAGAGAATTATAGAAATCATTATTACTCCCACACTGCTGATTTTCCATGTCATTGGACCAAGGCAATGGAGACAGACTGAGTCCCAGGAGGCTTTAGTCTACTATCATATTTGTAAGAAAAAAGAATTTCAGATTTAAAAGGATCCAGAGAGGCCTTCAACAACATCTCAAATGAGATTATCCAACTCCACCTAGAACACTGCAGTGTTAGGCAGCTCACTACCTCCTAAGACATCCCAGATGAGATTATCCAGCTCTACCTAGAACACTCAGATTAAGGGGAGCTCACTACCTCCTAAGATATCCCATTCCACATTTGGACATCTCTCATTGTTTTTTTCTGACAGAAAGCCTAAGTTTCCCTCTCTGTTACTTATGTCATGGCTACTAGATTCTGACATTTGGGGCCAAGCAGAACATATCTCATCTGTCTTCCAAGTGCCGGCCCCTCAAAAGCAGGAATTTCACTTATCATGTCTTTCTCAATATATAGCGCAGAATTGAACGCAGTGCTCAGATCTTGGTTCCCCATATTGGGAAGGAAAAATTGAGAAGGGCTGTCATAGTTGTTGAGAGCTGACTCATTCTACACTTCCATGGCTTTTAAGTTGGAAGCTTATAAAAGGAAAGCCAAAGATTGCACAGACACTGATTTTGAGTGGCATTAAGGACTGCCAGGAGAGGCCTGTGCTAAACAGTGACCAAAATCCATGTACCTCTCTTGCCCCCTGAAAAACCCCCTTCCCAATCCCCTTACTTGTCTATTTACAAAATTCTTGCTAAGGAGTAAATGGAGAGTGAGGGAGCACCCCTTTGCCAAGGGATGCGTTTTCAAAGGAGACGTTAAAGTATCTCAAACACAATCCTCACTTACCACTGGAGAAGAAAAGAAATTGACGGCAACCTGGAAATGCCTATAAAATGTCGGGGGACACAAGTTCTCCTGAAAGACACCCCCCAAGTCAAATGCCATTTGGACAAAAAAATTCTCTGAATAACAGAAGGCCTTTCTGAACCCCAGCCAATTCTTCCCAACTACATTTAATCTGATGACAAAACAGAGATTAACCAGAACTTTCAGGGCATGGATTCCAGTCCTTTCCTTCTGTTAGCCAAGGATTAAGCAGGAAAAACTTTCTGTTCCACCCTTCAGGGTTGAAAAATCTATATTGCATGAGTCTAAAGGACAGATAAGAAACAGTCTTCTCAACCGAGAGGTGGAGACTACAGGTGCAGAATGTTGCATAGACCATCAGAAAAGACAGCTATAGCAGTTATTTGTGCTCAGCTATTTTTCCTTATTACAAGGGAAGTTTGGGGTTTTTTTGGAGGGAGGAGTAAGCATAAAAACCAATAGGCTAAGCACGTTCTCATGAAAGCCTGGATCTTTCCTTGGTCCCTAAATATCTTTCCTGAAATTTTAACTATGCCAGGTCATAACCTCTATTTAGAATTTTAGCAAAGTAAATCACTGATATCAAAGTGTTTTCTTCTCATTTGCTCCTTTCTCCTAAGAGCCAGCCACAGAGTCACTTCTGATTAACTATGAATTCTGCCTGGTTGGGACGCAATTAATGGAGATTTACTTGCAGCTCAAGGGTTATGATTCTATTCTCAGCTCACTCTCCCCGGGCCGATCACTATAAAGAAATTGGAATTATATGGAAGAAAAGCCTCATTTTCATTAATACCACAGGATTCCTGGATTGAACCACCTTTAAGGTGGATCATTTCTGTGGGACATCCATAGTTGTTATTGTTCACCCTTCATTTTTGAAGAGGACCATTGATGTTACAGGGTTATGTCTTGACTTTCATGTGAACTGGATTTAAGACTTACCTAAAATCATGAGCCTCACTCTTTCTTCCTGAGGCAGCAGGATCCAGTGACAGGACAAAAGTCAGGATGACTGGCGATGGCCCAAGGTGCGGTGGGCACCTTGGCATCTTTGGTGTCTAACCAGACACTAAGTCCTCCATAATCGGCCACCTTCATGGTCCTTGGAACAAATTGTTTTTATACACCCAATCAGGTGGGGAAAGTCTTCATAAGTTTCAGACTCACATAGGGGTTTGAGGCCTATTGCTTACCTTTTCTGGTTTAGCCTGTCTGTTGAAATGGTTTACTGGGGTTTGGGCACTGTGCACAGTATACCAGAGGCCCTAGTCCTCCCTGAACACCCTAAATGCTCTGTACATATACAGTAGTAAGTACCTGGGGCAACCAGAGCTTTGTCTCAGGGTCCTGAGAGAGGTGGGGCATTGTCCTTCCTGAGGGCCTGAGGCTACTTAACATTTCCTAAATCTTACCATCATCTATGGACTTCTGACCCCACCCAGAGCACAAAATGATTGCCTCCAGGTTTCTATTACCTTGGGGAACAAATGTGTGCTGGTATCAGCTCTGGAGAACTGATTGATAAATTCTCAGAATGAGCATTTTGACCCCAGAAATCAGCAAAAGCTGCCAATCAGGTCTTGACATATTGTTTTGTTCACTTAAGAGTGATGGAGAAAATGTTAGTGATGCAACTTAAACTTAAAAGTGTGTTGAGCTTACTTTTTTTTAGAAGGAAAGCTGATTGTTAAACATTTATCAGCACATCTTTCACTTCCATTCCCCCAAAGGACTCAATCCAGGTCCCAGGGAAGATAAGCTACCTATTTTCTTAGCAGATAGTACCTGCAGGCAGACTGTCCCCTGCACTGCTACCACATCCATTTTGACCCTCGTTCCCCAACTGAACTTGGTCCAGGCACAAATATTCCTGGTTCCTGGGAAAATTTTTTTTACATCCAAGGGTTCTGATTAAAGGCCTCATTTCTAAAACATATAGACAACTGACCAAAATTTATAAGAATATAAGCCATTCTTGAATTAAAGAATGGTCAAAGGATATGGAACAATTTTCAGATGATGAAATTAAAGTCATTTCTAGTCATATGAAAAAATGTTTTGTCACTTGATTAGAGAAATACAAATTAAGACACTGAGGTACCACTACATACCTCTCAGGATGGCTAAGATGGCAGGAAAAGATAATGACGAATGTTGGAGGGAATGTGGGAAAACTGGGACATTAAGATATTGCTGGTGTACTACTGTCTATCTACCCAGGTTACTTATACCTTCGGAATCTAATACTTAACGTGCAACAAGAAAATGTACACACATATATTGTATCTAGGTTATACTGTAACACATGTAAAATGTATGGGGTTGCCTGTCATCTAGGGGAGGGAGTAGAGGGAGGGAGGGGAAAATTTGGAAAAATGAATACAAGGGATAATGTTATAAAAATATATATATACTGTCAAAAAATTTTATAATTATAAAATTAAAAAAAAAAGATATTGCTGGTGGAACTGTGAATGAATCCAACCATTCTGGAGAACAATTTGGGACTATCTCTAAAGGGCTCTCAAACTCTGCATCCTCTTTGATCCAGTTTCTACTGGGCTTATATCCCAAAGAGATCTTAAAGGAGGGAAAGGGATCCACATGTGCAAAAATGTTTGTGGCAGCCCTTTGTGTAGTGGCAAGAGACTGCAAACTGAGTGGCTGTCCATCAGTTGGAAAATGGCTGAATGAGTTTATGGTATATGAATATTATGGAATATTATTGTTCTATAAGAAATGACCAGCAGGATGATTTCAGAAAGACCTAGAGAGACTTACAGGAACTGATGCTGAGTGAAATGAGCAGAACCAGGAAGGAGGTCGTTGTTCACTGCAACAAGATTATATGATGATCAATTCTGATGGACGTGGCTCCCTTCAATAATGAGGTGATTCGGACCAGTTCTAATGGTCTTGTGACGGCAAAAGCCCAGAGAAAGGACTGTGGGGACTGAATGTTGATCATAGCAAAGTATTTCCATCTTTTGTTGTTGTTGTTGTTGACTTTCATTTTGTTTTGTTTCTCTTTTTTCCCTTTTGATGTGATTTTTCTTGTCCAGCATGCTGTCTAAGGAGAAAAAAATTTGGAACATAAGGTTTTACAAGGGTGAATGTTGCATATCTGTGCATCTATGCATATGTTTTGAAAATAAAAAGCTTTCATTAAAAATAAAATAATTTTAAGCTCAAAAAAAGCAAATAACAAATATTACTGCTTCCAACCCTGAGTCCATTCACACATACCCAATTTTAGTATTTTGCACATTCAGGCTACAATGCATTAGCTTTATGATCTTACCAAATAGCCCTTTAAGGACATACTTGCAGGCTTTTCAAGTCAGGAAAATATTTGTTGGGAAAGCAATATTATCCTTGAAAGGACTTCTCATTTCAGTTTGATTGTCCTCAGAGAGATATTATTCCCAATCAACCGCTGCTGGCTCTAATCTGAGGGCAGCTGTAATTAGTTAAAAGGAGTCTGCAGACAGGGTACTGGTTGGATCCTGCTCTACCTGGCTCACAAAATAATTACATTTTCAACTTAATGAAGAGTCCAGCCGTTAAAAGCAACTCACACTGTAAACTAGCAGCAGCAGTGTATATAGGTGTATATGTATATGTGTGTACACGTATGAGTGTGTGAGTGTGTGTAGGGAAGACACACTTACATGGAAATGGGAGCTTTTGTTTTTGTTTGATTTTAATGGCTAAACAAATTTAGTGGACTTGAAAAGTGCTTGTTTGACAGCTGGGGGAAAAGGACTTATTAACAATGCCAGCCTTAACCTGTTGAAAAGCACCATAAGACTAAAGAAGAACCAAGTAAGACAATAAGACATTTTGGCAATGATGAGAGGGTGGCCTGGAGTGGGGAAACCTTTGAAACAGGAAGAACAATTAGGAGATGACTGCAATAAGCCAGGAGAGAGGTGATGAGGGCCTGACCTTGAGTGGCTCAAGGGGATGAATAGAAAAAACATCTTGGGCAGAGAAGCCCTATGTTGGATTGTGGGACAAGGAAGAGGAACTCAACCCCAGGATGTCTTGGAGGTTAGAGCCGGCTAACCCGGGCAACTGGCGGACCCATGGTGCCCTTCCCAGAATCCAGAGAAGTTTGGAGGATGGCTACATGGGGGCGGAGGCTGAGGGGAAGAGAATGAACTCCTTTTTGGACATGCCATGTTGGAGATGCCTATGGAACACTGAAGTCAAGAGGCCCAATGGGTAGTGGGCTAAGCAAAACAGTTGGCAAAGCAGGAATGGAGTTCAGCAAAGAGAGCAGGGCCCTGGGTACCGCTCGGGAAAATTCCCATCATTCATTAGAGGGTGACCCAGATGAATGGACGCATTCTCCTAGGCTTCAGGCAGCAGCTGAAGGAGGGGGAAGGAGACCGGAGCCCAGTCTACACCGTGGCGGAGCACAATAACAGCTGGAGCCTCTGGCAGGACGAGGGGAGGGAGGGTGGCTGCTTGGGGAGCAGGGTAAGCAGAGAGGCCCGGAATAGGGTTTCCAGAGCAGGAGATGTGCACAGTTACCAAGATGCCAAAGTATCAAAATAAGCCCAGTTGGGGAGGGGGGTGCTTGGGAGGCAGAGCATGAGAGTCGGTTTTTCCAAGAGGCCTCCAGGAAAAGACTTTTAATGGAAATATAAGGTTCATATGAGCAAAGGAAGTGGGGGGAGGTAGGGGGCAGTAATGTAAATCCCTCTTGAGCCTTACATGCTCCATCGTCCTGCTGGATTTTAGAGGGAAGAGACCCCATCTCTGGCTGCTCCAGAGCTTAGCCTTTGCCCTGGGCTGGTACAGCTCATTCCCATCACGCTGCAGTTGACTGGCAGGCAGGAAATGAACTCTTCTTGGAAGGCAGAGTAAGGGGAGGCAGACAGGGAGCCACAAAAGGGATCTCATCTCCTGGCCATTTCACTGAGTTTTCAATTCTAGTAGATTCTGCTGTGTCTCTCTGACTTCCTGGAGCTGTCCATGTGGTCACTTGTCTCACACTTCAGGACTCAGTCTTCTCCCAAGATACTGTAGCATTTTTTAACATACCCACTCGCAGGGTGACAAGATCCCCGTGTGGTCAATCCTGGCAGAGGTAGCCGGAGAGGGATTTGGATGTCTAAGCTAAAGCTCAGAGCCTTACAGGGGATCCACTAGGGGAGATTTCAGGGAGGTCAGGAAGAAGGGCCCTCCTTTCCCTGTCTCTCCTGTTATGGGCCTTTGGGCTTCATGCACTAAAACTCCAGTACGTTGGTGAGCTCACCAATTCAAAGATCCCCACTAAGTGTGTAGATCGCAACCCCTCCATGCCCATTCACCCCATGTATCATCTCTCATCCTGGTAGTTCTGCTCCTTGCCCTTTAATGAGTTCACTTAGAAGGGTCTCCCTCCCCAAAGAACAGGACTCTCTCTTGGTCCACAATACCCATGGGGCCCAATGACCATGCATCAGTTCTCCATCTTGCCACATGTTCACTCTATCTTTTTGGCCCTTACATTTCTTTGATTACATCCTTTGCTACACTTCTCCTTTGCTTGTTTTGCCTCATTTGTAGTAGCTGTAGTATGTAGTTGCCCCCATGCAACCGTCTTCCAAACTTCTCTGGATTCTGGGAAGGGCACCATGGGCCCGCCAGTTGCCCAGGTTAGCCGGCGCTAACCTCCAAGTCATCCTTGGGTTGAGTTCCTCTTCCTTGTCCCACAATCCAACATAGGGCTTCTCTGCCCACGATATTTTTTCTATTCATCCCCTTGAGCTACTCAAGGTCAGGCCCTCATGGCCTCTCTCCTGGCTTACTGCACCCATCAGCTGTCCATCACACTCCAAAGGATAACTTGTTTCCATGGCTTTGGCCTGGAGGCCACATGGCAAACCGTAAACTAAGGAACAGCATCCCACTGAGGGTGAGACGCAGAGGGGCTTTCCAAATGCCAGATACACAGCCTGGCTCCGAAGAGTTAAGTAATAAATGCCAAAAGGACTGAACTGGATGATCTGAGGACTGGTGAACACCATGAGCATCCAGAATCCCACAGGGCCATCAGGAAGCACATCCCCTTCCTCCTGACATGAGTCAGTGGGCAGACATTCAGTAAGCACCTTCCATGTACCAGGCACTGTGCCAGGCACCCTGGTTAAGCTGGGGGCCAAGGGACAGAAAGTAGGGGCTGAGGCCTGCACTGTAGGTCAAACAAGGCACATGTGTACCAAGGGGAAGAAGTCAAAGGGCATTTCCTATTGAACTCCAGAAAGATTTGACAGATGTTTACATAGGAGAACTAGTAGTAAATTACATACTCAAAGTTATCTGGCTGGGGAAAAAACCCACTAGCTGATGTATTTTATTTTATTTTATTTGCTGAGGCAATTGTGGTGAAGTGACTTGCCCAGGGTCACACAGCTAGGAAGTGTTAAGTGTCTGAGACCACATTTGAACTCGGGTCCTTCTGATTTCAGGGCTGGTACTCCATCCACTGCCCCATCTAGCTGCCCCAAGCTGATAGATTTTTGATTCCAAGATAATGTGAGGATGTTTTGGCCTGGAGCTGTGATTTCATCGATATAAAGAACTCCTCCTGGGGACATTTCCTTCACTGATGCAGATCAGCCCCTTCCAGAGCTGCAACAAACGAACCACCTGTGCATGTAGGCCAAGTGGTAGTGGGGAAGGAGAGGGATACTGAGTGTGCCTTGGATATAATCCCCAAGAAGAAGAAGTCGAGCTACTGCTTGGGGGAGATGTGAAGGGGACTGAGCAGACAAGGGCCAAGGGTATGGCCAGTAAGGGAGGTAGGACACCCTCAGATGGTGCCATCAGTGTCCTTTGAATTTCCCATCCTAAGGCCAAGTCTCAGTGACCCCCTTCTAGTTGTAGACCAGGCAATCGCAACTGTTTCAGCTAAGTAGCTGAGGTGCTGAGAAGTGATGTGACTTTCCCAGGGTAACTTGGCCAGAATGTGTCAGAGGCAGGACACAAATGCAAGTGTCCTAACTTCCAAGATTGGCACTTTATCCACCATGCCACATCTCCCAATGCAAGATGACTCAGCTCAGAATTATGAAGCATATTAACAAATGCATTAGTTATTCCAAGGAGACTTTCCAGTTTCACCAGCTCCATCTTTTACCTCAGCGATTCAGGCCTTCCCTCTATGGCTGCCCATCTTGTGCCATTCTCCTCCATATCTTCCCAGGAGATCACTGCCCACTTCTGTTCCCATTTACTTTTCAGAGATCGGGTTCGGACTTCATTTTATATAGTATCAGACTGGAGTAGAATGTTACCTCCTTGAAGGTAGAGACCATGTGCTCCCAGTGGCTAGCACATGGGACCCTGCCTACCAGAGCCCAAAGCAATGCCCACTGCCTCATTCCTTAGCTCCTTATTCCCATCATCTCAGAACAAGACAATTCTCGGGGTTTTCCCCAAAAGTGGCTTCCCAAGGAAGGAGAGGTGGCTCTTACTAAGTCCAATTTTCCAAACCAGGCCCAGCCAGGAACTGAATAATGACCTTCTCCGACAAGGGAACAGGGATCTCTGAGGCAGAAGTGTGCTCTATTCATCAGCCTGTTCTTCCTGTGTCATTTATAAGCCAAGGGCACCCAGAAAAGCACATTCCTGACAGCTAACACCCACGAAGGTCCATTATAAACTCCCCACTTTTTAGCACAGGGGAAATAAGAGAGGGCTCTTTGCCTTTTTAATCATTTCTCCCCGACACTCTTTCCTGCTGGTAGTTTTGGGGGGCAAGGAGGATTCTGGGAGCTGTTGGGTAATTTTTCATGGTACATTTATGCCCTTCTTCAACCTTGGGGGAGGGGGTGCTCTCTACTTACAATAATTAGCCAAATAAATTCTGGACCACAAAAATGACTAACAAGAACTTCCTCTGAGTGGGAAAGTAATGGATTTTCATTAGTGATTCATTTCTAAGCTCTGGTGGCAGCCCGGCTACATAGGCCAAGTCTTGGAGACAAAGAGCGCTTCACCCATGGAATGATACCCCTCCCTCCAGGATGCTCACCCACTCTAGCCTGCTGGACAACTCTGTCTGGATGGCCTGCAGAATCTCAAATTAAATAGGACTTTAAAAAAGCAAACTCATTATCCATTTCCTGAAAGCTGCCTCTCTTCCACTCTTCCCATATCTGTGGAAGGCACCAGCAACCTTCCAGTTACTGGATTCCTGACCTCAGGGTCATCAGTAATATCTTCTCACTTCTCCCTCCTCCCACCTTATCTCAACCTGGATGGCCTCCAGATTGGTTTCCCAGCCTCAAGGCTCCTCTTGATCCATCTTCCAAGCAGCCACCAAGAACTACAAGTCAATCCCTCTATTTGTAGCCTTGATCTGACCTTCTCTAGCACCCTGAATCTCAATCGTCTCTCCTCTCTCAAATCTTCAACCTCTCCCCATTTACTATTTCCTAAACTAAAGTGGCCAGCTTGCTGTTCCCCCTCCTACAACATTCCATTTCCCAACCCCATGCCCTTGTATGGGCCGCCCCTCATACCTGGAATCCACTTGTTCTTCACCTCCACCTCTTGGGGTCCCTAATTCTCTTCAAGGTTCTGCTAGATTTCCATGTCCCTATCCTCCCAAACGTCAGTGCTCCCAGTCCCTCCTTCCCATCACTGGGGCGACGTACTTTTTGTCCTGCTCAGTTTTTCCTATATTATTTTGTATTTATCTTGTCTATATCAAGTCTTTTCCTATCTATGCTCCTCCCCAATAAAATGTAAGCTCCTTAAAGGCCGGGGCAGTTTCATTTGGGGTTTTATATCCCAGTACCTCACCCATAAATGCTTGGGAAATTCAAAATAGTTGAGAACACCATTTTAAGTGTTATATGGCACAGACCTGTCACTCGGTACTGCAGACAACTCTCTGACCGGCACTAGGCGGCATGATGGATAGAATGCTGGGCCTGAAGGAGGAGCAGTTCAAATCCAGGCTTGGACATCGACTGGCATGTGACTATCAACACTCTCGGACTCAGTTTTATCATCTATAAAATGAGGATAATAATAGCACTTGCCCTACTGGGTTATTTGGAAAATCAGATGCAAGATTTGTAATGTACTTGGCAGACCTTTACTATAGAAGTATACTATATAGATATTATATATCTAATATACACAAGTTATATATATATATATATATATATATACACATACATATATATATAAGTATACTATATATGTAAGGTAATACATATATAGACTTATATATTATATATTATTACTAATATATTAATATATAATAATCTATAAGTATACTACCATTTAAATATTATATAACAAAGATGCTACCTATTCCTATTTATTTATTATATAATTATATTTAAGCCAATATTATTTAAGTTGCAGAGCAGCTGCCTCCACAGTGGTAGAGGAAGTCTCCTCAGCAGTAAAAATTACAGGTCCACTCCAAGGGGAAAGGGGTGCTGTTTGATGGAAGCCGGGCTCCATGGGAACTTTGTGATACAGTGGGAAGAGCACCATCCTGGGACCTCCGGCTTACCTCTTTAGAGTTCTGTTTCCTAATCTGTAAAACGGGCCGATCCTGCTCCTTTATATCTGCCTCATGGCTATTACAAGGAATTCCTGAATCATAGAACTGGAAAGGATGTCAACTGTTAGCTCGGCCAAGCTAGGCCCAATAAAACTTGGCAGCAAGTGGACAGCTCCGGGACATCTTGCTAGGGGATTCAGTCACGCCATCAAGCCCAAATGTGCCCACTCCATCCCCCACTCTACCTGAGACCTTCCTGTGGCAGCAACAGCTGAGATGTTCCCCCTCCTGCCCTTCTTCTTCTCCTTGTCAGTTCCTCCAATCCCTCCTCATATCCTGGTTGTCGTCCTCTGGATACACCCCGCCAATCAGAGTCCTCCCAGACCCGTGAGAGTCAGAAAAAAATTTCAGTATTGCAGCAGGATTCTCATCAGGGTAGAAGAGAGTGAGTCTAGCTACTTGTTCCTTATTATTTTCTTCCTGAGGCAATTGGGGTTAAGTGCCTTGCCCAGGGTCACACAGCTAGGAAGTATTAAATGTCTGAGGTCAAATTTGAACTCAGGTCCTCCTGACTTCAGAGCTGGTGCTCTATCCCCTGAGCCACTTGGTGGCCCCATATTTCCTTATTCTTTTAACACCACCCAAGGCTGCATTCACTTTCTTGGCTGCCATATCACAACACTGACTCATATTGGGCTTGCAGTGTCCTAAGGCCTCCAGATTGTTTTCAGATCACGTGTGAAATCAAGCACATCTCTTCCATCTTGTACTAGAGAACACAATTTTTGAACCCCGGTGTAAAAGTTTACATTTATTCCTAATACCACATGGTTGAATTGGATCACATGACATCATGATTGTAAAGTGCTTGGTTAGCTAAAGGTCTTTAAAATGGGATTCTTGGCTTCACATCAGAAATCTGAATCCACACTCCCCCCAGCTCCCTCCCCGCAAAAGTAGGTATTTCTCAGGGGAGAGTGAATGTCTCCAAAATTGCCACCAGATGGCAGCCTTTTGTAAAGCAACCACTCCTCCCACCCCAGCTTAATTTGTATTGCAAATTAGTGCTGCCTTTGCTTCTTCCCACCCCGCCCAATCCAACCCAAACAATCCGGCTACTCACTATGCAGGGAAAAGGCAGCTTCTTCCTATGGATCCCTGCAGGTGGCCCCAAGTCTCACTTTCCCCAGTGTCTGCTGTCACTTTGGGTCTGATCTCTTCCTGGCCAATCCAAGATGCCCCTGAGCAGTGGGTTCCCCTCAGGCCATCTGTGGGATTTGCAGCTACTTCTGCAGCTCATCTCTGCCCCCCCCCCCATTTTCTCCTGCTCACCCTCTGGTCCAAGTGAATGATTTGGGGTCTGGGTTTGAATCCCCACTCTTCCACTTCCTGCTTGGGTAGCCTTGGAAGGCCTTTCAAGTGTCAGGGCCTCAGTATGCTCACCTGTCAGGTGAAGAGGACAATTGACTTCAGAGGTTCTTCCCAGCTGCCTATGAATAACAACATGGAACAATCACCATCATCTAGCCCAGCCCCCCTTATTTTACAGATAAAGTGACCCCAAGAGGCCCCCATCCAGTTAGTGGCAGAGTTCCAGCTCCAAAGTCAGTCTCCAGTTTGGCTTATGGGATCCCAGCACTGACTCCAAAGGGAGGCACAAAGGGCCCAGACCAAAGGGTTGGATGTTCAACAGAGAGCGTGGAATCTGAGCAACTGGGAAGCGGAAGAGGCACTAGAGGTCATTGATGACTCCAATACGAATCCCTGTTTGGGACTCAGTCATCCAGTCCAACTTGGGCACCAGTGACATCCACCATCCCCAAGGTCCCCCATAGCACTTGTGCCACCTGGGACAGCTCCTCAGTGGCCTTCCCATGAGCCATAATCTGCCCCTGTCCTAAATCTAATTTCTCTTTCACCTCAAAAGCCCTTCCAATAGGTGAAAGGAGCTGTCACAGCCTCCCCTCCCCTACCAAGTCCTCCCATCAAGAGGCCGAGTGGTCCCAAGTCACTCCACGAGCTTGAGTATGGCCTGATCAAGATCTCAGTTCTTTCCCTACACAGTGCAAACCATAATGGAGTGCCTCAGTCATCTGCCAACCAAATCCCAGCAACACTGGGTGTAGTTTTCATGGGATGCCCTAGATGGTAGCATTGTATCATCACCTCCCTTCTCACTAACCTTCCTTTATAGCCTGAAATCAAAGTTCCTGGGATGGGCACAGAAAACGCTATGGGAGCACGGAAAGAAGGCTGAATCTGGGGCTCAGAAAACTGAGCCAGATGACCTCTGTCAAGTCAGTTCACTTTTCTACTCGTGTCAGATGGGGAGGAGCATTTAGCTTTAGATACTCTCTATAGTTCCTTCCAGTTCTGGATCCATGCCCTGTCTGATACAAGTTCTGTGAGCATAAAAATGGAGAGACTGGGTACAAAGTATCATCATTGAGGCAGCTTGGTGGTATCACAGTGAGTAGGGCACTGGGCCCGGAATCAAGACCTGAATTCCAATCCAGCCTCCGATACTTAAGCTGTGTGACCTTAGGCAGGTCATTCGCCTCAGTTTCCTTGTCTATAAAAATAGGGATCTGCCATTTACCTCTGGGGATCACTGAAGGGATCAAATGAGATGAGATCTGAAAGGTATGCTGCAAGTCTTAAAGTGCTGAGTATAAGATAAATGCAAGTCATGATCTGATAATTACACAAGTTCCGTGAAGAATGTAGGGCATTGTTAACCAGACTTTCATTGTTCAGTCACATCTGCCAGATGACCCCACTTGGGATTTCTTGGCAAAGACCCTAGAGTGATTTACCATTTCCTTCTCCAGCTCATTTTACAGATGAGCAAACTGAGGGGTGAAGTGACTTGTCCGGGATCACGTGGCTAATAAGGGTCTGAGACCAGATTTGGTCAGGGGTGCCAGCTAGCCACCCAATTCTTTACTTACACTTGGACCTCAAGGACCAAGCAATGAAGCCACTTAGTGGCAGAATGGAGACCAGGCTGTCGGCCAATCCAAAGCACTGCGAAGCACTTATTAAACACCCCACTTGAGCTCTTCTCAGTCTCTCCTCCTAACCCTCTTATCTAAAGGGAAGCCCCTTTGTCTTTCTCCTTGACCTCCCAGGGCCCAGGAAGTGATTTGCTTTCTGGCTTTTGAGCACATCTCCAAAACGATCACTGATCTCTTAGTGGCCAAATCCATCCAGCTTGCCTCAGTGCTCACCCAGCTTGGCACTGTGAGCAGCTTCTTTTCCTGGATGTTCTCTCATTGGTGGATTTCCAAGACACTACTTATTCTTGGTTGCCTTCTGACTCCCGACTGCCTCTCAGCCTCCTTTGTTCATTCTTCACCTAGGCTGGCAATCTCAGGTCCAATATCAGCTCCTTACCTACTCACAACTGGCCATTTCTACCTTCATAACCTCTAGTGTGTGTCCTCTCTCTCCCCTCCCATTGCCGCCACTTCTTTTTGCTGCTCCATGAGTTCCAACGGTTCCCTTGAACAAGGCCCTCCGTCTCTCCTGATGTTTTCTCCAGCTTTCCCCCATGCCTAGAGCTCTCTCCCTTTTCATCTCTGTCTCCTGGCTTCCCAGCTTTCCTTCAAGTTCTAGCTGAAACACTCCTTCTACAAGGTTTTCCCAATTCCCCTTCATTTTAATGCCTTCCTTCTGAATTATTTCTCATCTGTCCTCTCTGTAGCTTGTTTGTCCATACTGGGCTGCTGGCTCTCTCCCACTAGATTGCTCCTCAAGGGCAGGGGCTGTCTTTTGCCTTTCTTTGTATCCTCAGTGCTTAGCACGGGGCCTGATACCTAAAAAATGCCTAGAAACTGATTGACAGGAAGTTGACTCCCATCTCTACACATCCCATCCTAACCACCTTCCTGAGCCAGTGGCTTGTTATCCTTTGCTTTTCAGACATCTCAGCTCTGTCCCACAGGCACCTCCAACTCCACCTGTGTGAAACAGAGCTCATTGTTTTTCCCCAAAGTTCTGCTCCTCCGAACTTCCCTATTACTATCATGAGCACCATTAAATACCCAGTCACCCAGGCTCATGAGATGGACACCATTCTTTGACATCCCTCCCCGCACTCTACAAAACAGACAGTGGTGTACTTTCAATTTGCCCAATGCTTTCCTTCATCTCTTGGCCGTTTGTCTTTGCACTAGCATCCCCTGTGCCTATAATGCTCTGTCTCCTTAGACCCCCTGGCTTCCTTTAAGATTCAGTTTGAACCCTATTTCTGAAAGGGGCCTTTTTCATCATCCCTTACCCAAGCAAGAATGACATAGTCCTTGCCCTCAAGAAGCTTACATTTTACTAAGGAGAACCAACATGCTCACAACTGAGTTTAAACAAAATATATAAGAAATAAATAGAAAGCAATGTTGGAAGGGGGTAGAGCACTACCCACTGGGGCGGGGACCAGGAAAGACTTCCTGGAGGAGATGTCACTAACATTCCAGGCAGGAAGGACAGCCTGTGCAAAGGTCTGAGTAACAGACACGCCATTGTGTCTGCACGACAACTATTTAGTTTGGCTGCCAGGAAGAGTGTGCCCGGGGGGATAATGTCAAATCAGTTTGGAAAGATGAGCTGGAGTCCATCTGGGAGCAGCTTTAAGTGACCAAGAGAGGAGCTTACACTTTTTCCTAGAGGTATGGAGTTAGTGCAATGGAAAGATCTGGCTTTGAAGTCAAAGGTAGTAACCTCTTCTCCATCACCTCAGACAAACCAATTTCTCTCCCTGAGCTTCAGCGTTCTCATGTGTCATTTTATTTGGGTATTAGTCTTGGAGAACCTTCCAGCTCCGCTTTTGGAACAAAAGAGTAACATGATCAGGCCTGTGCTTAAGAATGGTAGCTTGGTGCAAGATGGATTGGAGAGGGTAGAAACTGGAGGCAAGGCTATCACGATAGTCCAGGGTAGAGGGTGTGTAAGTGGGGAGAAGGCAAGGTATAGTTTTAGGATCCCAGAACCCCCTCTTACCTCCTGCAGGAATTTGGGCAGGTCATGAAACCCCTGTGGGCCTCCATTTCCACAACTGTAAAATGAGATGGGTGGACTAAATGTCCTCTTATGACCTAGATCAGAAGTCCTTCCCATGATGCCAACATCTTTACTGGGAATAGAAGTGGTCCTCCCACATATGCAAAAACCATTTGTAGCAGCCCTTTTTGTAATGGCAAGAAACTGGAAACTAAGTGGATGCCCATCAGCTGGGGAATGTCTGCATAAATTAAGGTATGTGAAGGTAATGAAATATTATTGTTCTGTAAGGAGATGGCCCTCGAGCTGAGCCGTGAAGAAGCAGTTCTACCAGGAGAGGAAGGGAAGAACAGAACTGGAAGGGGTAGGACATAACCCTGCCCATCCTAGTTGTCACGCCAAATGATTCAGTTCAGTTCAACCCACATTACCTGCTGGGTATGCGGCACCATCCTTGGCGATGGGGATCAGAATGGAAACTGTTCCTGTCCTCAGGAAACTTCCATTCTATCAGGCTTTCCCAATAACTCAATACAAAGTAGTCTGGGGGAGAGGGCGCTAGCATCTGTAAGAAGCAGCGCTCAAGCTGAGTTCTGAAGGAAGCCCAGAGTCGAAAACGTGAAGATGGGGAGTGCTTCAGAGCATGGAGGACAGTCTGTGCAAAGGAACCAAGACAGATGGAATGTCCTGCCTAAGGAATAGTAAGTTGGCCAGCTTGGCCGGGCGCCCAAGCCCCTCCTAGTTGGC
Organism: Sminthopsis crassicaudata; assembly: GCF_048593235.1. NCBI lineage: Eukaryota > Metazoa > Chordata > Mammalia > Dasyuromorphia > Dasyuridae > Sminthopsis > Sminthopsis crassicaudata. The sequence continues at coordinate 11,294,717 of NC_133623.1, read as the reverse complement.
CCGGCCAGCTGCATACCTCAAAGTCGGGACTTCTGGGGCCCAGGGTGACTATACTGCTGATGTGGAAACCTTACCGAAGACTACAAGCGGGCCTTGCACGGTCCCCTCTTGCACCTCTAGGCTGGATAGGAACGTAATGGTATGGACTAGATGGAATAATAATAATGGCTTACATTTATCTAGTGCTTGCAGATTTGCAAAACACTCAACGTACTCTCACTAGAGCTTCAGCACAGACTAAGACATTTGTGACAGGTAGTTCTTGATCCCTTTTTCAGAAGGAGGAATGGCTAGAAAGCCGTTTGGCCACGGAGGTCTGAGTGCAGGTTCAATACAAGTCAACACCCTGACATACGGCAGGAGAGAAACTGAATGCAATTGGGGGCCACGTGAAGCAAACAGAGTTTCCAGGAATCAGGAGGGAGAGTCCTCCAGCTTGTTTGGAACACAGCCGCAGTAGTGGGATCAGTTCTGGGCACTGGGATTTAGGAGAGGTCGTTAATACTATTAATCATTCTAAGGGAGGAAACTTCCCTTGCTGCCATTCATCTTCACATCCTGGGATCTTTGCATCTTTCAAAGATCATCTCCAAGCCTGGATGGGTCCACCTTGAGCTTGATTCTTGGTCATCTACTTAGGAGACAAAACACCAAGCAAAATGAGGCAGCAAGGGAACCATGCCCAAGTTTACCCAACTCTGGAGTATTAGTAATAACGTAGAAGGGAAGCAAACCCTAACTCATGGAGAGGAGGAAGACCAGGAGGGTAAAAGGCCTTGAATCCATGTCACATGGCTTCTACACATCTTGCTCCTCAGCTGGACTATACAGACTCCTCCATTACTCCTTGCTGCCTTCACATTGCCAATGGTATAAAACAAGCTGATCTCAAAGTACAGGCACAGTCCTGAAGAGTGCCCATGTAGCAAAGAATTGATTAGAGGGTTAGAGGGCACAGGGGGTACCCACCCCCATAGATTTTCTGGAAACTTCCAGGGACTACAACAACAGGGTGATTTGGGCCTGTGACAAACTTTCTGGCTATTTCCCTCCATGTAGTGGCCCAATGCTATAGCGGGCTCATGGAAACCAATGGTCCTTGAATTCTCCCCAACCTTGTGACAGTGGGGGGCAAGAGGGATGTGGTGTGCCATATTGCTTAAATGGAGAGACAACTTCCTTTGACCTTTCTGGTGACATCCTGCAATAGCAAGGCTTCAGGTACGGTGAGTGGGATGTGGGTCTGGCTTTTCTCCACTTTAACATCATGACAATTACTTTTATGTAGCATCCAGAGTAGGAGAAACTTATTCCTGGTGCCCTTTTGCCTCTTTTTTTTTAGCTTTGTGACTTCTCTCCCAAGTAGGTGACCAAGAATCAATCCCAAGGTACATGTCCTCAGGCTTCGAGCTGACAAGCAAGAAGGGGAACCTAGGCCCTAGTCTGTCTTGACCAAAGACGTGGGCTTTAGGTAGACAGCCCAAAGCCGAGGTGAAATGTAAAACATCTAATCAGCAGTCTGCAAACTGCTTTCAATTTTGATGAGGCCGAAATAACAGCCTCCTGACAGATTATCACAGCAGCTGTAAATCAAATTGCTGAATTCTCTTGGAGCAGCAAGGTAGCTTAGTGGATAAAGAACCAAGTGCCCGGAGTCAGGAAGACTCATCTTCCTTCAAATCTGGCCTCAGATACTTATTAACTATGTGCCATTGGGCAAGTCACGTCATTCTGTTTGCCTCAGTTTCCTCATCTATAACACGAGCTGGAGGAGGAAATGGCAAACCACTCCACTATCTCCTCCAAGACAATCCCAAATGGGGTCCTGAAGAGTCAGACACAACTGAACAACAACTGAATCCTCTTAAGTCATTCTGCCAACATGTTGGGAGGAGGCACATTTCTTTTGTGTATAGGCTTAAAACATTTGTTCCATATCTGACAAGTATTATAAACGGAGTGTCTTCTACTCCCCATTTTGGGGAGACCCAGACATGAACCCAAACCCAAGCTTTAAGTAATTTGAACCCATGCTGCTAGAGGGAGAGTAAGGAGCCCTGTGAGAATAGGGAAATTAGCCCCAGCTCTCCTTAGAGATCAGACTCCCCAGGACTGTACATCTGGGTCAAGAACAATGAGAGCCCTTCAGGAGAAGGAATGAAAAAGTGCTCCCGCTGCTTGGACCCAGCAGTGCTTCTCAGTGCTCCACTCATTATTCCTCCATCTTCCCCTTGAAAAAAGATCCTTGTACAGAGTTCATTTGGCATTACATGATTCCTTGGCATCCCTACCACCATGCTCAAATGGGGAGCACAAGCAAATGCCCTCACTACAAAAAGCCTGTGTATCCACTTCCTGGAGATGTTGGGGGGAGTGGAGGTGCTGCATCCACTTCAAGGGTGCAAATAAAAGACTAAAAAACTCTTCTTCCAAAATGTGGGTAAAGCTGGAGCACAGGCAGATCCCAGAGTCTTCATGCATTTACTCCCCAAATACTCTGCTAGGGGCTAAACCTCAGGGAGCTTCCATAGCTGAGAATTCGACATTACCCAGGGCAAGATTGTGTGGTTGGTGTTGGGGATAGAGAGATGGAAAAGGACTTAGCTTCTGGCCTCCAGGAACTTGCAGTCCAATGAGTGGAGGGAGGGGAGAGAAGGAAATGACAATGCACAACACACACACCAATAAGCTTGACGGGGCAGAGGTGACAGAGAACCAGACTAAGTGCAAAAAGAACGACCTTCATCCTGGCCTTAGAGAGGAAGCGGCAACGGGGTCTGACCTCACGGGACGCCAAGGACTCCCACAAAGCAGGAAGAGGGAAGGTTGTCAAGAGTGTGGGAGATGACCATGAGCCAATGACCAAGAGACATAAAAAAGGCAGGTGGAAAAGAGGGAGTGAGAAGAAATAAAATACATGAAGAAGAGGAGTGTGAGCTAAAAAGGTGGGCAAGTAGGCTGGAGCCATATTGGAGAGGGACTCTAATGCCAGGATCAAGAGTTGAAACCATATCCAATGAGAAACCATGTAAGGTTTTTTGAATAGAGAAAAAGACCTGATCAAAACAGAACATTAGGAATAATCTTCGGGCAACAGTGAGGACAATGATTGGAGGGGGAAAGTACAGGAGGAAGGCAAGTTAAGAGGCCATCGCTGTAGTTTCGGCAGCCAGAGATGAGAGACCCGAACCGGAGCCACGTGCATTCAGAGAGGGTGAGCTAAACTGCACATGTTTAACCTATGTCAGATTACTTGCTGTCTAGGGGAAGAAGGGAGGGAGAAAATTGAGAATGGGAGGTTTTGCAAGGGAGAATGCTGCAAACTCTATTTGGAAAATACAAAGCTATTTATTATTCAGAGAGGTTGGGCTGGGTTGAATCCAAAGGACTTTGCAACTGACTGAATGCGGGGAGCACAAGCCAAGGTGCACACGAGCCTGACTAATTAAGGAGATGGTGTTGCCGTTCACCCTTCAATTCAAGAAGTAGTTATTAGGCACCAGCTGGGTGCCAGGCACACTCCCCAAGTGTGAGGAGACAAAGACCAAACCCAAACAGTGCCTACCCTTCAAGAACTTCCATCCTCCTGCCGAGGAGGGCCATAGTAATCCTACGACCATTAAGACATCAGAACTCAAGCCTACCACTCTTACGCTGTCGGGCTTATTGCTCCAGATGCAAATCCTATGATAGGAGGGGCCCCGCCACGTTAGCTCCCCTGAGTGTCAGTGCACTTACCATTCTATTTATAATACTGTTCCTATGGAACTAACTCCCTCCTGCCTCGCCGATGAAATACTAACTCCTCTGTCTGGCATTTAAAGCTCTTTGCAATCTGGCTCCAAACTACCTTTCCAGACTGATTTTGCATTACTCCCCCTCACGCACTTGGGGTTCCAGCCAGACTGGCCTGCTCGCTATTCCCCATACACGCCATCCTGTCTCCTGCCTGTGTACCTTTGCACAGGCTCACCGCCACGCCTGGAATGATCTTGAGATCACCTCGCCTCTGCCTCAACCCTCGGCTCAAGCGGTTTACCATCAGCACTTGCGTCACCGCCGCCCCCCCCCCCCCCAATTACTCTGCACAGACTCTGGATGGAGTGTGTGTTTATTTATTCGGCTCTGTATTGTTCACTGTGGCCGAAAGCAAATTCCTTGAGAGAAAGGACTGTTTTTACTCACATGAGATGTCATAGCTTAGATAGCCAGCACCGTGCCTGGCACACTGTAGGCGTTCAAATAAAGACTGCTGAATGGAGTTGAACGCACTGACCCCTAGAATGCCATTTCCCCCAGTGCTAGGTTTTTTTGGTCTGGTGAATAGTGGGCTCCATCCAGCTCTAGAGAGTGAGCGGTCTGTGAATATGCTCCTTGGCTAGGAAATCGGAAGAATTGTGTCTGAATCACAAGGGTGTAAATTACTACCTGGCTATGTGACCTCGAACTTTCCCTTCTGGACCTCGATTTCCCCATCTGTAAAAATCAGGGTTGGACTAGATGATCTAAGATGATCTCCTTTCCGGTTTTAAGACTATGGAAAATATGAATGGGAGAGAGTGGGCTCTCCAAGCCACTGAGTTGGATCGGTGATCCAAAGGCAAAGAAACTTGGAACTGGTAGAGACACTGGGGACAAAAAGGGGACCAAAACCGATTTACAGTAGGACTAGGTCAGACCCCAGGGATTCTGTGACCCTAAAAGGATGAGTTTTACTGAGAGCAGTGTTTGGGGGGGAGGAACCTAAGGTAGTTGCTGAATTGGGGAGCATGCGACCTCAAACCAAGGATCCACCTTAGGCCCAAACAGTCAGGACTTTTCTATGTCACCAGAGCAAGGACAGAAGGCTTAGCTAGAACTGGCAAGGTGAATGAATCAGAGAGACCTAAAGGGCATTAAGTAGCACGGGTCTAGGCCAACTGGTCCAATGATGGGCACTTAGTAGCCCAAGAGTCCCTCATGCTATAGTGAAATTATCTGCATGTGTTAAATGGCTGGCATGAACATAGTATGCTGGAATGGGTACAACGGGAGAGCACAGGAGGGGAACCTGATCCCAGGTTCACAGTCTTTGGGGAAAGCCCTGCCCTTTCGAGATGGTGGCAGTGGCAAATTACCCAGTGGCCTCCTAAGAACAGAGAGCAGAAGGCACTCTTCCCATCCCTAGTTCTGTAGTGTCTGACTAAAAGCTATCCCTGCTTCCCAAGAAGCAGTGGGCCCTCAGGAGGGAATTGGGGGAGATGTGGAATCTCAGAGCCAGGTGGGATTTTGGTGGCCCTCCAGTCCAAGCTGTATGTGAATCCAAATTCTCTCCAGAATCCCCGAGCAGTGTTCCATCTGCCTTCGCTTGAAGGCTGGCTCCAGTTAGGGGACTCACCCCCACTCACCCCCACCTCCCCAGGCAGCCCATTCCACTTGTGAACAGCTATAGTCATTAGGAAGTTTTTCCTTACATCAAGCCTAAATCTGTCTCTTTGCAACTTCTTTCCACTGATCCTCGCTCTCCTCACTGGAGCCAAATAGAACACGTTTAATCCTTCTTCCAGGTGACAGCCTTTCAAATATCTGAAGACAGCAACCCGAGCCCCAACTAGCAATACTTTCACCTGGAGGGCAAGGGCAGCACAAAGGGCAATTTGAGTGACTGATGGGGCTGCCATTCCCCAGAGAGCCTAGCCCTCAAGGCCAGATTGAAGGACACCTACCTCAGTGGCAGGACTATGGAGCTGGCACTGCAAGGCTGGGACTGTACCATGAAGCGTGGCTGGCAGACAACCATGAGATGGGAGCCCCCAGCCTGCCACAAGGAAAAGGTGTGCCCCCCTTGAATGTCAGCACCCTGGCACAAAGCTCTAGTAACCCCACCCTAGCTACAGTTCTGACAACTATTAACTCTCTTAAGACTTTTCTTTTCCAGGTTAAACAAGCCCACTTTTTTTTACCCTATTCCATATAGCAGACTTGAGACTCTTTGAAATCTGAGGGTACCTCTACAGGAATCCCTGTAGCTTATTTTGGGAAGAGGAAAGAGGGTCCAGGCCCTATGATTTCCTGCCACCAAAGCAGGAAGTTACTCCCCAATAACTTAAGAGTCTTAGAAAGTTGCCTGGGTCATCATTCTAAGTGATTTGTCCAAGACACAGCTATGAAGTGTCAGAGGTTGACCTGTCGATTTCTTTCCTTCCATCCAGAAAAGGATGTGATTGTCCCACCACAAGCTGAACAGGCCAGGGCACCATAGGACCGCCAGCTCTCTTTTCTGAGCAAGCTTTCAATACCTAAGTATTAAGATACACAATATATAATATGTATACATATATAAAATACATAATATATAATATATGCATATACATATATAATACTATATATAATATACATATATATTTAAAATACTAAGTACTAAGTACCCTAAATTCACATTAGTTTTCTTCGGGCCCTTGTATTAACTATGACATCCTCGCAGTTCACTAAGTTTTTTCACCTCTATGATCTCATTTGGTTTCTCTAATAACCCTAGGCAGCACAAGTCATACTGTTCCCATTTCATCAATGAGGAAGCTGGGGAGGGGTCATCCAATGAACTCCAAAGGCAGGATTAGCACTCAGATCTGTGGATGGTGAGGTCGGCGCTCTCTTTCCCATAACTTGCTGTCCCAGAAATTTCTACTCCACCTTTGCTGAGCTCCGGCCACCCCTTTTTTTCAGGGCTCCACAGACACCCAGACCCAAGGCAGAGGAAGAGACACGTGGCCCTCTTCACCAAGCCCCTCTGCCTTCACCACAGTAGGGGGAATCAGGCTCAGGGAATGGCCGCGAGCCCGCAGTGCCGTGCTGGACACTTTGGCTGCCAAATTGTGAGATTCCAGGTTTCTTATTCCAGTACATATGCATGCATTTTGAGCCAAGAGAAATAGCTTTGTGCCTCCCAACAGCTGTGGTACAGAGAGTGAAGGCTATATCCAAAGAACCAAGTCCACAGTCAAGTTTACCTTTCCTCGTTAGGGCTCTGTTTGGTGGCTACAGATAAACAGAGATTCAGACAGATTTTTCAATTCCCAATGCTGTGTCTGCTTCGAGTTTGATACAAATAAGTCTGGTTAAGGACCACTGGAGACAGAGGTTATTTATACCAATTTAAATGAATGCGATCATCCCTGGGGTTTGAAGCTGTAGGAAGCAAGTCCAATCTCAAGGTACTTCAAAATCGAAAAGCATATATGGCAGTGTCCCAGAGGTCAAACGATCAGGAGCTGTCAAGCCAATGCCCGCTGAGTTTGAAAGCAACCATTTCACCTCTTTCCAGCTTCTCCAAAAGAGAGGACCGGAACTCAGTTTACCATTCACAATGATGGTGTAACTGAGGGAAGCCCAAGCAGCCACGTGCCATCTATAAGCTCGAAATTCACTGGTGTAATCCCCACTAAGAGCTCCTCCATGCGCAATTTATGGAGCTTTCCTAAAAAGCCAATGCCATCTTGGGCTGTATTAAATGAGCCATAGCTTCCGAGCCAGGGGAAGTGGCAGTCCCATTGTATTCTGACCTGGTCAAACCACACCTGGAGCACTGCATTCACTTCTGGGTACCATGGACATGGAGAAACTGAGGAATGGTCAAAGGAGACCAATCCGGCTGGTGAAGGGCCTCCTGGAATTCCTAGCATCTGAGGATTATTGAAAGAACTGGGTATGGTGGTAGTTTCTGGAGTGGAGAAAACTGAGTGGGATACATAAGGGGGAAATAAAAAGAGAACCAAATTAGAATTTAGGAAGAAAACTGAACTTCGTTGTTATGAATACCCATTCTTTTTTCCTCCAAATATCCATGAATAATAACCTGTAAGTTCATTGAGGAAGGATCTCCCTCCTGACACAAATTGTGGCCCATCTATCACTTCCAAGTCTTAGAGAGCTGCTGGAAGTTTTGAAGGGTTAAGTGACCTACCCATGGATATCCAGCCGAATCACCACGTCCCATAATATCAGTTAGGTGGGACCTCGGAGATCTGTACCGGAATAAGAATTTCCTCTTCAACCCCGACCTTTGCTCAGAGACCTCCGATGAGGGGCAATCCATGCTTCCCATGGCCAATTTGGCACACCATGTGGAGGGTAGTTCTATTCATTAGTTTGACCTTATACCAAGCTCAAATCTTCATCTCTGTAATCATCCACTGCTACTGTTTCTACCCTTTGGGGCCAAGAAGAACAAGACTATCATGGAAAGAAACCCCATTATTTCTAATTTAGGGTTCAAGTTAGTAAAAAGCTGTATTCTGTCCATAGTTACAAGCCAAGGTAAGGAGAAACATCCACTGACTCAGAGAAAAAGAAAGCTTCTATGGGGTAGGCAGTCTTTTGACTATAAGCCATTTTCTATCAAAACCTCTTGAACACTTGCAGAAAACATACCACCACTAGCCTTGGGAGCAATTTTTCATGGCTTAAGGGAGAGAACCGAAACTTCCTACTATGCCCTAAGAAGCATGAGTCAGAAGAGACTTTGTCTTTTGCTTGCCTTGCCTGAGATTTGGGGGAAAGAAAGGCAACACATAGGGGTTAGATTGACTTCCCATCCATACTGAAATAGAGGTTTATTCTCAAATGATGGTCAAGAAAAAGATATCAAGAAAGGGAAAATATACTCTGACTCCCTCTTTTCTATCATCAAGCCTAAGCCCTCTTCCATAGAGTTTAGTGCTTCCAATATCCAAAGTCACCCATCATGGCCATCCCAAACCCTCCACCAATTCTTCTCTTCTCCAAGCTGAAAAAAACACAAATACTAGACCACAAAAGCAACTGGTTGGGGCAGGGGCTTCAGGAGAGAATTGTCATATGAAGGACTCACTATGTGCCATTCTCAGCCTGCCCTTTTCTGTCTCCATGCCTTTGTTCCCACCATACCCGCATACGTGGAATGATCACAGCATTAGATTGCCCTCGTCCAAGTTCCACTAGTTGAAACTAGTGAACGAGTTGTTGTCAAAAGGCAGGACTTAAACTGTTCCCCCTGAGGCCAGGTCCAATATTCTATCCGCTATAGCGTAACCACTATGGCATATTGTCTACTAGTCAATCTAACCAGTTTCATTTCATCTTGATGGCCAAAGTCTCCATCCTGGTTTTGTCGGGTATGACACCATTCTCGACGACTTCCATTGCTTTCTGCAGACGTGTATGTGCATGCAAGCTCTAGTCTGTGAGTTTCTGAAGAGATCGCTACAAGTCAAACCATATTTACCAGGCACTGGAAGAGAATGTGATGGTTGATCAGACATGGGGAGAAGGGCATTAAACAGTTAATCATGTGGGAAGGATTGAACAAAATCCTCCTTGGAGATTAAAACGGGGGATTTGAATTGGATCAAGACTCATATGAGAAGAAAACTGGCATCAGATCAGCTGCCTCTCATGTCTCCCACAGCCCTAGATTTATGTCACCCTCAAGCGTCATCCCTAGGAACAGCCAAAACAGACGTCCCTCTGGTTGGATCTTCTTTACATTTCAAGGGAAAGGGCACATCTCACTGAAAATCACCCAGACAGTTGAAATGGGAAAGACCATCCTATTTAGTCAATAATCATCTAGTTTACCTAGTTATATAGCTGTGAACAGACAATCCTCAGATGACAAAATTAAACCCATGTACAGCCAGATGAAAAAATCCTCCAAATCACTATTGATCATAGAAATGCAAATTAAAACAATTCTGAGGTACCCCTCATACCTCTCAGATTGGCGAAGATGACAGGAAATGATAAAGATAAATAAAGGTTGGGGGGATGTGGGGAAACTGGGGCACTGACGCATTGCTGGTGGAGCTGTAAACTGATCCAACAGGTCTGGAGAGCCATCAGGAACTATGCCCAAAGGGCTATCAAACTGGGCATACCCTTTGACCTAGCAGTGCCATTAGTGCCAAGGAGATCAGAAAGGTGGGAAAAGGACCCACGTGTGCAAAAGTGTTTGTGGCAGCTCTTTTTTATGGTGGCAAAGGATTGGAAAAGGAGTAGATAGATGCCCATCAGTTGGGGAAAGGCTGAATAAGTTATGGTACATGAAGATAATGGGATATTGCCTTGGACTGGGGGTGGGCGGGGGAGTGATCTGTTCTCCGGTGTCTGGTACTTGCCCTATGAGGACTGGTGGGGAAGAAAGGTCCCAAGAGAAGGGCATCAGAGGAACAAGGCCTTGATTGTGTGTGTGTACCCTGAATGGCTGTCACGAAACAGAGTAGAACCACAAGATGGGGCCCAGGGGCAGCAGTCACCACAGGGAGGAAACATCCTCTCCCACAAATGTTAATGCCCCGAGGCAAAGCCCCCTTATCCCAAGCTAGTTACAGCTCCGAGTCACAAATCCCTTCCCTATGTGAGACAATAGCTTTATTCTGTGCCCTGATCACAGACTGTATCGTTGACCTAGGTCTGCCACCTCACAAATGTGTGCAGTTGGTTATGGAGGGGCTGGGGTAAGAGAGCGGGAACGGCATGGTACAAACCCCAGCAATGGGTGGATCAGCAGCCCGCCATTCATATACAAAAGGCAGCTTTGTCGTTCTGATGCGCATCACCAAACCAAATGTTTATGGGTTGTGTCCTAAAGCATGTTGTTACCCACACACTGAGCATAGCCAGGCTTGAACTGGGGCCTCCAAACTTTCTGCGGGTAGAGGGTTTGCTTGGATTCTCTCTACTGTTGGGCAGTTTCCCAGTCTTCATTATTCATATAAAAACCCAAGCGAGGGCCCAAAAGGGATTTCTCAGGCCAGTATTTCCAGGCACAAGAATTTTATGTGCCAGTCAGATTTATGATAATAGGAATAGAATGAATTAAGTCAGCTGCCTAGATGATGTCTGGGATGGATTTCCCAGACTACCTTGGAGACTGTCCCTTTATCTCCTACTGTTCTTGGTAAAAATAAAAAAGCTCTTTGGCCAAGTGTAATATTTTCCCCCTATCCTGTGCAGCGCCAAGTGCTACACTGGGCCACGAGTTCTTTCTTTCACCCAAATGGTTTTACTTGACCACGTCTCACTCGAGTTTTTCTGCACTGGGGTATTCTTTCTAAGAGTGCTCTTCTCTCTGTCTTCTCCATGGCTCTCTGTAATAACCGAGGGGTCAGTTGAAAAAGGAGCAACAAGAAGAAAAACAGTCTTTGCAGTTTTACATTTGTATCCCTTTTCACAATGCAATATTAAACTCAGTTTTCATTTCCAAAAAAAAAGTTTTCAAGGGCAAATATTAATCCAGCCATAAAATATAATGTTAAATAAATCCTGTCACTTTTCTGCACCCTTAGTTTTTAAAAAAATGAAGCCAGTAATGCTGGAACCCGTGGCAAGAAAGGCAGCTCCATTCTACAAAGGCCCAGGAGTGCTTTTCCTTCTGCAGCCGGACTACGGCACTTTGTAACCCCTAACACAGCATATGCTTTGGCCAACAGGTATTTATGAAACATCTACTATGTGCTAGGCAATGAGGCTACGTGTCAAAAATTAAATAATCTCTCAAGGCACTTACGTTGTAACTATTCAAATAAGAAATAGTTTATTGTGCTCTCACTCATCCTTATCCGGGCTCTATGAGAGAAGCATGTATATGGTACCACCCTCCACATAAGAATGGAGCGAGATGGCAAAATGTTAAGTATCTTGATCAAGATTATAAAGCTAGTCAATGGTCAAGCCAAATTACCAGGATCCGAGATCACAGAATGTAAGAGTCAGAAACTGCCTTAGTGCTCATTTTGTCCAGCTCATATACCTGAAAAATCATCCCTTCTATCTCAGGGAAGATGGGAGAGGAGGAAGTTGAAGAAGCAAGTATGAATAGCTTTTTCTAGCTGTCTGGCTGTGAAGAGGAGGCAAGAAATAAGACAATAGCATGAGGGGATGGCAGGGCCAACTGGAGGGCAATTTTTAAAGAAGGGGGAGGGAAATCTGGGTTTGTGGACAGCAGAAAAGGTTCCATGACGAGAGACTGAGGATGAGATACCATGAGGCAGAAGAGCAAACCGACAAGCTCCCAGGGGAGAGAGGAAGAGATAGAAATCAAGGGCCCAAGTGAAGGGGTCATCTCTTCCTGAGACTGGAGCAAAAGAATTAGGGATGATTTCAAATTTATAGAATATCTATGTATAAATATAAATATATTTATAAATCGAAACATGTAGGGAGAAAGGAAAGCTCATGATTAATGGCAAGTTCAGTTAAGATCAGAAAAGATCTATTTACATGCCTTCCCCCTTTCTATCTCTTCTTTATGTGATGTCTTTTTTCTTTTTTGATTTCTTTTCTTATTAGAATGTAAGCTCTTTGAAGATAAGGGCTTCCTTGCTTGCTTGTATTTGTATCTCCAGTACTTAGCAAAGTGACTGGTAGAATAAATGATGATTAATAAATACATTATCCACCAGCCCTGAAGTCAGGAGGACCAGAGTTCAAATCTTGCCTCAGACACTTAACACTTCCTGGCTGTGTGACCCTCAGCAAGTCATTTAACCCCACTTGCCTCAGTAATAAATAAATGAATGAATGAATAAATAAATACATTATTTAATTCCATTAGCTTGAATGAAAAATTTAGTCATACCTTATAACAGGATAAGAGAGCATCAATACTTCTTTAGACCTTAAACATCATTATCAGTGTTACCCGTCCCTTATATTCTGCAATTTTATCCTCTGAGCTTCGGGTGTGTGTGGATGAAATGATCAGGGGTACCCCATGAAAGCCTCATTGAAGATGCCTTGAATAAATGCAGTACTCTTTCACGTAAAAAAAAAAACCCTATAAAGTAGGCATACAAATGTATGTATGTGCATAAAACATAGATGTCAAAATCATTTTGGAAGGGATATATGAGGAAGTGTACTTTAAAGTTTTTTTAAAAATAGTTCCAGCTCTACCTGCTCCTTCTATCATAACATTACAATAATATGTAACACGTATATAACACCTACCATGTGCCAGGCACTATGCCACATGCTTTATACTTATTATCTCATTTGATCCTTACAATAACCCCACAAGGTAGGTGCTACTATTATCTTCATTTTGCAAATGAGAAAACTGAGGCAAACAAGGTCACACAGCTCACAAGTGTCCGAGGATGGATTTGAATTCTAGCTCTGGCACTCTATGTAATTTGCCACCTAGCTGCCTCTCCCTGTGTTCTCTGAAATACCTGCTCCATAATTAATCAACTTCCTTTCATCTTCAAACTGTTCTTCTCTCACTCCCTCTTATTTTCTGGTACTCATTGTGACCAAGCTCCCTCCTGTTAACATTGCATCCCAGGGCCTGCTTTCCAGTGCCGTGAAAGTGTGCCCGGCACACTTTCACTCCTGCCACTCCTTCCCATAGTCACTGGTTGGGGGTGGGAGCTATCCAAATAGTCCTTGCTTCACATTTCCACTTTCCAACTCTCCTTCTACCACCATTACTCAGCAACTCTGCCTCTGAATTTATTCATTCCAAATTGATCATCCCATTAAGATTTGGGGATGTTGGCAAGTGTTATATACTGACCCCTCGGACATTTTTCTTCCTTTCTCAAGGAGTTCAACAACTGGCTCCAAGTCTTTCCACCTCAACTCCTGTTCTAAAAAGAGGAAATCTTAACCTAGTAGACATTGAAATTCCTTCCAATATTACTTCTCACTTTGCTGATTTACTGAGTTCTCATGACCTACTCCACTATTTCAGCTCAGCCACACGTAGAGATGGCCATCCCCTTGATCTTGCCATCATCCACAAGTGTTGCATTTTCATATTCTTGAAGTTTCTTTTGTAGATGACAAGCTTTTAGCATTCTGCCTTTCCCTCTGGCTTCTGACACCCTAATTCTGTTCCTCATCCTTACTATGACTTTCAGTACCACCAAGCCTCAATTGCGCCCCAAGCCACACTCTTCAGATTTCCCCTTTTCCAGTCCTGGTGAATCAGTTCAACTCGATATTGTCCTCTACATATGAGCCTAATCTGATCTCACACACTTAGTAGCCATGTGACCCTGAGCAAGTCACCTGACTTGCTGCCTCAGTTTTCTTAACTATAAAATGGGGATAATAATAGCACCTGTCTCCCAGGATTATCACGAGGATCAAAAAAGATAATATTTGTGAAGATCTTAAGAATGCCTCACACAGAGTAAATGCTTCATAAATATTTGTTCTCTTCCTTCTCAGTATGGTACCGACTCCCTCCACCATCTTAACTAAGGATTTCATGCCTTTGTTCAGCAAAAAAATTAAGACCACGGGACAGGAGCTCTATCTTCTTCCATCTACTCCATCTCACACCACTCATATATCTTCCCCTACTATCTCTGCTTCTCTCCTGATTCACATGCACTTTTGATCCCATCTCCTCCTGCTTTCTTCCCAGATGATGCCCTCTATCATCACCATTCTCTTCTGAATCTTCAGTCACTCCCTGTTGATTACAAACACGCCCAAGTCTTATCCAGCTTTTAAAAAACCCTCTCTTGATCTGAACTTCTCCTTGCTATAGCCCTGTATCTTCTCTATCTCTTCATGGATAAAAATCCATCCACAATAGGTGCCTCTAATTCCTCTCCCTCATTCAGTTCTAAACCCTCTGCAATATGATTTCTGACCTCCTCGTTCAACTGAAATTGTTCTCTCCAAAGTTACCAATGATTTCTTTCTTTTTGTCTTTTTAGGTTAATCATTTTTTTTTACATATTTCCATCTGGGTCATGTTGGGAGAGAAAAAATCAGAACAAAAGGAGAAAAGCATGAGAACAAAAAAAAAGAAAAAAAGAGGAGAAAACAGGATGCTTCAATGTGTATTCAGTCTCTGTAATTCTCTCTCATTTGTTTATTGGAATCGCCTTGGATCGCTGAGAAGAGCCAAGTCCATCATAGATGATCACCACACAAAATTATCTCCTTCTTCATTGTCAAGCTAATAATACCTTTTCTCGATCCTCACTCCTCTTAGCTTTTCTGAAGCCTTTGACAATGTCAATCATTCTCTTTTCTCTTCTCTGACACTCTTCTCCTGGTCGTCCTCCTATTTGTCTGGCCTCTATCTCCCTTGCAGATCTTCAAAACCATGGGTGTTTCTCGATGCCTTGTCCTGGGTCCTATTCTCTTCTCTCTCTACACTATTTCACTTGACAATCTCATGAGTTCCCCTAGGTGAAATTATCATCGCTGAAAACATTTCCAGAGCTATATATCCGACCCCTAGTCTCTTTCCTGAACTCCAATTTCACATCATCGACTGCCTTGACATCTAAAACTAGTTATCAATTTAAAATACATCTAGCCAAAAATAGAACTTATTACAAGTTTTCCCAAAGCCTCTCTTCTGAACTTCCCTGTTACTACTGACAGCAACACCATCCTCCTACCTTCACCTAGGGTAGTCACTACCATGTTATCCTTAACTCCTCACTCAGATTCACCACACATAAGCCAATCATTTGCTAATTCTTGTTGTTTTTATCTTCACAATAACTATATATACTCACAATATATATGTATATATGTGTATATATAAATGTATATATGTGTGTGTATGTATGTGTGTGTGTGTGTACACGCTCCTATATAGCCCCTTTTCTTTACTCATATTACCTTAATTCTGGTGCAGGCCCTCATTCCAATCCATCCTTCACTTAGTCAGCAAATAAATTTCCTTAAAGGGCCAGTCTGACCATGTCACACCTTCCCACCTACTAAAAAAACTCCAGTGGCTCCCTAATACCTCCGGGATCAAATATGAAGTCCTCTATTTGGTATGAAAAGGCCCTTCCTACTTTTCCAGTTTTGTTACAAATTTAAAATAATTTATTACAAATTATTACAACAATTACAATGATTAAAACTGACCTTCAGGCGGTTCCTCAAACACGATGCTCCCTCTCAGAAGCTAGGTGATACCGCAATGGATAAAGCTCTAGGCCTGAAGTCAGGAAAACAAAAGTTTGAATCGAGCTTCAATTACTGGTCAAGTCAATTCATCTCTGTTTGCTTTTACTTCCTCACCCATAAAATAGGGGTAGAATACCCCCCACCTCTCGGGGTTACAGTGAGTATTAAATGAGATAATATTTAGAAAGGCTTATTCCCTTCCCTCCCCTTTCTCTCTCCCTTCCCAACTCCATGCCTTTTCAACGGCTGTTTCTCATGCCTGACTATTCTTCTTCCTCATTTACACCTCCTGGCTTCCCTGGCTTCCTCGGAGATTCAGTTCAAATCTTGCCTTTTTCAGGGTCTCTTTCCCAGTTCTTTTTCCCTGTGCCCGCACTCCCCCCTGCTAGCTCCTTCCTTCTGAGCTTAACTTCTACTTATACTGATGTATTTTCTGTGTATATATGGACCTAGTTGGTTTTTTTTTTCTTTTTTCTGAGGCTGGGGTTAAGTGACTTGCCCAGGGTCACACAGCTAGGAAGGGTTAAGTGTCTGAGACCAGATTTGAACTTGGGTCCTCCTGAATTCAAGGCTGGTGCTCTATCCACTGCGCCACCTAGCTGCCCCCTCCTAGTTGTTTTCTTAGGGCAGCTAAGAGGTGCCAGAGTGCACAGTGCTAGGCCAGGAGTCAGGAAAATTCAGCTTCCTGAGTTCAAATCCGGCCTCAAATTCTTACTGGTCATGTGACCCTGGGCAAGTCACTTAACTCTATTTAGTTAAAGTTAATGCTCAATTCCCCAACTGCAAAATGAGCTAGAGACAAAAATGGCGAACCACTTCAGTATCTTTCGCCAAGAAAACCCAAATGGGGTCACGGAGACCCAAACACGACTGAAAACAACTAAATAACAAGGGATAACAACTATAAGGACTCTGAAAGAACACGGGAAGACTTGTATGAATTGATGAGAAAGCAGAACCAGGAGAACAACACACATGTCAATTATAGCAACATAACTGAAGGAAATACTAAAAGATCCTCTAAAAAGCCAATTCTAAACCATATCACCTGCATTCTGGCTCCCTTCCTCCTTCTCCTCCTAAAAGTACAACTCCCACCCCTGGGACTCTCGGCTTCACTTGATCTTGCCTAGAACCAGGCCACCATACTGCTTCCTGGCCATGTCCAAACCATGTTCCTCTGCACCCTTCTATTTTCTCTTACTTTCCCCATATGTCTTCTCTTCTCCCATTAGAATGGCAAGTTCCTTAAGGATGGGAACCCACTTGTATTTGGAGCCACAGAAATTAGCACAGTGTTATGTACTACTATCACTCTTACTATCATTAGAAAGATGAGTGCTAGAAGTGTTTGCCATTGTCAAGGAGGGTGTCTACCTAGCACAAAGTTCAGTAAAAGGTGAGGTCTTCCAGATACTCTTATTAGAGAGGATAATGTGCTGACTGCTATAAGACCTAGAACACTTAAGAGCTCCCCAAATGAGATTTATATTACTCCAAAGCATTTGGGGCCTGACCCAGGAAAAAACAAGTAGACAGAGGAGACCTACTGTCCAGGTCATATGCAGCTGGATGACCCTCAGTAAAGCTAACGTGTTAGTATCTCTATCTTGTACGGACATACAAATGAATGTATGAATGACCAAATGAAAAAGCATGGTTATTGAGCACTTACTGTATAACGAGACCTGTGCTGAGTGTTGGAATACAAGCAGAAAAGCAAGCCAGTCCCTGATCTCAAGGAGTTCAGTATGTTTAGGGAGAGTTCATAAACCAATATGGCAACAGAAAAGAACTGCCATATGGGACTCTCACCAGCTATCTTTTTCTCACTTTATAGGCAGGTCCCACTAACTTCACCATGGCAGAGAGGTCCAGAGAAGGAGTGCCCCCCTTTCTCCAGCCACTTCATCAAGGAAGCATGGGCCTCTTTAGACATTTCCAAATTTAAAGTTATGCCATTCTCCCTAGCCAGTTTTGAACCTTGTACCTTCCCAAGTGAATACTGAGTTAAATCCAGAACTGGAAGAAAAGAGCAATCTGGATTGTCTGGGAAATTGAAGTTCTTTTAACGAACTCGAAATTCTCCCTAAAACGAACTCGAAATTCTCCCTAAAACGAAAGTCATCTTTTCAGCACCAATATTCTTTTAGTGACGTCACGTGGCCATAATTCACAAACACCCCCCTCCCTAACTCTAAAAGTAAGGATTGTCCAAACGGCACTGGCAAGGTATATGATGAACACGAGCAGGTGGCAACATAGCAGTAATGGAGAACTGTGCAAAGTCAGAAACTTTGGAACACTGAATGACCGAAAAAGCAGGTTGGCTAGTCATGACGCAAAAAACAAAGAGGAATGAATGAATGGCTCAAATGCTCACTGACATCAACAGGGCCAGAGGAAGGCTCCCGGTATACTGAGCCAACAAAATGGTTGCGATCAGCTTTACTGAAGGAGATAATACATCCGTGAGAGTAATGAAGTCCAAAAGCTGGTCAGTAGGGTGAAACGGTGTTGTTTTGGTCACAAGGAAGAAAGATCAGTTTGGCAATCCATTCGGAAGGCAAGAACCAATGCTACGTGCAATGCCCAGAGGAGGAACAATGAGAGGTTAAAAGGATCAAGGGTCTGGTCCAGGACTCTCCTAACTGGAATGTGGACAAAGTCAATGCTCAATTCCAAATAGCTATGGTGGGGGGAGGGAAAATGGCATCTAGGCAAAGGAAGATTAATGGTGAGTTTCCAATCATAACATGGCCAAAGAATCATCAGATGTGTGGAGAATTCTGGGGGATATCCAGAAGCAAAAGAGAAACACAGACTATTAGAATGTGTAGGGATCTCAGTGGCCCTGTGATCAACTGGTACCCCTCAAAGAAT
This sequence comes from Sminthopsis crassicaudata, assembly GCF_048593235.1. NCBI lineage: Eukaryota > Metazoa > Chordata > Mammalia > Dasyuromorphia > Dasyuridae > Sminthopsis > Sminthopsis crassicaudata. Next base: position 11,275,925 of record NC_133623.1, on the reverse strand, counting down.
GCCCTCTATAAAACCCTTAACAACCCCAAACAGTCTGTGCTTGAAGACCTCAACTGAGGGGGATTTCACTCCCTCCTAAGGAAGCACATTCTACTTGGAGATCCTTAGTAGGAAATGTTTCCTTTTTCTAAATGTATATTGGCCTCTTGGCAACTCCCCCCCTCCCTGTATGGCTGCTCCTGGTTCTGCCCTCTGGAGCCAAGTAGAACAAGACGAGTTCTACTTCCAGATTTTAAGTCCTTGAAGACAGCTATCATGTGCCCCTGGAGCCCTCTATTCTTTAGACTAACCACCCCCCCATTCCTTCAACTAATCCTCATATGGCATCAACCCCAGGCCCTCTGCCATCCTCTTTGCCCCGCTCTGAATGCTCTCCGGCTATTGATGTCCTTCTGAAAGATGGCATCCCAGATGGAAGATGGTGCTCTAGCCAATGTGTGACCAGGATGATTCACAGCGGGACCACCGGGTCCCAAATCCTAGAAGCTGGCCATCTCCTCATGGACCCTGACGAGAACATGCTGTCGAAAACTTGGTACCGAAGCAAGTAAGATGGAGAAGGAAGAAAAGTCAGGATGGAGCCTTATCGTGACCACTCCACAATATGTGGGGAAAAAACCTTAAGGAAGAGCTATGAAGGAAAGGCAGAATTGGGGGGAGGGGAGATGGTCAAGGAGAGAAATACAGAGAAGGCAGGACTCTGTTCCCGCCTTCCTTTGTTTGGGGGTACATAACATTTCTTTCCACTGGTATTCTGAGTTCATAGTAAAAAAATTATTTCAATGTGCCTAAGTTTGGTTCCTTTCCAATCTAATACCCCCCCTCCCATCCTCCAAGCCAAGAGTTCTCATTATAACCTTTGGTCTTTGCCATTCTGGGCGGAATTCACTACGTGCATGTTCTGTGCATGCACGGCGGGACCTACGTAACAGGCTGCTGCAGCGGAGGCCCCCCTATGATACTTCAGCCTCTGGGAGGACAGATTTGAGTCATACAAATCCAGCTTCTCCTCTGGCATCTGGGATCCAGCTCAGCTGCAGCTCACTCCACCTCGCCAGTGGTCTTCCAGTCCTCTCAGAGTTCAGGCGAGAGAGCTTCACTCTGAGAGATGGTGACGACCAAGAACTCTCCAGAAAGCTGTGACGACTGTCACTTTCTAGATGTGAGTCATTTTGCTTTTTCCCTTCTTTACCGGATTTTGTCCTGGGCAGCATGACAAGGAGAAACAACTCTGAAAGACTTCTGAGTGTTTTGACAGTGGTATTCTTTTTCTTTCTGTGTGTGTGTGTGTGTGTGTGTGTGTGTGTGTGTGTGTGTGTGCGCATATGTGTGTAAATGTGGTTTCTCTTTGCTTTTTATTTAGGGGGAAACACCCAAGTCCAAGAAGAAGCTCTGCAGGACGTTAAAGATTGGGGGACTGATCTTCGGGATCGTGGCTCTTTCCCTCACTCTCATATTTTTGGGGGGCAAGCACTTCTGGAACCTCGAACCCCAAAAAGTAAGTAAATGCAGTGTGTTATCTAAGCACTTTCAGCATACTCAAATGAAATAGCCTATCTGCTTAGTACTGTGGCTTCTGCGATTTTTAAAAGTGCAGCTCGTTAGGTCATTCGCCTGTCTGTAGCCCAGTGATATGAAAGAAGCTGGACTCGGCTTTCTGTTCTTTTGAATTATGTCTCATGATTTCGCCAAGGTGGGGAGCGGCGGGGAAGGGAGTCTCTGTGTTTGACTCTATACCTGGGCTTGTAGAATATTTGGCTGGAAGGAGTTAAGGCTCTTCATTGAAGGGAAGCTTATTGTGAGAAAAGCCTTTCCATCTTTCTTTCAATTATCTGGCTGGAAACTGGTGGAAAAGCAATTACCCTCCCACCGAAGGAGAAACACGCAGAAAGGGAGCGGCGAGGGATTTTCAGAGATTATGTTTCTACCTTAATGTATCTCCTGTGTGAACGGGCTACAGGGAGGATTCCACCAAGTACCGGGAGTAGTTGCGATCTCTAGCATCCCACTTGTGATTTCTTTTTAATTAGCAGCTCTCAAGTCCCCACTAAGCACAGCTGCCTCAGTCCCGCTGAGATGGCAGAGACGAGAGGCAGATGCCAAAGGAGTTAAATCACAGGCCCTGAGCACCTTAGGCATCTGTCCACTCCCTCGCTCGGGCCCGGTGTTCCCGGCGATTCGGCTGTGTGGTCTGGCTTTGATTAGTACGAGGTGACTGTGATGATCGCTCCTTAAGCCCCACAAAATGCTAAGTCACATTCTCCCACCCACAGAGACTCAGGACTCCTCTCCAAGAACTTCCACCTATTAAAGAATAAATCTCATAAGTTTGAAGAGAATGGCAGTTTCATGCTACAATGTCCACAGGGTAATTGGAAGAGTCAGTGTGGCCCAGAAGGATGAGGGATGGACTTTGGAGTCAGGGAGATCCAGGCTAGCTTCTCAGCACCCCAGGCTTTAGACTACAAATCTGGGTGGCCGCAGGGAGTTTCCATGCTGGAAGCTCCCTACGCGAATAAAATCACAAGTCTGGCATCTTCACTACCCCCCCCCCCAAAAAAAAGCCATAAACACACGTGCACACACAGAGAACTCGGTATAGTACACAGACTGACGGCTCTGGAGTGGGAAAAACATGAGTTCAAATATGACCTAACTAGCCGAGTGATAATGGCCAAAGTGGTTCACTTCCCAACAGTCTCTCACCCTGACAAATCTCTGAGACTCAAAGTTACGGGGGAGCCCGGGAAGAAGGACTTTTTGCTCCCGGAGTTCCCTGTGTTGATGAGATTCTAAGGCTGTCCCGCCCTTCCCCAAAAATGTATCCACACACACCCCTCTGCTTAAATATTCTTTGAGCCACAGAAAGTTAATGACCATTTGGTCAAGTTTGAAGAATAAATCATTCAAAAGAGTGGCTCAAGTCCCTCTTGTTCAGGCCCTTCCTTTGTGAAACAGAGTGTTTGTGTTGGGGGGGGTTGTTCTATAAGCAGGGAATGAGGAAAAATGATGAGAAGAAAAGATGAAGGTTGGCAAGGAAAAAGTGGGGAACCCAGAAGATTGGGCAATGAAAGGAATGGAGCAAGGAGGAAGGGAGCAAGGAGGAAGGGAAGGCTTGGGACAAAGGCTGGACTAGAGAGAGAATGAAAGAGGGGCAGAGGAAGAGCAGGGTAGGAACTGACAGGGAAACTGAGGCAGGGACTGCCCCATTCTTATCTTTGTATCCCCAGTGGCTTGCACAAAGTAGAGCTTCACAAAGCTCTTTGTTGGGATTGGACTCAGTTCAAAAAATGTTAATTGAAAAAGAAGTGAACCCAATTGAAAAAGTTCTACTTAGGCTAAATTGGGGATCATTTGCCCAAACCTGGTCATGGTTTTTACAATGAATGTCAAAGGCCGCCCGTGTGGCCCTCTGGCACCAATGCCTCTCCCCTGCCCCTGCCATTTTCTTTGCTCTGCAATCAATCCCGTCCATGTTTAAGCAGGAGGGTGAAGATGAAAGGAAAAACAAGGAGGGTTAGCCCCCTCTCCATCACAAAGCAGCTAGCCCTCTTGTCCCATCCCAATGGATCCTTGCTCAATGCCCAGAGCAGGGCCGGCAGGTGAGGCGGGAGAACATATGGCGAACACAGCTGCCTGTTCTTTGGAAAGCCTCCCTTAATTCCCCAGGTGACATAGAGTGCCTCAGACTGGCCAGGGGAGTCATCAACTGGGGTGGGGGGAGCCCCACACTGAATCATCTCCCCAACAGGGCAATTCCAAGTAATTCCGAGGAAAGCTACCCTTTTTGTTCCCATCCTTCACTCCCAAGGGTGCTGAACTGAGCTTGGGGGTGGGGAGGGAAGGGTGGGGCAGGGGAAACGTGGCATTTCTGACTCTAGGATCATGGGATATGCACCCCTGCAAGGGGCTTTCTCATTTTATTGCAGCAGCACAGCTAGTGGGTGTTGTTCTAAAGCAATATGTGGCCTTTTAAAATACTTATTGGGTTATTTGCCACAATGAGGTTCTCTAAGACTTTTAGCTTCATGACCCTATGGGGTTAGCTCCTGCCCCCCTCCCCTGGTCCCAACTCCACTTGCAACCCCTGAAAGACCCAATGCCCAATAGCCAACAAATTCCAGCTGTGTTCCCAGATGTTCTCCACGATCCATTCTGCTGCTATTGTGTCTCAAGAAGGCCACTTTTTGTTACTGACAATCATGGCCAAAAGGAGGAGTGGGGAAGGGGGCAGGAAAGCTGGACTACCAACAATTCATCCGTTTGCTCACGGGAGCAAAGTGGTGCCATGCTACAGAAGGCTCCCAAATCACTGAGACCTGCCTGCTTCTTTAATGAGACCCATCAGCCAGCCCAAACTTCTTCCTGTCCCCTGCTGCTTTCTGGAATTGTTTCTCAGAGCGCCTGTCCTTGTTTCAGAGAGCAAGGCACAATCACAAGCCTTGGAAAATCAAAGAGAGGTCAGCTCGTGATGGACACCAATGTGGCAGTCCTATACGAGTGCAGCAAAAGTGGAGAGGTGATTAAGAATCCAGTTCCAAGGATGTTCTGTCCCAGGGATGTGGCTCTGTGTAAAAAGATGCTCAGAGCTCACCTGGTAACAAGTGAAAGGGACACCGAATCCTCTTCCTACCAATCCCTTGTGCCTCCGCCATCAGAGCTTGTGCTGCTTGTTCGCCATCTTTATTTCTCCCTTTTCTGGGGCAGGCTGGACTTAGCGATTACATGAATTATGACCTGTCTGTCCCACATCAGAAGATTGTGTCCCTAGGGAATGTTAAGAGAGCCCCAAGAGAGCCAGGGCCTCACTCATGGAGCCCAACCCTGCAGAAGCAACCACTGAAATCGCATTGCTGCAGTCCATCCCATTCCATCCCCTTGCTAAGCAGTGATCCTCCCTCTAAATATCTCTTGGGAAGCATCCGAGGCTAGGTAAGGAGGGAGGAGACCCTGACAGGAGGAACTGCAAGCATGGGGATGGGGCAGGGGGAGCAGTGCCAAGGGATGGTATGAGAGTTTCCTGTTAAGTACAACAGCTATAGGGAGGTTGGAGCTTGAAGAGCCAGGAGCACAGACGGCTGCTTTGGTCTCCAGTGCCTAAGGTCCCCGGTGAGCCTTCCTTTCACACTGCCCTCATGGAGGTTTTTCCAGAGTTTACTCAGTATCTAGATGGAAGATCTCAGATTAGATTCTGAGGATTTCAGGAGGAAAAGGAGGTGGGGCTGAGGAGAGAGGTACAGGTAGCTCGGCCAAATGAAGGAGAAAGTGCCCTGCAAATGCAAGGCTGGTGGAAAATCCCCGCTCTGAGGGCAAAGCCAAGTTCTCCTGGCTGCCTTTAGAGCCTGTGGGGCTGTCAGCTAAAGAAAGCTGATGGTGCTGGGCCACTTACTGACAAAGGGGATGTTTCTGTTGTCCTAGGGCTGCCTCCCAGAATTAGTGTCTGCTCCTGCCCCACCAACACACACACACTCACACACACACTCACACTCACATGCACACACACACACACACACACACACTCACACTCACATGTACACACACACACACACACTCACATGTACACACACACACACACACACACCATTTTATTTTGTTTTCATACATCTGTTTAAAATAAGCTGTATTTATTTAAAATCCCACATCTGGTGTTGACATTTTCATTCCAATAAAGTCCTCTTCCTCCTAGCTGTTCCCCCCACCCCCCACCACCTCCCACCTTGTACGGACAAAAGATTCAGATTTCATCTCCTAAAGGGAGTGCAAGGCCCACTTGAATCTTTTCCCTTTGACATTTTAAAACAGAGAGACAGAGGGGGGGGAAGGAGTCCAAGCAAGGAGATGGAGGGAACTGAACCCAGGGGAATCCAGTTTGATCAGGCCTTGCTGATCCCTACCACCTCTCAAGCACCGCAACCAGCACCCGAAGTCCAGTGTTTGGCTTTGAGCCTTTCAGGGTTGGCTGTACCTAATGGAGCCCAGACCCAAGGTTCTCTGCAGCTACTGAGGGTCTTAGAAGACCCTCTCTGAAACTTCTTCAGTTTATTCTGGTGCTCCTTGGCCAATGTGTATTGAGCATTTTGCCCACCTGGAAAGAAGGAAAGGAGAAGGGAGCAGAGGAGCTCTCAAGGACTAGACAGACTAAATGAGAGTAGACTTTTCTGTGACGTGTGTGTGTGTGTGTGTGTGTGTGTGTGTGTGTGTGTGAATTCTGTTCAGACCAATCAGGAGGGCTGAAAGGCTTAGAGCAGAAGGCCTGAGGAGGCTTCCTTTGATTCCATGTACCAGAAGTTGAGGATTGGGGGGTAGGCACCCCTCCAGAGAAACTGATGGACTAAAAAGTTTGTAGCCACTAGTCCGTGGGTACCCTAACAGCAAGCCACAAATTTCTCGAGGCAACTTTTCCCTCCCTCTTCCACATAACTTGGGAAGCAAGTGCCATTCTTCCACAGCTCCCCCAGTTTATGGCTGAGATTTTCAGGATAAGGGCTGTCTGAGAAATCACCGGAGCACCTAAGGTCCCTGAAAGCTATGAGAAAACACAAGGAACAATAGGAGGAGAAGGATCTGGGACTGCTAATAAGGAGGGCAGGGTGAGTCAACAATTTGGTGCCTCAGTGCACCAAAATGGATAGGGTACCATCAAGAATCCTTTGGCAGTTAGAAACAATTGAACTTAGCAGCTAGTGAACAAGACGATTTCATTAAAATAGGAAGCTATCGGATCCCCAAGTGAGCTCTCCCCCCAGTGCAGCTGCCTTCCCCGGCCCTCCCCTGTCCCCACGAGCATTTCATGTGTCACTTGCACTGGCTCTGAATCCCACTCTATCAATGACTCTCAGGGGGACCACGGACAAACCTCCTTTCCCCTCTCCAAAACATCTTCCTTTGTCTGGAAGAGGAGAGGATTGGATGAGCTGATCTTGAAGGTCGCTTGCATCTTTAACATTCTAGAGAGCAAAGATTCCAAGGTAGAAAGCTGGGTCCTTGGAGCATGGGGGTGATTGTGCTCTCCGCCAGTGAGTTGTAGCTGTCCCTTCACCCATGATCCAGTGCTTTCAGAAGACTCTTACTTGCCTAGTGTGGGTGTGGTTTTTCTGTGCTTCATCTGGCTCAGCCAGAGACCTCTTTTCTTCACTCTTCTTCAGGGCATGGAAGAAATAGAGATTTCCTCCCCCAGCTCCCATTGGGCCCCCCTTCCCTCCTTATTGCCCCAGCAGCTGGGTGGGTGAAATCGCTCTCTGGAGAAGCATTCGCATTCAGGTCCTTAGCTGGAGGAATGGGCTTCACATTCTCTCGCTGCCACGTCGACCCCATTAGCTCGGGCAGAGTTCCAAGACTCAAATTCACACTTGGATAGCAACTCCCACTGGAGTCGCTACTCATGTGCAATTCACACCGATTAAGTAAAAAGCGAGGGTCACAACGCCGCAGACATAGATGGGTTGTTCGTTGGCCCATTCCTCCTAAGGGAGCATTTGCCTCTCAACTTCTATGACGCCAATGACAAAGCAGTGAGCTTTCAAAGTGAATTGCCCATGAGCGCCTGGAAGTGGAATTGGGCCTGCAAGGGAGAGCAGCTGAGGCATTGGAGGCGTCCCTTTGGACGCCTTATCAGGCTTGGCAAAATAGTTGCTTCCAATCATGTCATGCTAGCCCACATGATCGGGTTTTGAGGTCCTGATGGACTAGCAGAACCCTTGGATGCCACAACTCTCTGGCCTGAAATCATTCTCGGGTCATCTCCCCGGGCACCAAGCTGAAGTCCCCCAATCAAATAACGTCAACCCTGTCCCTAGCCCAATCCTAAGATCCATGGCCAACCAATGGTCTGACAGAGGCAAAGAACTAGAAAGGGAAACACAGCTGATCCAAAGGACAAAGAAGAAGGTGGGGGGGAGGGAAGAGAGGAAACTTCTTAAGCTCTGAATTTGCAGATGTAAAGAGCAGCTCCTGAGACCAACCTTGTTGAAAAGGAGGAATGTCTACACTACTCAGGCCAGATCTTTTCCCCATACTTTAAAAGGAGTAATTGAAGATCCAGGAGACCAGGCTCCTCTAGGAAAAAAAAAAAGTCTCCTTCCACAGGTGACTCAGTACCCAGAGACCACTTTGTAGCCACTGGGTCCCAAGGTGGACTGCGCCCCTTCAAATGCCCCTACTCCCCACATATTAACACCTCCCAGACAGCTGTTCTGAACACCAATCTCAGCTTCAGGAACTGTAGCCCGTGAGGAAATGCTGAAGGATGAGGGCTGGGGAAAAGAGCAGCTAGATTAATCCCAGATTTCAACCAAGAGAAAACAGCTCAAATGCCCCAGACCAAATGCCTTCAGCCTCTTTCTGAACAGACTAAAGCTACTCACCCCTAAAGAGATTTATCACACCAAGGTGCGCAGCAAAGGTACCCCTTCAGACAAGCTTTCTTTTCAAATCTCAGAGACTATGGCAAACAAAGGAGACAGAAAAAAATGAAAGCCCATGAAAAATGGATGATGAGGCTCATTTGCTGCCGGAGTAGGAGGATTAAAATAGATTGGGGAAGGAATTTCTGGGCAGGAGAAAAAGGAATGTGTCTGCATCCTCACCATGATGGGCTTGTTTTTTTCAAAGTGGTCTTCACAGATGCTGCAATTCCTATGACCTACCTGCTGGATTATCTCGTTGTTCTGGACTGCAGGTCCCACTGCCCTTAATTGATTTGCCGGCCCCTGATCAGCTGGAACAAAATAGGAAGGGGGCCAAAAGCAAATGGGGCAGAGGTGAGGGACGGCAAAAATAACCCCCCTTCATAATTTTGCCGCCAGCTGCTCCTGGGTTGGGGGTCAAAGTTGAATGCCCACTCTTCTCTACATCAGCACGGGTAGCTTGATTCTTCTTTAGTTTAGTATCAGGAAGGACAAAGCTAATCTGGTTCCTGTTCTTCAAAAATCCCCTATCTGGACCAGTTAGCATAGCAGACTTAGGCTTGATGCCAATAAGGCCAAGGTCACGAGCTGGGTCCTTAGACAAGCCAGCCCAGAGAGCTTGCAGATGTATCTGTCTGCAAATGACCTTTGAAGAGGCTACCAAGTGAAATCTATAAGCACTCTGAAAAGTCTAGTAATCCAACTGTCCACACAGGGAAAACCAACTGGGCAAAGAATACCTATTCTTCAGACTATGAAATGCAGGAGGCAGGAGAGTGCATAAAAAGGGCTGTCAGTGTATTGATCTTGGAGAAACACCGCAGACGAATGATAAGCCAGACCCAGAAAGGAACAAAGGAGGAGAGTAGGCTGGCTGGCCTTGGAGAGAGTGCACAGGGCTTATGACGACCCCCAGTCTCTATCTGAAACAAAGGCTCCTCTCTTTAATACCCAAAGTCTTCCAATGATTCGCCCAGGTATCCACAGTGAATTAAAATTCCTGGTTGCCCAAAGGGCCATGGGGAAGAGATATAGTGAGCACAAGTGGACTGTTAGTAACAATCATGAGTGACAGGCACAAAATGGCATAAGGACGTAGCAAAGAGGTGCACACTGGGAAAAGGATGTGTCCGATCGCATGACGATAATGGTCAGACAGCATCAATAAACACATAATGTGCAAAGACCTAGCAGAAGGTCCCCCATGCTAGAGAGACTCCCTGTGAACCTTTGGAAGTACATGGGCGGGGGTCCCACAGGATGAGGTGTCGGAGGCTCGCAAACTGTGCCTTTTGAATGAGTTCCCCACTGGGATGAGATGACAGATCCCCAGAAGCATATGAGCCTCAGACCGTTCTGCAGGCGTGGACGATGCTCTCCCAAATCTAGCCAGACATTTCCCAAATGTGTGTGTTCTGTGGGAAACCAGACAAGGGACGGAGCCCCTCGCAGCCACCCTCAAACATTTCAAAGCCCTGGAGGATGGCAGATCGGGGGGTGCCGTCCCACTCCCTCAGCCTCAAAAGGGCTCCCTTTGCCAGCTACCTAGGTCCTCCACTTTCAAGGTTTAGCGTGGAAAATCAGCTAGTTCTGAAACAACTGAATCCCAAGGTCTTTAAAGCTGTACCAATTCAAGTTCGAAGGGACTTTCAAAGTCCCAGCCTCTCTTTTTGCAGAGAAGAAAGCTAAAGCTGAGAAAAACATAGTGGATTTCCCAGCCTCATGCAGGTGGACAGTAAGAAGCAGAGCTGGGATCTGAACCCAAGTCCTGAGACTCTAAATCAACCAGGTGGTTCAGTGGATGCAGTGCTGGACTTGGCACGAGGAAGACCCGATTCAGTGCCTGCCTCAGACACTTACTAGCTGTGTGTCCCTGCAGAACTTCATCCCTCTAAGTCTCAGTTTCCCCAACTGTCAAGTTAGAGCACTGAATCCCAAGGCCTCTCAGATCTCTTTTGGCTCTAAATCTATGATCCTAAAAAAACCCTGAGTTCTTTCCACAGCACTCCTCTGCTTCTCATTATTACCAACCCTATCACAGAGTCAGCAGCTCCCACCACAGCGACGGAGTGATGGAGGGAGAAAGTCACAAAGGTAGCTCCAAGAAAGAATATTCCCAGAGAAAGTTTGAAAATCATTGCGATCTGCTGAGCTTAGCACCGTTGCCACTTTCCAATAATATTTATCTGCAAGGTGTCCAAGCAGGGTGCATTGCCAAACATGCCGGAAAACTCATTCTCCAGGAGAACGAAATTCGAAACGTCTCCAGTCCAATTTCAGAGTCTTCCTCCGATGATTGAAAATGCAGCCTGTACTTTCCTGGGGCCCAGGTAGGCAGCACTCCAACATCCATCCCCTGGTCTCTAACCTCATTTTTCCATGCACCGATCCATCAACAGCAGTGCTGATAAAACACCACTACGAGCAGTGGCGGGGAAGTTTATCTCGGGGACCGAGAGTATTTCGAACACAAATTCCGCCCTGTTGGGAGACCTGACAAGGCTGAATCCGAGCCGGCTGCTTCTCCTACCTCCTCTCCCCCAGGCCCCCAGAGGTCCAGCTGACAGAGAGCTCGATTTGTTACTCTGGCTAGAGGTTTCTCTTTTCTCAAGCTGGCTACAGAGCTGAAACCAAGGACATATTTATATCCAGGAGCAAATACCAAGCCTAATGGAATCTGCGACCTGTCACCAACCAGCTCAGGCTTCCTTAGTTAACTCCACGCCTGCCGTAGATCTCGGGGTACCTTGTCTCTTCCCTTTCTGCCTCCTCGTTGACCTTGCTCATTTGTTTAAAAAAAATTCCTTCTGGAGACCAGTCTCCCCCTTCCCCAGCACTGAAGAAGTAGGAGTCCTTCCACGAATGTCCGTGGGAGCACCTACCGTGTGCATGGGAAAGCCCCTGCTAACCATTAGGGAAATTGAGTGGGAAGGGGAAAGAAAGCTGTTTCAGACCTGGTCTCTTGTTTTTTCAACTCTGTCGGTCTTTTTTCGGGTTCCAAATAATTCTTGTTACAGCAAACTCTTCCAACTTCTTTCTCTGCTTGAGCTGAGGACAAACTGACCGGGTTAAACTAATACTATAATGCAGACATCTGCAGACACCCAGAATGAAAGCCAGATCTGGCTGTCACTGAGGAAGATGCCATTCGAAAGATGCCGTCCTTCCCTCCTGAGGGCATGCTTTTGCAGGCTCTCAGCTTACTAAGATGCTGAAGCCTCAAGGTCCCAGGGCTTAGAATAGCATGGGTAAAAAGGGCTTCGAGGTATGGAGTCAGGCTGTATTAATATCCCTTAACTGATTTGTTCTCTGGGATTGCTCATTCCAGTCCTTGGAACTGGAAGGGTTTAGGTGAATCCCTATGGAAATACTCTTAAGACGGGTAGGAGTAAACTTTAAAGCAAACATGTAGTAGAATGTTCGGCACTGTCTGGACTCAGGAGAGATCATACAGTGTAGCAGAAGCATGGGATTTGGAGTTGGGGGACCCACTTATTCTCTGTGAGACTTTAGAGAAGACCCTTTCCCACTCAAGAGCTAACTTTCCTAAAATGTGAAAAGAGGAAGGCAGATCGGATGGCTTCTCAAGCTCCATGATCTGTGATCCACTGAACGCGAGGGACTCGAGGCGGGCTCCCGGGAAAAGAACCAAAGTAAAGAAAATAGAATCCAGAAAAGAATTAGGATTATTTGGCCAGACAAAAATGAAGCTTAACAACGAAAGGTTTTCAGAGATTTGAATCTCCTTTCTGCCTGCTGGAGCGAAATGAGGGACATAAACTTAGTCTGCAACAACCGGGAAGTTCACTTAGCTTGAAGGGACTCTTTTTAGGGACCAAAGGCTTCAAGATAATGAAATGAGTTATTAAGGGACACTGTGAAATCTTCTGCTGCTGGAGAGTCTTAATAGTTTGCAGCTCCCCCTTCAGAAAGCTTAAGGTGATACCTTCCCAGAGAGGGAGATTAACTAAATGAACTTTAGGGGTCCACCAATCAAGAGAAAGATAAATATCCCCTGCACTTAACACAAGGGGGTAACATTTTACAGCTTCATGGGCGTATTTCAAGGTGGTTTAATATTTAAGTTGAGGTCTACAAACTCTGCTGCCAGAACGCAGATGGCAATTTCTCAGTGGCAAGCCCCAGAGGCCTCGCTTCTAGAGTGCCTGCCATTCAGCTTTATGATCTCAAAGCCCCTCTCTTGGCTTCAGAGTCACAGAATTAGTAGCGGTGAGCTACTGATATAGCTCATTGTCACCTGCGCCTTGGAAGAAAAGGTAAGTGTGCATTAGATGATACCAAACTAAAGAGAGAAAGTTCTCAGCATCTCTACGCTGGTTTTCCTCTTTGTTGCCCCAGATCTATGATGTAGAGCATACATTCTTCAGCAACGGGGAGAAGAAGAAGATCTTGATGGAGATTGACCCTATCACCAAAACAGAGATATTCCGAAGCGGAAATGGCAGTGACGAGACATTGGAAATCCATGACTTTAAAAATGTAAGTCGAATGTATACCCCCCCCCTGAGTTTGTGTCTCAGAAATCAGAGGGTTTGAACTGAAGTAGCGGAGCTTTTCATGCTCCCATTTGATTTTTAAGGCACAACTGTTCTAACGAGAAGAAGGTCCCTTTGGTCGCCAAGTTCTGCCATTTCAGGGACTATGGTTTTGCCTCTTTTAGGGCTATACCGGTATCTTCTTTGCTGAACTCCAAAAATGCTTCCTGAAAACCCAGATCAAAGTAATTCCTGATTTTGATGAAACTGAGATGGAAGACGCTGAGGTAGGTGTGCCGCTGTGCTTCCTGTGCCCGTGAGTACCTAAGCTTTGAGCGCTATGTTCCAGATCTTGCCACGTGCTACCCTTCACATATCTAGACAGCCTGATTATTTCAGCTGAGCAACTAGGAAGAAAGGGACAGGGCACTGCTACTGCTCACTGATGAGCTCCAAGAACTATCACTCTCCTCTCTCTCCACTGACCAGGAGAGCAAGCCTGCCATTACCTAGAGTGTGGTACAGCAAATAGCCCCAATTTGAGAGTCAGAGGGATTTTATTTGAATCACCATTCATTTCTTTATTATGCACATGATCACATGTGAGTTATTTAACTTCTCTGAGCCTCAGTTTCCTCTTCTGTAAAGTGAGGGGCTCAGACTAGACATCAGTAATACTCTCTCCATCGCTTCCTGAGGTGTCAATAATAACACAATAAATCAAGCATCTCTCTGAAGCATCTAAATTCTCACAGAGAAAATTTCACAATTGGCTCCCCCTTTGCAGGTGGCTCGAGTTGGCCCCAATGTACTCTTGCTTGACGTTCCCTTTTGACATAGGCTCTAGAATCCTGTGATCCTGGTTGGTCTGGGAAAACTAATGTGGCCCAAAACTCCATCATGTTTTCGTGCAGCCGAGCTAGTGATGACCCCCTCTTCCTGAGGCAGGCAAAGCAAACCCTCACAATCGGTCCATCCCTAGGTCCATAGCAAAATTTTTTCAAGTAGGCCCTGCCCAATTTGGTGCTCTGCTGAGAGAGCCCAGAATTGCCCCTATGCCATCATGAGTTTTCAAAAGAAGCCTTTAGCAAAGGAAATAAGGGACAACTTCAAGAAAAACCAAGCCGGCCCCTCCCAAAGCCAGTTCGTAGAAAAGTTCACGTGTTCAAGGGCAACGTTTCACTCACCAGTGCCAATCTCTTGCCAAATAGTGTCACTCTGACCTTTATTTTATACTCTGCATTCATCTGCATTCTCCTTTCCATGGAATTTCTGACATCAGAATCAGTCCTACCTGGGCCTCATTGGAGAAGAAAAGGTCAAGACAAAGGAAGGGGAAGTCAGCTCTGAGGTGATGAGAACCGGAGCAGTTCAGTTCTCAAAAGGCTGCCTGTTCCTTCCGGCTGTTTTGCTCACACACCTGGGTGGGCAGAAATCAACAGCCTGTGATTGCAAAAACTGGCAGGCCGTGTGAATGGGCATGTGGTCACCCTCTCTCTACTGCCACCCCCCAATGCTGCCTTTTGTTCCTCTCCTTCCCCAGCAGCATAGTCTTTTTCCAGACTGTTTCTCCTCACCTCCTGTTTGACCTAAGACCTCCCAAGGGCCCCCTTGGCCCCACGGGTCATGCTGGTAGCACACTCTGAGCTAATGGTGACTGACCCCTGTTATTAGAGGGCTTACAAAGGATGGTCACAGAGAGACAAAAGATGCCATTATGACCTCAAGGTCTGTGGCCAGAACATTTCAGGAATATTTTTAAAGCTCCAAATCAGCGCAATCAAGAAACGGGGTGATAATTACGAGAGGAGGGACAATTATAGTCCAAAGCGGGACAGGGAGACAGCTAAATCAACAGAGATGCTCGTCCTCATGTGCCAGTGTTAGCAGAAAATGGGCATGGTCATTTTGGAAGGGCTAGACAGGCAGCCTCTAGAGCTTTTGATTAATCCAGAAGCATTTTCAGGATTTATTTATGCATTCCACTGAATGCATGGGCCCACATACTCTCACGCTGATTCATTCTGCAGCTCATTTCTGTCAAATATTTATATGGACCCAAAACCTGGGGTCTTGTGGGTTTGGTGGACTCATGGTATGGACAATCCTTTCCCCAGTGCAGGTCTGGGACCGGTCTGCAAACGCTAGTCTTAAAAAAGGTAGCTGTCTGTGGGCATTGAGAGATAAAAGGGGTCCTCAACTTACATAGCCAGTGGGTGGCAGAGGGGGAGGACATGCCCCCAGGTCCACCTGCCTCTGGGCCAGCCCTCTATCTACTAAGCACTTTGTCTCGCCATCTCTCCTATCTGCAAGAAACTGATCCCGCACCCATATTTATGGGTACAGACAGATTCCAAGTTATTTTCCTGGTAAATCAATGAATCAAAAGGCCACAAACCCTCTTTAATGTGATACTGCCTGCACAGATCCTGCAAGTGAAATGTACCAAGTATTAATGAAGAAACAGGCTTGGGTCTTGCTAATCCTTCTTGTGTAGGCAGCTCCTTTCATGGCATCCCAAGGTCCTTCTAGATTTTGAAGCTTGAGACAGCACAGTGTTTAATATTATAAATTACTTGAAAAATATACAAAGTCATTCCAAAGAGAATAAATGAGAGTGCTGAAATCATAAAGCTTAGAGAGGAGAAAGAAGGAAATCGAGAGATCTCACATCATTGGGAGGGGGAGGATTAAGCAAGGAGATGAGTCAAGGAAGCCCAAATACAGAAATAACGTCCTCACAAAGCCCAAGAAATAGCAATGGGGATCGGCAATGCTTGCACCTGGCCCAGTGTGCCTAGGGCTCTGGCTGTAAGAAGACTGTTTCGAGACTATCCTTACAAATAATCACGGCCTCCATGATCTGCACCCAAGTGAGAGCAGAGGCGCCCCACCCATCAGGGGGTGACAGTGACCCGCAACATGGGGAAGCCAACACTCACCGGGAGCCACGCTATATGTGGAGTGAGCATGGTTCCAACAATGGACTAAGGACAGGGGACAGACTGGTCATGGGACTTTTAAAAGGCGGCAAAGGATGTAAATTCGCCTCTAGGTCCCAAGGTAAGAAACGAAGGCATCCAAAAGCCTGTTCTTGGGCTTGACATGGTATAAGAATCTCTCAGGACCTATCTCAGGATCCTTCCAGTTCGAAATCTGGGGGCCTACCATCTTGCTTCCTCAGACCAATCTTTAACATCCCTGCACCCTTGCATCCTCCCTAAGCAGAATGCAGAGAAGGCTAGTCTTGGAGGCAGGAAGTCATGAGTTCAAACCTGCCTTAGACACTAGCTATGTGACCCTCATTCAATTTGAATTTTCTCATTTGTAAAAAAGGAATAATAACAGAACCAATCACAGCAGGTACAAGTATGATAATCTGCACTTTCCTAGTTATTATTATGATCAGCTCAGCCTAGACGTGGCGTGCACATCAAAGGTTGTCTGTAAGGTTATTGGGCTTGGGTTTCTCTCTCCGCCCCCCCCCGCCCCCCACTAGCCTTTCACTCATCCCAACTCCCTTCCTCTTCTAGAATGATGAAATCACAACAACCTACTTTGAGCAATCTATGGTTTGGATTCCGGGAGAAAAGCCTATTGAAAACAAAGACTTCCTGAAAGGCTCCAAAATTTTTGAAGTTTGCCAGAATGTGAGCATCCACTGGATCCACCCCACCCTACTCACAGGTACGGAGTTGTCCTCCCTCCAAAGACAACACTGGGCTAACTATCTTGGGATCTCCTAGATGATTCAGCACACACTAACTGTGCCAGAAAGGAGGGGACTTGCACGGCCAAGCTCAAAATCGGACAGATTTATGCTGACGGGCTCTTAAATGTACCAGCGAGGGTAACACCACCCTAACATGGCCAGTGATAGCAAAGAGGCGATTTGGCTTTCATTACACATCTGTATTCATTCCACCCAACATATTCAGTTCATTGCTCTAAACCCATTTAAATCAGTCCAAATATGGGTGTTCCCAATGAGGCATGAGTCCATGGCAGTCTCCCTGGAAGACGGGACCCCTGCTCCATGTCTGCTCCTCCAGCAGCAGAGTGGAGAGAGCCAATGAGCTAGCTCAGCAAAGCCAAGGGCCCTAGGAGCCTCCTACCAACTATGGTCAGCCCAGGTGTACAGAGACCTTGGTGGGCCCATTTCTAGACATCTTAAAATAAAGCTCTACTAGGAATGTTTTCTCTTAGGGCAAAAATAGTGTGGGGAAGAATATTTGCTAGTGACTCTACAGCTAAGAACATCTGTGCTTGGGTAGCTGGTAGGCTATTAGCTTTGAAAATATCCTTTTTTTATTTTTAGTACTTAAGTTAAAGGATGAGAGTGATTTACCCCTACCAAAGCTACCAGAGACAAATTCTCCCAGCAGAAATCCCTCCATTGCCGAGGCCCCATGGAGCCCACGCGGAGATGTGGGGAATATGACTTTGGCCCAATACTAACATTTGTCGCCTCAGCTTCTGAATTTCAGGACTTTGAGGGAGGAAATGAAAATGTCCACTTTCTCACAAACCGAAAAAGTGGAATCGACCTCAACGAACAGTGGATGGACCCAGAAGTGAAGCCTGGGAAGAAACGCCAGAGCAGACAGCTAGCTGAAGAGGATCTCCCAGTGAACGACTATGTAAATTTGGGGGTTAGGTAACGACCAGCTCTTTCATGATGTGCTCAGACCTTAGATCAGGAGTTTCTAAAATGATTCCAATGACCCATGGGCTTTACCCCGTATTTCCCAAAGCTTGCCCACCGCAGTTTGATGGGTGGTTCTGGACTACTTGGCAGTTTGGGGTAACCTATTTCTAGACTTCCCCCACTGAATCTGCCATTAGAAAGAAAGAAAGGGGGATCACATCCAACTGGGAGGGAACCTCCAAAAGCATTCCTAATTTTAATATCATTTTAAGTCACATTCGTTAGAATGGGAATAACAGCAAAAGAGGTGGTTTTATAAACTTGAATGGTACCATAGGGGCAGGGAAAATAATTTTATCATAATTTTGTAGAACACCATTGACTCAAAGGGCAATGACCAGGGAACTTAATTGTCTTCCCTCCAAGCTACCTGTAGCTCTCTCATTTTGAGTGGAACTTCTGTACAGTTGGCCTAACCTCTTCAAGTCAACTTCTCTATTTTTCTTACAGACCGAAAATGGAGTCGAATTTGACCCCATGCTGGATGAAAGAGGTTATTGTTGTATTTACTGTCGTCGGGGTAACCGCTATTGCCGCCGGGTGTGTGAGCCTCTACTGGGCTTCTACCCCTACCCGTACTGCTACCAAGGAGGGAGGGTCATCTGTCGGGTTATCATGCCTTGTAACTGGTGGGTGGCGCGCATGTTGGGGCGGGTCTAGTGCCAAACTTCGGCACCACGCAAGTAAGCCAATCCACAATATCCACGTGTAAGCCAGCAGATATGTGCCTGTGGAGTGCTTGGCTACTTGCCCTCTATGGCTATCACACAGTTACCTTCTTCTTACTCTCATATATATGCATGCGTCACAAACGGCCTGATTCTTGCCAAACACTCTTCATGCATCGGGGCAGAAAATCCTCCTTGACCACCTTCTCACCCCCAAATGGTGCAGATTTGTCTTAACACGGACGATCAGCAGGACATCTACAAGATACAGTGGAACCTGCAACTAGCTGGGGAAAGGAGGGATGGCAGGCAGGATTCCCAAATATTGCCTTTTATGATGCTGTATAGAGAATGCGGAAATGAAAGGCTGATAATAAAATATCGCTGTAGCTGACTCATAAAAAACTTTTCTTCTCCTTTGTATTCCATTATCTGAAAGACAGTCTCTAGATTTTACCTGAGTCATCTAATAAAGTCCAGGTTGGCCAGTGAGAGGCTCAACAACTTTCCACTAACAGATTACCACTGTTAAGACTCAGCCAAAGAGAAAGCAAGACCAGCAGATAGAGGGGAAGTGTGGGCCCTTTCCTGTAAGTGTGCGCTTTCCTGCTCTTGGCCAGATTTTGTTCCTTCTTAACCCTCAGGTCTGACCTTTGCTTAGATGAACACTTACTAAGGGACTGTTCCCAGGCTGTTGTCTGGGGAATTGAGATTCACAAGTATCATTTGGTCTCAATGTGGGGACTTGTATAAGTTCTGAAGGGGAGTAGGGAAATAGAGTGTCTTCCCCAAATTTCATAGGACTGGCATTCTTCTTTCTCTTCCGAAAGGGGGCAGGCCCAAGCCAAGTTTCTGCTCGACTAATACTTTGTCCAAGAAGGCCGTGAACAGTTTGCCTCTGCAGCTCCTTCTGGTTCCTAATTAGGGGGTACCGATCTGAAGGACACCTTGATTTCCATTTGGAGCAGGTCCCCTCTGCTCCACGACCTCAGAGTTCTTGTGCCATGAAAATACATGGCAATTTCCATCTACAGAGCATTTATAAATACTAAATAGCTCCTGAGATGCCTGGTGGACAGGAATCGTCTCCTCCTTTTCATAAATGAAAATGAAGAAGCAAAGATAAGAGGATTTACGAAAACCTGAATTAAAATCAACCAGCTGGTTCCTGTTTCTTGAGCACTGGGGAATAAAATAAGTGCAAAGATGCACACCCCCTCATTCATCCATCCATTCAGTCAGGCAAGCATATGTTTCCAAAGCCCGTCCTCTGGGCCGGAGCTCTACCAGGGGCTTTTGTTATTGTGGAGTTGCTTCAGTTGCATCTAAGTCTTTGTTACCCCCTCCGGGAGCTTATTGGCAAAGATACTGGAATGGTTGGCCATTTTCTTCTCTGGCTCATTTTATGGATGAAGAAACTGAGGCAAATACAGTAAAGTGACTTGCTTAGGGTAACCCAGCTAGTAAGTGTCTGAGGGCTGGTTTGAATTAATCAAGATAAGTCTTCCCAATTCCAAGCACAGAACCACCTAGCTGCCCCTACTAGGGGCTGAGAATACTGAAATAAACATTCTCTCCCCTCAGGGAACTTACATTTTAATGGGGAAACCCCATGAATGGTAGAAGTAAATCCAAAAAAGGTGGGGCCAGAGAGATGTCCAGAAAGGCCTCTAATAAACAGTGGGAAGAAAAGGGAGCTTGGGAGGAAGCTAGGGGGAGGGAGCTTAATAGCCAAGTGAGGAATAAGATACAAATACACATGTGATAAATCTCCGAGGCACAGCTGTGCTCCATGTAGAGACATACACACCAACACACACATCCGCCTGCATATACGCTTTTAGATACGCACATGCATGGGTATTTACACACACGTGTGCATACTTAAACATACAGGAATGGTGAGAAAGGTCACAAATGCCCAGCTGTCATTCGAAGGAGATTTTCTGCCCTCGTGTTTCCCATACACAGCCTTCTTAGCTCCAATGAAACACTCCTGATTAATTTCTAAAGTGGCTTTTACATGGGAAGATGGCAAATCCCTTCAATTCCTCTGAACTCAGAGGAAACAACAAGTGCTCGTCTAGCAGCCCCCAATGCCTCTTGAAAAAAGAATCATGCATGATTCTTTCTGACACGGCAAAATCCTAATGAAACCTTTGCGGACAAACACATTGTTGACTCATGAAGAGATGTAGGCTAAGGGAAAAAAGTGGAAGGATGGCATCTCCCACCATCTTTGTGCCCCCAGAAGGAAGTAGAGGGCCTTGTCCCTCTGGCTTTTCCTATATTGAGCCCCTAGAAGATAGCTGTACCTGGATGTCCCCAGAAGCCAATTGGACCCAACCACATGGATGACAAACCGATACCCTTATTTTCCTTATGTCGTCCTTCCCTGGTTGGCTTCTCCATCACAATAGAATTTCTGAATTCAAGAGAGTTCAAAGTACCCATAGCCCATCCCAATCCTGCATTCTAAACTACTGCCAAATCCCACCACTTTCACCATCACAAAAAAATACTCCTGTATTCATCATTAATTAATTGAATATTAAGTGTCTACTACACCAGAAGCCTTGGGAAGATACAAAGCTTAACCATCCACTTCCCACCTTCAGATCTACTAAGATGAAAAGACACAAACACAATCAATCTGTAATTTTAAAGTATATACTCTATATGCCAGGCTATATACAGACAAAAATTAAATAAGTCCTATCCTCCAAGGTACCCTCCATATACTTGTATAGAGGAAGGCAGCGTGTACATGGGTAAGGGTACATTTTTAAACCATGGGCAATTGGGGGGGGGAGGTGAATAGCAGCTATTGATCGATTGATTAGAAAAAAGCCTCATGTAGATGCGGCGCTTAAACTCAGTTTTAGAGAAAATCTTCTTCTTCTTCTTCTTCTTCTTCTTCTTCTTCTTCTTCTTCTTCTTCTTCTTCTCCTCCTCCTTCTCCTTCTCCTCCTCCTTCTCCTTTTTTTTTTTTCTGAGACAACTAGGGTGAAGTGATTTGCCCAGGGTCACACAGCTAGGAAATGTTAAATTTCTGAGACCACATTTGAACTCAGGTCCTCCTGACTTCAGAGCTGGTGCTCTATCCACTGCATCACTTAGCCGCCCCACATGGTAACAATTTGAATAAAAAGAGCAGGATCGTTGCGGAAGTAGAACCTATAAGACTTGGTGACTGTTAAATATGCTAAGGGAAGGAGAGTCAGGAGTTGAGACTGGAAAGGTGATGCCTTTGACAGAAACAGGAAAGGTAAGAAGAGGAGTGGGTTTGGAGGGAAGATGATCAATTCCATTTGGATCACGTATTCCAGATGTATGTGGAACATCTTCAACTGATGCAAAAGGCAGTTGGTGACACATGACCGGCACTTAGAAGAAAGTCATCTACATTAAGACTAGGCAATTAACTCATGGCACCTGATGAGGTCACTGAGAAGGTATCAACAGAGAAGAGGGTCTAGGATCATATCCACATTTAGAGGGCAGAATATGATTATGATGAAGCTCTAGCAATAAACCTGAGAAGGTGTGGTCAGAATGGAAGGCAGAGGAGAGAGAGAGCAATGCCATGAAGAGAAAGGAAAAGCATCTGTACAGCACCTACTACGTGCCAGCCATTATGCAATGGGCACTTCTTACAAATGTGCTCTCACTGGATCATGAAACCCAGAGAGGAGAGTACCAAAGGACAGCTGCTCAGCGGTTGCCAAAGCTGCAGAGAAGACAAGGAGGAATACTGAGGAAAGGCCATTGGGTTTTGCAAATAAGAAAGCTCAGTAGTAACTTTGGAGGAGGCAATTTCCATCCAGCAATGACATCGGAAGCCACATTGCAAAGGGGTGAGAAGCGAGTGAACTGAAAGGAAGTGAGGACACTGAGCTCAGAGGGAGTCTCCTCTGAGTTTAGCTGTGAAAGGGAAAATGCTATAGGATGACAGCCTGAGGGGATGGTCAAGTGAAGGACAGGAGGGACCTGGGGGTGTTTGTGGGGTAAAAGGCAAGGGGGTATGAAGAAGAGATTAGAAAGGAGGTGATGAAAGGAGAGGAAGAGATCAAGGGTCAGGTACCAACAAGAAGTACCCAATAAAAACTGCTAATAGGTACTTGATGCCTAGGGAACAGGAAGAGATAGGTGAACTGCCCTTGATGGATTTCAGGCACTTGGCCCAAATGAATTACATCCTTGGGTCCTACAGAACCAAGAGATGAGCTGGTTGGGACACCATCAGTGATAGCTGGAAAATCATGGAAAATGAGAGAGGCGCCACAAGATCAGAGAAGGGTAAATGTTCCCGTTCTCAAAAAGGGAAGCAAATGGAGTAAATAATCATGCTCTTCCTTGGCCTGAGCAGGCAGCATCACTGAATTCTCTCAAAATAATGAGAGCTCAAATTTATATTCCCCTTTAAAGTTTCCAAAGCACTTTTCATGTATCACCCATTTGACTGCCCCAACAAGCTTGGATGCTACTGTTATTCCAGGTGAAGACATTCAAAGTCAGAAAGGATCCATAAGCTGCTCATGTTGGCACAGCAGGATCTGGGCCCTCACTTGCTGCCTCCAGAGCTGACGCTTCCACCCCTTCGGGTTGCCTCTTACCCCTACTGTGTTTCTACATAACATTAATCCCTGACTTATTTCAGGCGTCCTTTCAGTGATCCATGTGTTCTTCACATTCACCCACCCGCACAGTTCATCCATCCTTCCTCCCTCCCTCCTTCCTCTTATTCACCCATCTTAACTTTGCAGGAATGACATCATTTGAACCCACTTTGTTCGGGCTCTGAAAAGAATAGAGGAGGAAAAGGAAGAAGAGATTACAGTTAAGAAAAAGAGAGAATCCCAGACCTTTACCAGGACCATCAGCACCAGGCTGGGCTCCTGCTTTGTTTGAACCTGGGATAAAAAGTTTCAATTTTACCCAAGAACCATTTAAACTGCTACCATAATATTTTCCAAGTCAATTTCTGAATATGTGAGTGGTTCTTCTGATCCCTGAAAGATCAAAAGCATTGATGATTGCCTGTAGCCTGATTATCTCTTTCCATTATACAAATGCAACCTTTTGACATTTTTTCATCTCAATTTCCAATAATTCTGTTGGAGGAAGAGAAGGGGAAAACCGACAGTCCATCCGCCATGAAATCCCTGTTACCTCTCAAGTCATTTGTAATATGCTCATGTCACTTCCAGGCAAGAAGCCCCGGGTTGGGCTGAACCATCTTTCATTCCCACTTTGTGTTAGCCTGTTCGATCCCTTCTGGATGCTCCCCGCCCCCATCCATACCTCTTTAGCATTACCAGGAGCAAAGGAAATCTATTTTTGAATCTTTATATATATATATATATATATATATATATATATATATATATATATATATATATATATATATATATGAAAGGCACGGTGTCTGGCTATATAGATATATATATATATATGAAAGGCACGGTGTCTGGCTATCTCCAAAACTGTCACTTTGGCTCCTCTAGTCTAATGCTGAAAGCTTATACAGATAAATACGGATCGCTAATTGTCAGGGAAAATGGGAAGCTGTTTTATTTATACTCTGACAAATCATTTAATTTAGCCTTTCTTTAAAAAAAAATAGAATCATCGTGGGGCTCACTTTTGCTGCCAATGGAGACATCCCATAGCAAGCAAGGTAGGTCTGGAAGCACAAAAATCGGTTTCATGGTACCTTCCAAAGGCCAAGTCCTACGTCTATCAGGGAGATGGGGATTTAAAATCAGTTTGCCTGAAAGCTACACTGATCACTTATTTATATTGCTATTTGACTGTGGCACTCCCAGGAGCCCTCACAGAGAGCCAGCCTGGTGACTCCCCGCCCGCCTGC
The DNA here is from genome assembly GCF_048593235.1 of Sminthopsis crassicaudata. Lineage (NCBI taxonomy): Eukaryota > Metazoa > Chordata > Mammalia > Dasyuromorphia > Dasyuridae > Sminthopsis > Sminthopsis crassicaudata. The sequence continues at coordinate 11,251,776 of NC_133623.1, read as the reverse complement.
CTGCCTGCCCAGTCCATTCAGTCTCCCTGCACTGGGACCAGGCCTTCCTTTCCACGTCTTCCTGTAGCTCACTTCACTCTTGAGGGTTCTTACCCTTGCTAAGAAGGAAGAAAGAGACAGACAGGCCCAAGGGAAACCAACCCAAACCACAGTAAAACCCTAAACGGCAACAAGACAGTAACAGCCCTAGGTTGACATCATGACTGTCAGACAGGGGAGGATATTAATATATTCAGTATATATTTATCCTTCCTTGCTGATGTTATCGTTTCCCATTTGGCACTTTCCACTGACAAGGTCTGCCTTGTTTCCAGAAGGGAAGGCTTGCATGACACCATTCTCACTCATATCTACAGTTCCTGCAGGCAAGTTAATGGCACCGAGTGGGGTGTACTCTCCAGAGACAATCCAGCTCCAGAAGAATGGAGAAAACCCAAGCAGCAAGGTGCCTCTAAAAAGGCAGTGGCAGAGGTCTGGCTGCCTGGCATTGGGGAATAGCTGAAGATGATGATGAGAATTAAGATGGTACAGCTTTTTAAAGGTGTCAAACCCTTCCTCGTTTGAGCCTTGAACCAAACCTGTGGAGGAAGAAGGTGGCCACAAGAGCCCCATTAAAGCGTCTGGGCAGGAATGCTCAAAATTTCACTTCACAACTCCAGTACCAGCACAGGGCCTGGCACAGAGCAGGTGCTGAATGAAGAGAGCTCGGATTCTCAGGGGACCTCGGCCAGCAGCTCGGCCAGCAGGGTCGTACATGTGGAAATCTGTCTGTGGCCCATGCTGCCTGGGAGAGCTGAGGCAAGTCACTTCTGTCCCCAAGTCTCGGTGTTCTCCTCTGTGAAGAAGAGAGCTTGCACCAGGTAATCAAGCTCGGATCCCAAGGATCTGGCATCCCGGTGCTGCATCTAATTAGTTAAGCTAAACAATATGTTCCTGTCACTATGGTCTATTAAGGGTGCCCCACCGCCTCCACTACCCTGCCAATAACCATATTCTCAGCTCTTCCCTCTCCCCTCAGATCTGACTGTTACCAAGATGTTTGAGTTCTAGCCCCATAACAGCTCTCAACTAGATTCCCTTCTCTCCATTTACATGGCTACCACCCTGGGGTAGGGCTTTGTTACCCTTCACTTAAATTACTGCGTTAGCCTCTTCATTTATCTTCCTTTACCTTCTCTAATCCTACACTGCTGGCAAAGCAGAGGTTTAACCATTTCACTCCCCTGCTCAAGAATCTTCAGTGGCTCCCTATGGTCCCTAAAAGAAAGTATTGGCTCTACAGCATGGCATTTAAAGTCCTTCCCAGTCTGATTCCAATTCACCTCCCAAGGCTGTTTTTATGTCATTAGACTTTAGAGATTGTCTCTGCCCAAGCTAGATTACATATCTGGAATGCGCTCCCCTTTCCTCCCTACTTCCCAGAATCCTCAGTTTCCTATAAGGCTCACCCCCTTCCTAATCTCTGTCCCTGCATTCCCTCTCTGTGCTCTTGTCACTTCCCCTCAGTGAAAAGACAATTTTTCATTTTGCTCAAGGCCCCTCAAACACCTAGCCCTGGGCCCCTAAACGGTGGGTACATTCTGCCCATGAGCTCGATGCTTGTTGGATGAGTCCTCTGTCCCCAGACTACCCCTCAAGTAGGGTTTCCTTCTACCAGGAGTTGTTGATCCATATATTTTGATAATATCTATTACACAAATATTGTCAAATCAAGAAGTATTGCAGCCCCTAAGGATCTGAGAGATCTCAAAGTGAAATGGGCTAGCCCAGGAAGTGGTGGGGTCACTCTCAAAGAAAGTCTTTGAGCAGGGGCCCGATGACCATTCGTCAAGTATGTAGTACTAGGGACTGTCTCATTCTGGGCTGGATGGCCTCTGAGATTTCTTTGAATTCTGATTCTGTGACATCCCAAATAACCAAGCTCATTTAACAGCTCTGGTGAGTAATCTGACTGTTGTTTTTTCTTTCTCCAATAAAGAATGAAATGGCAACAAGCAATTTACAACAATTTACAAAAACACGGACTATCCCCCTTCCTAGACCAAAAGTGGCAGTAAAAACACCACCATTTCTGGGTGTTGCCCCATTTCGATACCCTAACCTTGGAATAAAAACATCACGTGCGGCAGACAAGCTACAAAGACCGGAGGCCAAAAAAGGGATAATTTCTATCTTACTGTCATCTGGGGAAATCACCCTTTTCTTTCAAATAGCAAATAACACACATTCATTTTTCTAAATCTCCATTTTTGTAACAACAGTGGATACCATGAATCACCCCAATGAATATAGCTTTGGCGACATATAGGTTGTAACCAATTTAAAACCAAATCCCAAGAGCATAATCTCGACACTCCGAGAAACCAAGATGACGATTTAGACTATCAGAGGACAAATAAGGAAGAAATCTATTAGTTCCCAACTTGTTCACAGTCTTTGGGCCAACACAAATTTATTCCCTCCAGCACGCTCATTGTGGGTACTCAATAAATATTAAATAACATTCCCCAGTGTTTTTGGCTCAGGATTAGATTCAAGCATCTTAGGAATGAAGTCCACTGTGTGTTAGGCAACTACTGCACAGAAATCACACTTGTCCTGGAACCCTGGCCAATTTTTCATCCAAAATCTGATTTCCCAATATCAAGGCCACACAGTGTCATTGAAAGACCAGAGAAACAAGAGGCGGAGGCTCGAAGAACTCTGGATTTAGGATCTAAGGGCAGGGGCTGGAATTCTAGAATGCTGCATAAATCGTTCCAGCAAATTTCTCTGGTAAAGATCTCACATCCAAAAATATAAAAAAAGAACTGAGATAAATTTACAACAAGGGTCATTCCTCGGTTGGTCAAAGGATATGTGCACAGGAAGTTATCAAAATCAGAAATCCAAGTCATTGCCAACCATATGAAAAAATGTTGCAAATCATGGATAACTGGGGAAATGCAAATTAAGACAACTCCAAGCTTCTACTTTACCCCTGGCGGATTTGAAAATGTCAAATGTTGGAAGGGCTGCAAGAATCCAGCACATTGAGACTGGGGAAGTTGGGGAATGACCCTATGGCCCCAAAGCCACCAATCTTAGCCTTTGACCCTACAATACCACTAATAATAAGTCTATGCCTCAAAAAGAACAAAAAGAGGTAAAAAGGACCTAGATATACATAAATGTTTATGGAAGTTTTTTATAGCAATCAAATGCTGGAAATCAAGAGGACATCCACCTGTTAGAGAATGGCTGAACAAATTATAAGATCAAAATGTAACGGAAGAGTATTGGGTATAAGAAATGATTTAAAAGGACGGCTTCTGAAAAATCCGGGAAGACTTGTAAGAACTGATAGAGAACTGATATAACAGAAACAGAACTAGGAGAACAATTGTGGTTTTTTTGCTGAGGCAATTGGGGTTAAGTGACTTGCTCAGGGTCACACAGCTAGGAAGTGTTAAGTGTCGGAGACCAAATTTGAACTCAGGTCCTCCTGACTTCAGGGGTAGGAGAACAATTTATACAATAGCAGCAACACTGTGAAAGGAAACAACTTTGAAAGATTTCAGAATTTTGGTGAATTGAATAACTGGTGAGAATTTCAGGGGTCCACTGATGAAACCCGCTAGCCATCTTCTGAAAGGGAGATGACAGACTCAAGATACAGAAATAGATATATCTTTTCAGACAGGGCTAGTGTGGGAATTTATTTCCCTTCAACGGCTGGAACTCTATTCACAGCTCCCCCAACACTGAAGTAGTGTGACTTCTTTCTCGCGGTCCCTCCAACATCTGACATTTGCTAATCTGTCGGGTGTGAGGTAGAACCTCACAAATGCCGATCTGTTACAAAAGGTTTTTTCTTTTTTTTCCAGTAGGAGACAGAGGGCCTGGGAATAGGGAAGCCAAAAGAAAGAAAAGAGGGTCACTGAAGGAATTTTTAAATGCAAACAGAAGGCCGGAAAGAATCACCCACAAGTCAGCTTTGAAAGTGACATGCTGTCAAGGAAGCTGTACAAAACAGAGATTCACAGTTTCATCTAGGGCTTTTTTTCTGTTATACTCTCTATATGGAAATGTCCATTTTATTTTGTGTTTAAATTCAAAATAAAACAATCGAGAACAAGTAAAATAAAGCATCGGCTTCTGACCTGGTCTGGAGGAAACATAGTCATTTCCTCCCCAATTTGAGAAGTCTGTAAAAGATGAGGATTTTAGGGCACTGCTATTATTGTCTCCCTTAAGCCAGCATTTGCTGAAAACACAAAGACCCTCCTCTTCTTGTTCTAGCAAGGGCATAAAAGAAGAGCTATGGTAAGAGGGAGGCAGTGGCAAAGAGATAAAAAAGGACCAGTTCAGGAGTCTGACAAATCCCGCCTCTGATACTCACTACTTATGTGACCCTTGGCAAGTCACTTCTCTGAGCCTCAGTTTCCTCATTTTGCAAAAGAGAGGGGATTGAGTGAGAGGATTTCCAAGGCTTCTCCTTCCTGGATCTTTGAAGACCGTCAATCAGGAGATTCAAACCCAGACCTTCAGATTCTAAATCCATATTCTTGTCTCACTACACCAGCCTTCCTTCCTCACAGAACAGACCGCACTGGAAAGCATTTTATCGGCGCAAAGATGCCTTCTCAAAGCAGCTTCGTATTCACTTCCCAGCCAGCCACAAGAAGCCCCTCTGGAGCGACTGACAATTAAAACCAGCATCGGCCACCCCGGTGTTTTCCAGATTTCCCATCTCTCATCACACACGGCACCGTATTCACATTGTCCATCCACTCCCAAGTGGCTCTCTCATTTTCTCCCTACACTTTCTCTCCATTTCATGCTCAGCTCCCAAGCCCCCCATTGCAATGCAAGATCTGAAGCAACTCGTTTTCCTTCATAGATTATAGGTACATCTGGGGGAACACGTGTTTTATTTTTGTTTTTTTCCAAAATCAAGGTTTCATTGTGTATTGTCTTTGAAAAATGAACTATCCTACCCATGGCTTCCACCCCTCACCCCCTACCTGAGAGGCCCGTCTTTTATGATCAAGGGCTCAGGACCAGATTACCACATTCAAAGACAGAAAGAACAGCTTCACAGTATCTAGTGCTACAAGATCTGGAAATCACAGGCTGCCTGCGCTCCCTGCTGGGAAGATGGAGAACAGCAGTCACTTCCCCAAAGTGGGACTTCAAGGCCGAAGCTCAGGGGGTATCCAGATTGGCAAGGGGAGCCAGGAAGGGATCGAGGAACCTCTAGATACGGAACCCCCCAGCATTCTTACCACCTAGACTGAAAATGAGAAGAAAGAATCATTTCTCATATTGAGTATGACCAAGTGAAATTTGAAGGGCTGCCATCCCAAAACTGTTGAAGGATTCATAAGAGTAATAATAACAATAATAATAACTTATCAAACACTTAAAGGCCTGCAAACTTTCTGCATATTATATGATTTGATTCTCAAGACAGTCTCATGGCAAAGGTGAGTTTATTCTAGCCATTTAAAGATGCTGCTGCTGCTGCTGATAGCTAGCATTTATGTAGTACCTACTATGTGTCAGGTGGGCACCATGCTAAAAGCTTTACAAATGTTATCACATTTGAGATTCACACAAACATGGGGAGGAGACGTTATCTCCACTTTATAGTTGGGGAAACTGAGACATTCATAGACAAAGCGACTTGTCCAGGGTCACACACCTAATAAGTATCTGAACATAATTTGAATCTGAGGCCTCCTGCCTCTCAGGTCCAACTCAAAACCTCAATAATCTGACATCATCATTAATTATTAATCAATGCCTTAGAATAACAAGATCCTGGGTCTTGAGTTGAAAGGGCCCTGGGGCCCTCAGAAGCCCGCTAGTCCAACCCCTTCATTTTACAAAGGAGGAAAGTGCGTCTCAGGGAGTTGTGATTTGCCCAGGGTCATGTAACCAAGCATTCACAACTCACTGGTTACTGTTATCAAAAGTCACAAAACACAAAAGTCCCACTCAGACCTTTAAACTTAATGAAAGAGTATATTCTGGTTTTCTATAATGAATATTATAAATATATGCATTTAGCTAGCTACAGTTATACATGTGTGTGTGTGTGTGTGTGTGTGTACACACACACACACATATGAGAGCACTCCTAACACCATACAAGTCACAAGTCACTGTTTGTCTCATTGGAACTGAGGGAACTGGGGGGAAGGTGTAGCTACTCTGCACATCAGCCTTCCCTTCCCAAGCTCATCCAAGCTATTCCTGCATCTGCATTTTCCAGGCTTCTCCCATTCTGTTCCCTGGCTCCACCTTTCTGTTACAGCACTAAGTGACAAACAAGATCAGCCAGGGGGAGAATTAGGGTTAGGGTTAGATTTAAGGTATGAATTTAGGTTTTAGGTTCAGGTTGGGGTTAAGGTTGGGCCTGGGATTAGGGTTAAGGGAGAATGGTTAGAGTTACGGTTAGCATTAAAGTTAGGGTTGGGGCTAGGGAGAGTAGTCCTATGTAGTAACCCTTCTCATCTGTCACCTTTTCTTTTGGTTGACATTATTCATGCTTTGCTCCCAAGAGCCTGCTGGGCACAGTGAAAAACTACAGATGCTTTCTTCTGTGCCCATCAAAGCCTCTACCAAGAGAAGCCCTTCAAGGACCATTGACTGTATTGCTTTTCCTTTGATTGTCCAGCATAATATTCAGCCTTATTTTGAAGGCTTGGAAAGAGAATGAACAACTTTTCAAAAATCCTAGAAGGAATCAGACTTGAGGCATTTGGGAGCTCAAAAAGAGCCCTTGAATCTAGTCTTAGCCTCCTTCGTTTTATAGGTAAGGAAACCAAGGCTCAGAAAGGTGAGTCAGAAGTATCGGCATCGAAATCCCCACTGGGTCCATAGCTCCTCTATGGTCATCAGCTTTATTCTTGATTGGATTTGGTCCCTTAAGGATTTTCCCAGCATTTTAGGCCTGCCTTCTTTCATTTGGCCTACATTTCTCAATCACTGCTCTTTATGCTTCTGGTTGTGAAGGGCACAATGCTCTCCCTGGGCCTGGAAAGGACAGAGTGTGCTGGACACAAAAAGAACATCACATTGAACAAGCTGTCAGAAAGAGTACCTGAGCCCAGAGGACCAGCCAAAGAATGAAGTGCATCAGCTGAGTCGAGGGAGGTACTTTCTTGTCAGGAGATACAATAAATCTGCCCTCAAATGTCACCTGGCATCTCTCTCTAGTCAATAGCTGCCTTTGATTCCAGCGAAGTCCTCCCTCACCCCACTTTTCACATCACCATGAGTGTTTCAAGTACACTGGACACTGTGGCAGTCGTCTCCCGCACTCTCTAACCTGTCTGCAATCTCCAAAGCAAACGCAATTTATTTCTGGTCTGCAATGGTGCAAGAGAAAGGTCGATGGCAGCTAATGGCTATTAAGACTTCACGCAGCCTCAGATCACTTGAAGAGAAAGGATGTCCGTTCCCGAGGTGTCAGAACAAATCCAAAGGGGGCAGAAATCCATTCTCCCAACAATGCCACCCCCTCACACACCATGATCCATGGGGATGTGAAACAAGTTCATGAAGCTGAGAACTGCAAGGGAGACCACCTCATCCTCCTTTTGCAAATGGGGCCTATTCTGTGAAGCTTCCAGCTCTTTGTCATTTTCAATTAGCTCTTTATTTAACAAAGCTCCAGGCCAGTGGGTTTCCAGCAGCATATAAGGGGGCCAAATGTAGTCTGGTGATGGATGTACCATCATTCAGTGCAGTACCCCGACACTCAGTTGCAGCTAAATGATTCAAACTGTTTTAAAAGCATCAAGAAGACTGTAAGTTTTGATGTAGATGTAGCCAGCTAGCTAGACGCAGATATTTACAACATTCATTATGGCACTATTCATTATGGGAAAACAGGATATACTCTTTCATTAAGATTTCATCTTTAAAAGCATGGCAATGACTTAAGTAGACTGCTGCAGATTTCCCATAATGACTTGCTTTGCATGAAAGAAGAGGTAGCAAGGCTATAAAGCCCTAGAAAAGAGATATGGACCAATGACATACATAGAGGTAAGGACATATGACCTATATGTTACACAGGCAGTCACCAAAGTGTAATAGACTCTGAGTACATTGATTAGATGTTCTGATGACTTGTTCTAGGATGTTGAGATGTTCCAGGACTGGAAGTCACGGACTGTTTTTGCCTTTGTTTGCATAACCTGCATTTATCACAGTATCTGACAAATGGTAAATACTTAATAAATGGTAGTCGAGTAACTGATCAGTATCAGAAGGAATCCCAACCCCCCATAGATCCATAGGGGGTTGAATCATAAAATTCAACAACAGAGATGGATTAAAGTGTGTTATCATACTATTATGTAGGGGTTGGGCAGCATAGGGGGGAAGCCGGAAGAAATTTTTGCTTTTACTGCATTCTCTCTCTAGTATCTATAGGGGGAAAAACTTGTGGACCAAAAAAAATCAAAAAGGGCCATTTCTTTATGTACTGGCTCAGTATTTCAAGCATTCCACTTCTTTCTCATACCCATTCACTCTCATTAGTTCTTATACCCTAATATGTTAGCTAGGAATACTCCAATAAAGCTATGACCTAGTGGGAGCACCTTCCAGCTCGGCAAATCATAACCCATCTCTAACTGCCTCCTTCCTCAATGGAACTATAGAACTATCAATATCTTTCCATAGTTTATCCCAAAAAAGGTCTACCCAATGCAGTCCATGGGTTTTGATGATTTTGACTTTAACATACAGTTGGAGATCTGAAATTGCTATTCCCTGACCTCAAAACTATGTTATAAAGTAACAGTCAAATCTACCACTTGGTATCATTAAAAAAAAGGGAAAAGAAGATGAATGGAACAGACTACATAAGGAAGAATAAAAAATAAAACTCAAAACTCTAGTATTCTAAAGATCCCCAAACAAAAGTTACCTAGGAAAAAACTCCATTGGACAAGAACGACAGGAAAAACTGGAAAGCACTCAGGCAGAAATTAGGTTTATACCACCATATTGCACAATGAATTAAAAATGGATATGTGACCTAAATATCAAAGATCATGACATTAAAAAATGGGAAGAGAAGCAAATCTTAGGTGTGCCTTTTACAGGTATGAGGAGGGAATAAATTCTTAGCCAAGCAAAGGATAAAGGTCATTACAAATGATAGAATAGATCATTTTGATTATATGAACTTGAAAAGCTTCTACCTAAAACTAAAGCACCTAGGAGAAGAAAAGACTGTTTCAACTGGGACAAAAAAAATCTCTTTTTATCAGATTTCTCCAATAAGGATCTGGGATCTAAGACACATAGACAATTAAGAGAAATATGTCTACTTTAACATATTTAACATGTATGGGACTACCTGACATCTAGGGGAGGGGATCAGTGCTGAAAAATTACCCATGCATATATTGTGTGTGTGTGTGTGTGTGTATATACATATATATATATATAGTATATAAAAAGCTATAATAAAAAATGTAAAAAAGAGAAATGTCAAACCAAAATCCATTCCTTCACTAGATAAGAGAAGGCTACAAACAAGTAGTTCTCAAAAGAAGAATTGCAAACCACAAATAACTACACGAAAGAATACTCTGAATCACTAATAATAAGATAAATGTGATTCCAAACAAACACAAAGTTTCATCTTACTAGTGAATTGGCAAAGATGAGAACAGTCCGTGTTGGAAGAGTTGTGGAAAGACAGCTATGAATTATTACAAACACTAAATAGCTAAGCAAACAAAGTCGCTAAAATGGTCCTACTCTTTGATCCAGAGATTCCACTGTTAAGCATATATCTAAAGGAGGTCACTAAAAATCACGTGATCTAAAGTGGTCAATTTCATTCGGTAGACTGGCACACTTAGGGGAACACATGCTATAAATACCAAAAAGAAATGATAAGAAGTTAGCATTTATGAAACCCTTTAAGTCCTGCAGAACCCTTTACAAATATCTCATTTTATCCTACCACCTCTGGAAGGCAGGTGCTATTATAATCGCCATTTTCCAGCTGAGGAAACTGAGGCAGAGAGAGAAGTGACTTGCCCATGATCACATACCTAGTAAGCATCTGAGACTAACTTTGTACTCGAGTTTTCCTGACTCCGGATCCAGCACTCTATCCACTGTGCTGCCTGGCAGCCCTTAAAAGACTGGTTTCATATACACCAAAATATTCATAAGGGCACTTTTTGTGGAGGGAAGAACTGGAAACAAAAATCCCATCTCTCAACAGCCAAATAAGTATGGGATTTGGGGGTCCTGGGCTATTGCTATGCTGTAAGAACTGATGATCATGAAGAATATAGGCAAGAGTAACATGAACTAATGCAGAGTTAAATAAACAGACCTTGAAAAATAAGACATTGTGTAAAAAAAAAAAAAAAAAATATATATATATATATATATATATATATATATATATATATATATATATATATATATATATATATATATATATATATATATATATATATAAATGGACAGAACCACCACAATTGAGATTGAATGTTGGAAAATTATTTTTAAAAAACTAATGTGACATCAACGAAGAATTATGAAAAGCTATATCCTTTGCAGAGTGGAATATTACATATAACATCACATAGAGGGAGGGAAGGGAGAGAGGATGGACCAAATGTTGCCCAGATTCTGTTCATTGGTTTTGCTGAATTTTTTTCTCTTGTTCCTCTTTTTTAAAAAAGTCTTTATTAGAATACCAGCCCTGAAGTCAGGAGGATCTGAGTTCAAAAGTGATCCTAGCTGTGTGACCCTGGACAAGTCACTTAATTCCAATTGCCTCAGCCAAAAAAAAAAAAGTCTTTGTTATAAAGCATGGCTCTGTGGATGTAGGAAGAAGAAATATAAGAAATTTAGGTGATGTAAAAGTAAAAGATACCAATAAAAAATATATTCCAAACAAGTCTCATGGATAACAGTGAGTGCTGCCCATGTGATATCCCTCGCTCTCAACCCACGTCTAGCTCACCTCTTTTTCCAATTATACATTTCCTGGGCAATATCTTTCAGGCTTCTCATTGTATACAATAACATGTGGTGACTGGCGTATACACCTCTCCACTAGCCTTTGAATCCCCTGTAATTGAGTCCTCAGAGATCGTGATCTCTTATAAGTCACAGTTAGATAGCATCGCCAAAAGAATACAGATGCTTAAAAAAAAAAGTGTGTTTATTTCCAGAAGTAAATTGGGATCTTTGAAAATGTTGTGCAGCTTTTCAGCTGCAGACTAGCCTAGCCTCTCCGACTAAGTCATTTCTAAACCCAGCTTGTTCCCCATTAGCAGGACTTGTCCAAGATATTTCTCCACAGGCTGCCCATCCAACTGGGGGAGATATCTGTTAAAATATCTGTATAAATATCAAACATTCTCAATTTTCATCCTATATGTCAACTCATCAAATAGTCTATATGTCAACTGGTCGTGAAAACCAACATTAACCTCTTTAAGATAGCAAACTGGGAAAGCAGGGACTGTGTCTGTTTAACCAGCTTTGTCCAGTACCCCCTTTACAGAGCATCATTTGCTAATGATAGATACCAGCCTTGCAGTTTTCCACAACAGGTGGTAAGAGACATTACTGGGGAGAAAAACACCCCCATTTCAGTAGCTCTTATTTAAAAGTAAAGATTTTCAAAAGGCAATTATGGGAGCACTGCCATAGAGCATCCACTCGTGTTAAAGAGCTCCCATTTGCCTAATAAATGTACAATAGCTTTCTAGAAATCTAGGCCAAGTGCTCTACCCCAGGTAGGTGACCTCTCTGCCAAGGGAGACAGATAGCCGAGCAGGTCAACATCTGGTCAACAATACTGACTGTTGATTCTGGAGAGCACGGCTCTAAGGATTCCAGTGGACTGGATACTAGACTTGAAGTCTATTAGACCTATTTTTAAAAATTAATTTTATAATTATAAATTTTTTGACAGTACATATGCATAAGTAAATTTTTTATAACATTATTCCTTGTATTCATTTTTCCAAATTTTCCCCTCCTTCCCTCTACTCCCTCCCCTAGATGACAGGCAATCCCATACATATTAAATGTGTTACAGTATAACCTAGATATAATATATGTGTGTAAATCCAATTTTCTTGCTGCACATTAAATATTTGATTCCGAAGGTATAAGTAACCTGGGTAGATAGACAGTAATGCTAACAATTTACATTCACTTCCCAGTGTTCCTTCTCTGGGTGTAGTTGTTTCTGTCCATCATCGATCAACTGGAAGTGAGTTGGGTCTTCTTTATGTTGAAGATATCCACTTCAATGAGAATACATCCTCAGACAGTATTGTTGTTGAAGTGCATAATGATCTCCTGGTTCTGCTCGTTTCACTCAGCATCAGTTGATGTAAGTCTCTCCAAGCCTCTCTGTATTCCTCCTGCTGGTCATTTCTTACAGAGCAATAATATGCCATAACCCTCATATACCATAATTTACCCAACCATTCTCCAATGGATGGACATCCATTCATTTTCCAGTTTCTAGCCACTAAGAAAAGAGCTGCCACAAACATTTTGGCACATCCAGGTCCCTTTCTCATCTTTAGTATTTCTTTGGTATATTAGAAGACCTATTTTCAAACCCAGCCTCTGATGCTGTAACTGTAACCTTGGCAAGTCACTCCACCCCCGAACTTCAGTCTTCTCACATGTACAATGGGAATATTAAGATCTACAGCCTCTACCCAGACAGTTGCTGTGAAGCTCAAGTGAAAGTAGAGACATAAGTGCTTTGGAAACCAGAAGATGCCATGGAAATATCATTACTGTTATCCGAAGAATACAAAATAACTTAAGTGGTCCATGTGTTCAGTTCAAATGTTACAAGATATTCAAACAGAGAAGTCCTTTCACAACTAGAGGTAACAGTGACCCTAATCGCTAAAGTGGCTATCATTTCCAGGGTCTACATCAGTGGTCCTCAAACTTTTTAAATAGGGGGTCAGTTCACTGTCCCTCAGACTGTTGGAGGGCCGGACAATAGTAAAAACAAAAGCTCACGCTCTGTCTCTGCCCCTCAGCCCATATGCCATAACCGGGCGGGCTACATAAACATCTTCAGGAGGCCACATCTGGCCCGCGGGTGTAGTTTGAGAATCCCTGGTCTACACAATAACCCTGTGGTACAGGGGAAGGGAGTATTGGATCCTGAATCAAATCTAGGCTCTAGTACTACTTGCAAGTTACTTAACCTCTATGATCCTCACTTACTTCATCTCTAAAATGGGGATAATAATAGCATCTCTCTCATAAAGTTTTTGTATAAATCAAATGAGATTCCACCTGTGAGGCACTTTTTAAAACTTTCAAATCTTCTCTAAAAACTAGCTGCTGCTACTCTTATTATGACTACTTGGCAGTCATGAACTAGTCACTTAAATTCTCAGGCTGTTCTCCTGTAAAATGATGGGGATAGGGCAGCTGGCCTACAAAGGCCCATCCCAGATCCTAATTCAGGATCCTATATAGACTTGCCCATGGTCATATAGCTGGCAAAGGAATCGAGGTGAGTTTAAGACCCAGGTTTTCCTTGATTCAAAATCTCTACATTAAAATTGACCTCAAGACCCACTGGAACCAGATTCAAATGCAATTGGGAAATGAAAAGAATAAATAAAAATCCATTATAGGTGTTGTGAATTTGTAGTCTTCAAAGTCCAGCTGAGTTACCACTGGGTAACACTCCACTGTCAGGAGAAGTCAGGGAGCAGATGAGCTCCCAGATGGTGAGAACGGGAGAACTCTGGAGGCCAGGCACAATGACAGAGCCGACGGAAGAAGCACCATAGCGAGGGCAAGGTGTCTGAAAGAACAAAAGGGAAGACTCTGCACCACCAGAATAACATCCAGATGGCAGAAACCAAGGAGAGGAGGAGAATCAAAGGCAGCTGGGTTGACTCCAGAAGGGCCAGGATGGAGAAGGCAGATTTGGTCACAAAACCTCTGGAGAGGTTTCGGTACAGGAATAAACATAGGATTGTTTTGGGGGGGAGGAGTGATAAATGCTGGCGTCCCGGACTGGAGAACTTGGGCCGACAGCCCACTGCCCACATACTGTTCATGCGTCATAGCATTAGTCGCCTCTTCACTCATTCATTCTTTCAATTAGCATGTACTGAGCCCTCAAGAGCCTCAGCAGCCATACTAAACCAGACAGCCACAGTTCTTAAAGGGCTCCCTGGGGGTCTGTGAGGTCAAAACACTTCTTAGACCATACTAAGGCATTCTAATGTCTAATGCAGTAAGTATGAATAGATATAATCCACATCAACAAAAGCTCTTTGGAAGGCTGGTGTACCTCAATGATTTTTAAGAGTGCAAAGAAATGGGCAGCCAGGTGGCACAGTGGATTGAGCACCAGTCCTGAAGTCAGGAGGACTTGAGTTCAAAGCCAGCCTTAGACATTTACTGTGTGAATCAGGTAATCTCTGCCTCAGTTCCCTCATCTATAAAACTACCTCTTAAGATTATGAGGATAAAATAGATGTTTGTAAATGTGATCACCGTTACCATAGGTGTAGAAAACAGAAGCAACAATTAGATAATAATGGCTTCCCCCCTCACTAACAATCAGGGCTGAGTTAAAGCAAATAATCAAAGTGGTCCCCTTATTTTCCTATTTCAATTATGTATTATCTTCTGGTACCTTAGCTACCTTGTATTTTCTAATTTCCAAAGAAAAAGCAGAGAGTGTGTAACTACAGTGCCCTATCTTGGCCAAGGAGAAATAGAATGAGGCCCTGTACCGCTCTTCTTTTTTTTTTTTTTTCTTTTTCTTTTTTGAAGACGAAGGTAAATATGGGCAGAGAACATATCAGCTGGTTTTGTTTAAAGGCCTACTGAAATTTATGGGATTGAGCCAGAAATAACTGTTGTAAAAAAAAAAGCAAGAGTGAGTGAAACATATTTTTTACATCATTATTTTGCCACGTCACCAAGAAAACCTCCATTTGAGAAGGCTACAAGCTAAGAAAGATCAGCTCTCAGAGTTTTAGGTATGCTACTGGCAGGGAGAGTGAAACATCATGACATTTGTAACGCCACCAAAAAGGGGTCTCTTGTTTCAATCAGAGCTTTTAGCCTCTACGGCAAACCACAGACACCAGACACTGGGGTCTTCAAAAACTCCAATTGCTCCAGCAGCCTGGCAGACCAACTGTACTGAATGGACATGCTCACCATCCCATCACTTTCTAAAAGAGGTCATTTTGTTCTAAATCACAGAGACTAATGAATGGAAGGTTTTTTTCCCCCTCTTTTCACTTTATAACTCTGGCTTATCCAACCAGGCCACTCTCTCCCTTGTCAACTGTCAACATTTCTGAATCGATGTGCACACAAACACTTTAACCTGTGCCTCCCAAGCAAAGGGCAAAAAAGCGACCGATTCTCGAAGGGACTTCCGTTGCAATGAACCTTTGGAAATGAAGCCACTGTAATCCGAGACTTGAAGGAATCCAAGAATCCCACAAGCCGGCCTCGAGATCATAGAGATAAAAGTTCCAGTTCCAAGAGTAGCAAAGTTGTCTCCGCCAAGAACAACATTCTGTAGACCTTCTTGCTGCTACTTAGAAATCAGAGTTTAGCATGGAAAACAGAAGGTCAGAGCCAAAAGGGACATTAAAGATCACCCTTTTATAAATAAGAAACTGAGGCCCAAAGAGGGGAAGAATCTTTTCCAAGATTCTAGATCCAGTGAGTAGCCAAACTTTGCCCAGTACCTGGCCCTCTTGACTCCAAGACAAGCTTTAAATCAGAACCATATCTACAATTCGAAGGTCATATGAAAAAGTCAGTAATTCTCCATGTACTATGTTAATGACTGGTTGCCTCAGCTTACCATAAGGAACTGAATTGCTCCAATGATAGCCCATCTTTCAAGCTGGTTAATGTCTCCAAAAGTGCTATACAAAGCAATCCCAGAGTAAGCAATGAAAAATCCTCCCCTGTGTCTGTTTCAGCTTGAAAACTACCGAATAATCTATTCCCATTTATTTCTAAGTTTATAAATTATTTCATAAAGATATTAGGCAGCCTTGGGGCAAGGCCAATAGAGCACTGGGTCTGGAGTGGCAAAACCTGAGTTTAAAACTAGTCACACACACTTGGTAGCTACGTGACTCTGGGCAAGTTATTTTCCTTCTTTATGCCTCAGTTTCCTCAACTGTAAAATGGAGATACTAAAAGCTCCTCTCTTCCTGGATTGTTGTGAAGATCAAAGAAGATTGTATTTGTAAAGTGCTCAGCGGAGTGCCCAGCAGAGTAAGGGCTTAATACTAGGTAGCATTTATATAGATTTGCCCACCCCAAGGGTAAAGTGCTGGGACAGCTGACAGAAACCCATCCAATGGGAAAGTTTAACATCTCTGAAAGAACTTCAATAAAATGGTTAGGATTTCACACCATTAAATCTGGCTGCATTAAAAGGAAGGGCTGGGTTTTTTTAAAAGATGAAGAAATTCCTCTTCCTCCTCTTGGTTGATAAATGGGGGACCATGTGTCTGAGACAGTGTAAATGCTGCCAAGCATGACATAGGAGATGAGGGGTTAGCCCTGACTTTGGTACAAAGGAAGGATCATTATAGGATGGGGGAGGGATTGCAAATCCAGAAATGACTGATGGAAAAGAAAGAGCAAAGGAAGGAGAGACAGGCAGAGGGAAGGAGGGAGAGACAGAGATAGAGAGGGAAAGACAGACAAAGAGGAAGAGACAGAGACAAAGAGCGAGAGCAAGAGCAAGTCAAAGACAGAGAGAGAAAGGGAGGGAGAGAGAGAGAGAGAGAGAGAGAAGAGAGACAGAGAAGGAGGAGGAGACAGAGAGACAAGATAGAAACAGAGGAAGACACAGAGAAGAAGAGAGAGAGGGAGAGACAGAGAGACAGATAGAGAAAGAAACAGAGAAGAGGAGACTGACAGAGGGAGAGACAGAGAAAGAGGGGGAGACAGAGAGCACATGAGCAAAAAGCAACCAACTCCCTGGCAGATTTCCCAAAATGTTCAATAAAAAACATATCTGACACGGCTGATATTTTTGAGGACAAGAGTCGACCTTTTATTGAATATTAAGACAGAAGTCCTATTTATTGGCCCCAAACACACATCAACACACAAGAATACAAGGCAAAGGATCACGTAATACTGACAACTAAGTCATGCCAACCTGGTTGGGAAATACTAGCAGCTAAGGCTACTGGGAACAACCACTATCCTACAAGTCCCTCAGGGAAAAACAAATCACTACAGCTTAATTCAGAACAAAATAAGGCCTTTCTATGAACAAAAAGGGAGAAAAAATCTACAAAACAGATATGACACGTTGATCTAGGACAGAAAGGAAGAGAACATCAGCCTGCTGAGCCCTGGTCAAACCCAGAATGGGAGTGTCTGTAGTGTGAGTTGGTTGGGTCAGAGATCCAGAAGCACCACACAGCAGCTAAGACAACAGACGTGTCTACTTGCGGCCAGGCCCGGGCTGCACCTTCCCCCCACCCCCCGCAAGCTCTGTGCCCAGCAGGCACCCGAAAAAAAAAGCACATGGTCAAACGAGGGTGGGTCCGCCGGGCTCAGGGCTCACCTTCCCAAGCTAAAGAAGACCACCAAAGAGGAGGGTTATATATTTAGATGATCTCAAGGGTGGTTGCACCAAGGGACAACAGGAGCAGAGAGCCCGGCACCAAGAGAGAAAGGCGGGCCAGAGGCCCAAAAGCGCACAGTTGTGACCCACAATGCATGTTGTGCTAGCTTTACGTGACTTTTAATGTGCCCCCAGCCTCAACAAAACGAGTTGAGGGAGGTACGTAATGAAGAACTCCTAAGTGCCAGATGTTGATCAGATCAGTCTGTTCATACAACTTTTCAGAACTTTACACATTGAAGGCCGGTGAAGTATATTCCAAGGAAGAGAGCTGAGGAGAATGTTCTAAAGCTAATGAAAAGAAAAGAACAAGAAATTAATGTCATGGAACTCCCATCTCCAGCCTCTCCATTCCAGGCTCCAAGCTTCATATTCCACGTCCAGCCTCCATGCCTTTGAGCAGGCAGTGGCCCATGCACACAACACATTCCCTCCCCATCTCTGCCTTTCAAAGCCTCGGTCCCACAGGAAGCTTTTGGGGATCCTCTTCCTCAGTGGGCAGCGGTCTCTTCCTCCTCCTCCTTCCAAGAGCATGGGTATAGCCTCTTCATTTGCAGGTGGTACCCCCTACCCTCAGGAGAACAGAAGGTCATTTTTATCTGTCTTCCTGGTGCCTGGCAGCATGGCTGGCACATAATAGGTCTTCGAAGAAGAAATGAATTGCAGAGTGGTAGTTTTGGACTCCTCAGCAAAGAACTTTGTGCGTAAGGCATGCCACAGCCAAGGAGCTAGCCCTCCCCGGTCCCAGCTTCCTGGAGGCTTGTGATCTAAGACCACCAAGCATTTATAAATACACAAAGGACAGAGACACAAAAATTCAAGCAACAAAGCAACAGAAATCTACAGAGGAAAGCTGGGGGAAGGGTCACCAGCACACAGCCATAGGGGACAGCAGCAACACAAGCCATAATGGGTTCGCAAATAGAAGATGTCTTTGGTGAGCAGAAAATGGAAAGAACAAAACCAAACACCTCTTCTGGGCAGGCAGCATATAACTTCCAATGCCTCCGAGAGACAATACCGACGACCCAAAGGTCCGAGGGAATTTGGGGAAGCCGAACTACAGAGGGGGTCCTGGAACAATGAGGCTGGTTCACAATGGCCATCAGGCAGCAGGCCTGGGCTGGAAAGGGAACAGGAAGTTTGCTGGGATCTCTGGCTGTCCGTAGCAACCAACAGCAACCACAGTCATTGCTAGGTCTCTGCCCATAGCCGCGGTTGTAGCTGCGGCCATGGCTGTGGCCCAGGAAGCCCTGCCCCGGCCCAGCTCCTCTGGGCCTTCAGAGGTAGCTTTCAGGGAAAGACTAGGGGTAAGGAGCCTCACGTTCGATAGCCCTGGAACTTGTGCCAGAGACACGCAGAGGCCCAGGCTTGGGAAGATTACAGCCTTCCATGGGCTCTCCTGGCTTGGCAATGCACCTTCCAGAATTGTAGGTATGGGGGGCTGGCTGCAAGCTATTTTCTGGGCCCACCTACCCAAGTGCTCATAAGAGGAGAAAGCCAGACCCCAGTGGGCCCCCCATAGGGGAAACCATCTTGGGCCATACCTAGAGGGAAATGCACGCTTGGCCCAGTTACTACAAGGAGGCTTTTGTTGGTCCTCTGGAGCAGGAAGGGAAAATTCTGCCAGGGTTTCTGTTTGGTTAGTTGGAAAGATCTGTGCCTTCCAAGCTTAGGAGGGCCAAGAGGAAGCATTTTCAGAGATGGGACCGTAATCTCCATTAGCCTTACGGAACCTCAGGCAGGTCCATCAGCCTCTCTGTCTTTTCTGGAAATGAGGAGGCTGGACAAGACACCCTTTATGGGCCTTTCTGGTTCCAAAAATCCTACATTAGAACTCGGGGTCTCCTCTCAGCACAATAAAAACATCCCTCAATCACTTCCCCAACTAATTAGCCAGTTTAGTACAATGGACTAGCCTCTTTCCAGAGAAACCAATAAGAGGAACAGTAACGTTGCACTAGCAAACATCCCAGTAAACTGGCAGAGTCGGGCTGGGGACTGTGGGGATTACAGCAGGGCCAGGGTAAGACCAATGAACCTCCAAGCCCCAGCTCCATTCTGAGTGGTCAGGTCCAGAATTGGCTCTTTCAGTCAAGGACATATGAGCAAGCTCGTTTTCTTTCAAAGGGGGTCATTCAATCAAAGGCTTTGTTTTTTTCGGTTCTCCACACCAAGACCATCAGGTACAAACAAAAAGATCTCTATGTGAGCGCATGCAGGAACGGACAGTTTTAACCATGCACAGCATGCGCCCTTATGGCAAGACTCGAAAGAGGGAAGGTTGGCTTTACAGACCACCTGGGAAATTAGAATTGGTGGATTTAAAGGCACAATTTACCCAGGCAAAGCTTCAACAAGCTCCACCAACAGGATGGCTGGCAGGCAAACCCAAGGCCCTAACAGCCCAGGGGTGGGACGGGACTCCATAGAGTCTCACACAATGCAGAGCATTTACGGCAATAAGTGCAGGCAAAGACGCTAGGACAGCTACAGGGATCCAAGAGACATACCTTGGTCAGAGAGGCACGGGTCAGTCGGTCACCAGGTTACACGATCTCATATTGGTTATTTGTAATGGAACGTGAGAGGCAGCAGGCCAAAAATATCCCAATCAACTGAAAAGAGAACATGAAGAGGATCAGACAAAGGCAAACAAGGAGACCCAAGGATCCAGGAGGCCTCTGAGCTGACCCCATATTCCTATGGGCGAGCCTGACTCGTGGGCATTTAGCTCTGTTGGATAATCTAAGTAAAATCTCAATAATCTGGAAAGAGATGAGATCGAACTACTGAAGTCAAACCACCTCAGTCCAAAGTCAGGAACTCAAACTAAACACACCTCCCTGGAGACCAAAAGGCCATAGAAAAGAAGAGCCTAGGTAAGTGACTTTCCGTGGAACCAAAGAACTAGAAAGAAACCGGGCAGCCGTCAATCAGGGAATGACAGAACACATGGAACATTACTATGCCGTGAGAACCGATGAAGGTGAGGAATTCCGAAAAATATAAGATCCAAACAAACTACTGAAAGAAGCAGAATCAGGAGAGCCATTTGTGCTATAACAAGAGAGATTCAAACGAAAAGCTCCATAAAAGGAGGCTGAAATCTGAGCAAATACAAAATTATCAGAACAAGTCCTAGAGAAAAGAGAATGTCACATATTTCCACCCTCTCAGCAGAAATGTGGGGCCCATCACTGTAAACAGAGACAGCCAAGGTCACTCTCTCTATGGGGGGTAAGGGGAGGGCAGGGACTGCTTAACTGTTTTTCTTTTTGATAAAGCAAAATTCAATTCTGTGGGAACTTTCCAGAAAAGACTTTGAGGTCAAAGGACAAAACTGCTTTTTCAGAAGAAAGAAGAGCTGAAAAGCGATCATCTTGATGTAAAAGAAGGCATAAAGATGTGAGTGAAGACAACCCAGAGAAAGCCACATTACAGAGGCTCCAGGAGGACAGACTGAGGAGTGACTTCATGTGACTCGAGAAGGGGGGATGGAGCCAAACACAAAAGCGGGGGTGGCGGCTGGCTGGCGGACAGCTACCTCTGCTTATTGTACTGGGGGAAAGGAAGACCCATTGTGTCAAAAGAAAAATCTCTGAACCAACTATAGAATATAGTAATAGTGTATTCTTATTAATACTGATCATGATGAGAATGGGTAGCATTTATCTAGTGTTTTAGATTTATGAAGCACCTCACCAATATAATCTTTGATCTTAACAATCCTAGGAGGTAGATGCTGTTATTATCCTCATTGTACAGATAAGAAAACTGAGGCAATCACAGGCTAAGTAACTTGCACAGAGTCAAATAGCTAATAAGTATCCGAGGATGAATTCGAACTCCGGTCTTGCTGCCTCCTGGCCCAGTGCTCTACCTACAACAGGGCCACCGGTATATGATTGCAATGGAATATTATTGCACAGCCAGAAACCATGAACACTGGGAAAACATGTAGGAACTGATGCTGAACAGAGCACACACAATGAGCACAGTAACATCAAGGTCTACGACAAGTCCAAAAGCCATCAGAACCTACATGGGTCCAACCACCGGCAAAGTCGACTGACACAGGCCTCCTAACTCTTGGCAATGGGAAGGTGGACTTTGAGTACGGAATGAAGCTTCCACCGTCAGCCAGGGCTGATGTGTATGTGTGTTTGTCTTGAATTTCCTTCCTGATTATAAGGAAGTTGGGAGAGGCCTGGGCGGGGAGGAGCAATCATTGGCAAGGACAATAATACTTTGAGGAAAAGAAGAATAACGATTCAAGTATTTTTCTGTAGGCAAAAAAACAAAAAACAAACTCCTCGGGATGAAAAATTAAGACCCTGAGCGAATGGTGAGGAAAAGGTTACACCACTTGCATCCTGGTTGGTGGAGACCAGACAAAAGGTCTCAGCCACCGATACAAGTTACTAGTAGTGCCTGCTGGTTGGGGACTTGTAGTAAAGTTATAAACTAATAAGTTTCAGAGATAGGATTGGCAGGCAAGGCTTCTGGCCTCCTAGGACCATGCTGCTGCTCTGCTTGATCACCCTGCGGCTCCCATCACGGCCCTGGAGCAGTTAGTGTCAAGGTACAAGGACGAGAGCCACCTTCCAGGTTGTCTTACAAGGACAAGAGCCACCTTCTGAGTTGTCTTGGTTAAGAGTCAAATAAGTATCACATTTCACCCTCCAAGCCCATGATGAGAGCTATGGGGTGAACAGGCAGAGCCAACAGCATGGCCCTAGGAGGCCAGAAGCCCTGCCTGCCAATCCTATCTCTGAAACTTATTAGTCTGCAACCCTAGTACAAGTCACCCAATCAGCAGGCACGTGTGACTTGTGTTGGTAGTCGAGAGCTGAAAAACTATTTCTGTTAATGGAAGGAGTCCCCATTCCAGGAATACCCTGGGTTGAGAAAATCATACCTTCTTTATATCTCCAGATAATCAAGTCCCTAGCGGAGTGACAACTATAGCTCTGCCAAGAAAAGGAGGCGTCTGAGGCACGTTGGGGGATAACGTATAACTTAAATAATGGATTTGGACTTATGGATGTACTGCTAGTATCTGAGCTCATGAAAGAGAGTCCCTGATTATGTTCTGGACTCATGTCTGATTACAGATAGAGGCTAAAGCACCCCAGGATTTGTGTGATGTCAGAAGGCTGTTCTACCCAAGAGGTACTAGTACTTCCCCCCACAAACTGCTCTCAAAAGATGTAGACAGCTCAAAGTGCTTCCAAGCTAAGGTGGGGGGAGAAGAAAGAGCTGGTCTGTTGTTTTTTAAAGAATAACCATGGGGGAAAAATGAGTGAAAATGGGAGAATTCAGAGAACAGGAAATATTTCCCCCAGGCTTTCAGCATAACATGTATGCTGCTCATGTGGGAAAATAGAAAACTAAGACTTGTGACATTTAAGTTCCAATGCACAAAAGGAAAATCTAGACTTAATTTTTTTTTCCCATTTTCTTTTCAAAATTCAGGAATTGGAATCCCAAACCAAATGGCTCCAGCTGCATTAAGGTGACCCAAAAAGATGTGTCTGATCATCATGTATCCCTTTGAGGGAAAGGAAGGCCTGCCCCTGCTCATTCCTTGAATCATTAACCATAGGCTTACCAGCTGAAGCGTTCCAGCTTACTATAAATGCTATTGAGGCCCCAAGGAGGCCAAATCAAAAAGGGAAGATCCCGAATCCACAACCAATCTTCACAAAGCAAGCAGCCCTTGATTGAAGAATGGATGAATGATCATGGTATAAGGACATGACAGAATACTGTTGCACACTATTCACAAATGACTACTGTGAAGAATTACAAGAAACTTGGAAAGACATGCATTAATTGGCGCAGAATGAAATCAGAAGAACCAGAAGGAAAATACAAAATACATAAGATCCCAGAATTTGGATTAAAGCTAGGACAAGTTGTGATTGTAGAGGACTGATAAGAAGGGGGTGGGGATATCAGCCTTTATATAGGGCTACTCTGGGTCAGGTACCATGTGCAGCTCTTTACAGATATTATCTCATTTGATCCTTATAGACTCCGGGAGCTATTATTACCCCCACTTTGACATCCCTAACCCTGAGTCACGTGGCTAGTGAAGGGTCCGAGTTCAAATTTGAACTCAGGTGTTCCTGACTCCAGGCAGGCACTGTGCCCTGTGGCGACCCCCGGCTGCCTCTCAGCATTCCCAGCGCTAAAGGAGGCATTCATTATGGTAGTGTGGGGACTTTTTTTTCTTTTTACATTACCAGACTTATTACAAAAAGGATGGGTGGGAGGAGTCACTCAGAAATGACAGTAACAAGAAAGAGCCTGAATAAAATATTATTTTAAAAACTAAATTCCATTGTGTTCAGGAAGAAAAAAAAGAGGCAAAAGCTACTTCAGTCTTCAGACTCACCTGGAAACAAGCAACTCCAAAGGAGATGCCTGCTACGACACCCATTTCCGACTGGATGATAGTTGTTACTCTTAGAAAACAGCCCTAGGAGGAAACAGAAAGAAAACAATTCCAGCACAAGCCCTGGGTCTCTTCCATAGCAGGGAGATCAAATGCAAGGTTTTCTTTGGGAGAGAGAAATTGGGGACCAGAGAATAGGACCCTGGCAACAGTCACTGGTGGGCTTCTTCCCAGATGAAGGCCTTGACTTGGCAGTAAAATCTCTCAAGGAAAAAGCCCTTTCCCCACTCGGAGCACAGCTACCACTCCCCAGAAATAAAAGAAAACACAAGATAATCATCAACCAAACTGCTTTTCCCATCTTCAACTTCCAAGATGGCTACCCACCTCCTGATTTTGTTTCTTCAGATCCTTCCTATCAGCCCAGGAACAGCTGTGATATCTGCAGCAGCTCCGGGGAAAGCCTTTTTCCACATAGTAGGCAGTGCTTTCCCAGTCTGTGGCACTCAGGACACCACAGCAGTGCAACTGAAAAAGTCAATCACGGGAGTCAGGGTTAACTCTGGATGCCTGTCTGTGTATGTCACATAAAGCCTAGCAAGAAAACGGACAATAATACCCAGAAATGGGAACAAGAGATATGCGGGCCTGAAATACAACGGACTTCCAACACGGGCTCTAGCTTATAGCAGACCACAGGATCACTGATGCCTTCCAAGTGGTTCTCCTCCTCAAGTCATGGCATGTTCTGTGGGCAGTGAGCTTCCGTGGGCAGGTGAGGCAGGGACACAGGTGAGCCTAGCTTCAATCCGTACGAATGAGAGGAAAATAAGAGTCCCCTGCTGAGAGCGGCCCTATGGAACAGCTTTGGCTCCCAAAGCTGATGCTCACAGTGTTTCCATATTTTTTGTCCTATGAATGTTCTGTGGCTCTAAATGGTTTGGAGTGTAATGGCAGGAGTATTGAACAGGAGGAGAGTGGGTTGGTTGGCCTTTGGAAAACTATACAATTCTGATGACGCCCAAGCCCAAGCTTCTCCCCGAAACGACTCATCTTTATAACACCAATATCTGCCTGGTGATGATGCTGGATGGCTGAGTCACAGGGCCCAAGTCTCTGAAGAACTAAGGAAGGATGATTCAGAGGGCAACGGGGAAGTGCATGGTGGGCTGGAGAAAGCTATGATACATGCCAAACAAGGAATCATACTCTAAAATCATCTCTAAAGAAATACACAAGTAACAGGATGTACTCGTGTAAAAAAAAAATGGCAAGGACTGAGTGTCAGAGAGCCCCTGGCTCCACCACTAGTCCAGCAAGGTGACAGAAAGGAAGACAGGCACAAGGTGAATCCTATGTGAACGCCACAGGACCAGATGCAGCATGGACACATGAGGGTATCTGCCCTACTGGGGGATGATGCCCCATTAAGGAGCTCACCAATATCCTGAAGCATCTCAACTAAAGTGGGGGATCTGAGGTGAAAAGGCGTGTGTGTGTGGTGGACAAGACTATGAGGCACAAAGGAGGAGCCAATTCCGGGCACATTGTTTCAAACTCCCTTTACTTACCATATTCTTCAACAGCTTTACAAATTTACCCTAGCTTCCTCCTAGGCAGAATCGTATTATTGTATCATTTGTCCTCCATTCTCAAAGAGGACCAATGACAACAGCAGGGTGATGTCTTGCCTGTGCCTCATTGCCAGTTGAGTATTTCTCAACATTTGCCTTAGTACTCTTGACTGTCTGGCTGAGAATTGGCAGCCAACCTCAACTCTTCCGTTCCTAAGACCCCTCCCAAGCCTTAATCCATCTCCTGAGTGGCCAAATACAATCAAACCCCACCCAGAACACGTACCCTCCCCCAAACTGGAGGCCAGATCCCAAAGAAACCAGTTCAGATTACACTTCTACCCTTGAGTCTGCTAAGCACCCCACTAGGCCCCCTGCTGGACTCCCTGCTGGGCTCACACTAGGCTCCCTGCTGTCGTCTTCCCCAACTAGGCCCCCCCCAGCTAGGCCTCCCCCTGCCTCACTTTGATCCTCTGCTACAAGAAAGAATGCAGGACCTTCAGTCCCAGTCACCACATCACGAAGTTCTCCCTCAGGACAGAGGGGAAGGAACACAGTCTCCTGTTGAAGACGGTCAGGATAAAGCAGCATGTGTACACACTTACAGTTTTCTGGATGGTATCTACTGCCTCACTTCTTTGAACACCGGTGTCATTGTACTGCTTCAAGGAAGCCTCGTAATTCATCTTAAAACTGTCCTTAATCTGCAGAAGGGAAAAGGAATGCCAGTGAACAAAATCACAGGGAAACCATTTTCATCAAAAGGTTCAGTTTTCCAACTCTGAGAGGAAGCATGTACCTGGACACAACCAATAACAGTCCATCCAACGGCCCATTAAAACATATCCCAAACCATGGACCGAGGCATAGATTCTAGATGGAACCATCCTGTGAAGAAGCTAAAGGGCTCATTGCTGATCAATGGAAGCCTACAAATAGACTAAGTACAAGAAATATTATTCTTGAGAGAATATTTGTTTCAACGCTCCAAGCATGAACATTCCCACCAGGTCTTCCCTGAAGTGAAAAGAACATGAGATCATAGACTGAGAGCTGGCAGAGGGCCCAGAAATCATACCTAACAATCAGAGGACCATAAAGTCAGCACTGCAAGAGAGGCCACAGGTCATCTGGCTCACAGAATCATAAAGCCTTAACTCGTCTCCTCAGAGCAGACTACATCCACCCACCCACTCAGAAAACAAAGCCCACATACTAGACCAGATAACAATGAAGAGAGGTCCAGGTCCAAGTCTGGCCCATGGAGTCTGCTAGTTCCCCCTTGAACCTTCTGCTACATGAAGGAATCCAGGACTTTCTGTCCCAAACACATTGAGAACGGCTGCTCAGGGAGAGAGGAAGAACACTTCTTCCTTTCAGAGACTCTCTGATCCATAAACGTTAGGATCAGAGGTCGGGAGCTAGATAGGAGCTTGGAGATCATCTGGCTCATAAGGAAGGGAGTTTTATGGGCATTTTTCCAGAAGGCCATCTTGTTACTTAGTAAATGACCAAGGTACTTCCAAAAAACCCCTCATCCCATAATTTGAGCTCCAGACCTGACTGTCAGTAACTAACATCCTGCCTGAATCATTCAGCCCACAGATACCTACTGAGGATCCACCACGAGCTCACCAGAGAGCAGGGAACCAAAACACACAAAAATATCCAAGTAGAAATATGGCTCAAGGAGCCTCCAATCTAAGCAGAAGAGATGAAAAATTGCATTGTCTCTGGAGTTGGAGGCTGCCCCTTCCAATCTCGCTTCTGTGACTCACCCCTTGTGTTATTTCCCTTACCCAGGCCTCAGCTTCCCCTTCTGTCATATTAGGGGGCTGGATTACATGGTCACTGATGTCACTTCCAGGAAAGATCTCAGATCCCATGTCCCTGGAGAATTCCATGCCAAGGGAACTCTTTCATGAGTAAAAGTTCCCTTTTAGGGCCTATGTCCTGATGCCACGAGAAAGGTCTTGCTAATCAGGTCTATCCAGAAATTGAACATGTTCACGGCCCTCATCTGAGAAGTGCCGGGAAGGGAAGGGAACAAGCAGTTATATAGCATCCAAAGAAGGAAATTCAGGCAGGTCAGTAATAAGTGTCTCCGACCCCATTCGAACTTGGGTCTTCCTGGCTTCAGGCAACTGCGTCTGTGTACTGTGGCATCCCTTAGTGGCTCCCTGGAAGGGGACTCTCATGGTAAACACACGTGCCTCTAGTGCTTGACCACTTACTGGACACCTACAAGGCTAGATGCTGGAGTTACAGCCAGAGACATCAGTAAGTGCTCTCAGACGCCTCTAGTCTTCTGGATTAAGCATCTAGCATTTGAATGGATTCTCATTAAAAAGAATGAAAAAGGCAACTTAAAATCTAGCCACAAAGAAATCCAAACAAGTATTATACAACTAAGAAGGAACATATCCCTTTTTCAGCCTTCTTATATCAGTACACTTATAAATTGAGCTCTCCCCATTCAAAAGTAAGGCCTCTCATCCAAGGGACAAGAAGCCAAGATTATCAGTTATTACAATAAGAGGGAGTTGTTTTAGAAAAAAAGGTCAGTTTAGCAGTGTGGTGTAGTGAAAAAGAAAAAAAAAAAGCTGGATTCCAGGGCAGAGAACCTAGGACTTTGCCAAGTTCTCTAGCACTTTGAAGGGCTGGTACAGGACACCAGAGCAGAGCACCGGGTCTGGAGTCAAAAAGATCCGAGTTCAAATGTGGTCTCAGATAACTCACTCAATGCCCACATCACCCTGACTGCCACAGTTTCCTCATCTGTTAAATGAGCAAGAGGAGGAAATGGCAAACCATTCCGAGTATCTTTGCCAAGAAAATCTCAAATAGGGTCATGAAGAGTGGGACTGAACAATAATATGGCATTTTGAGACCATGAGCAAGTTGATTTCTTTGGGGGTTATCTTTAAATTATATATTTCTTGGTATACACATAATAGTATGTTATAAGATATGTAATATATATGTGGGGAATAGAGTGAGAACAAGGTGAAGAACTTAAAAGAATATGTGAATTCTTTTTCTGTATTTTATTTTCATTATTTCTGTGTTTCCCCCATGACCTGTATAATATGTATAGGCTCATATTTACTTGAGCCTTGGCCAGCTATAACCATATTTACTTGACCTGAAATGATGACATTTATCACTATTCAATGTTATCAATATGCAGACTATTGGTTGAATGCTGTTAGCTTGGTAATCCAAATTTTGAAGGTCTGTTGGCACCCATGTCTAACATTCAATTAGGGGAGAGGGCACCTATTTCTCAATGCTCCCCAGTTTATGATGTAATCCTTTGTAACAGAAACCTTCCATTCCAATCTCTCCAAATAGCAACAACCAATGAGATGTCTCCCCCTCCCCTTCTCAGTGCTCTCTTCCTTGTGATGTAATTTCTTGTGTAAAAGCTGTGTCTCTTGACTCCTTCTTTAGCCCTCCTACCATGATCTTTCTCTTTCTTATCTGGTGATGGGACGGCTCATCCTCCGGAGGTTTTTAATAAACAACTTTTCTGCCTTCTACTGAGTGTTCTCTGAGTAGTCATTTTGAGTAAGGGTCTTCTATACCCCTCACATATAATATATAACAAATTATACATTCAAATTATAAATTAAATTACTAAGATTGTTACTTTATGATTCTAAAATCCCTTAGTTATTTAAACTCTTAAGTTAAGACATGGTGACAGGGCCCATTATGGGCTTAGCTCTTCTCACAAGTGGGGTCAGTGCTGTCATTTAAAAGTTGTATTTCTAAAGGACAAACTAGCTCATCTCGGGCCCTAAATTCAACCTCACCTCGTGCCTAAAAACGAATCCCACAACGGCAGCCACCAATTCCACCAAGAAAATGAGAGTCAGGAACATGGCATACTGGAGAAAGAAAAAACCAAAACAATCAGGGCAATACAAGCTGGGAACATGATAGTTGCCCACCCTTTAAGCTCCATGGGTCCATTCCCATCTTTGACAAACAGGGATGCAGGAGAAGGCAACAGGGAACAGAGGGCATCTGGAAAGGTGAGCTAGCCATGGAGCTCCTGAATCTGGAAGTGTAGCACACTAAGGTGAAGATGTGAGGAACAGAAACTCAGCCTGGAGTAGGAAAAGTTGGGCCAAGTCATACACACATCTTCCCCAGCCTCCCACATAGGAAAAGGGAAAATGGTGGAAAAGGAGAAAATTCCAGCCAGGAAGGAGAAATCCCCTGGCTTGGGAAGGCCAGCACTCACCAGTTTCAACATCCACGCTGAAGCACGGCAGGTGGCAAAACAGCCAAAGGTACCCAGAAGGATGATGACCGTGCCGGTGGCTATTAGGACAAAGGGGATGTTGGTGGCCTTCTCGTTCAAGAGGGAGAAGTACACTTCCAGGCTTACTTTGCCCCATATGCCCACTGTGAGCAGGATCACACCTGTGAACTGATGAGAAATCAGAAGATGGAGAGTGAGTTCCCAAGAGGCTGTGACAGAAGGGAAGAAAAGGCCCTGGCTCTGATGTGCCCCTGGTCACCCCCCATGGGGGGAGGGGGGAGCAGATTGGCTGAGCTATGGAAGCCAAGGAGTGAGGGAGGGAGCCCTGTTGACGGGTGTCTTCCTGGCCTCCTTCCCCCTCAAAGAAGCTGCCAGTCTATGGGCTTCGAGAAAGGCCTGCTGTGGGCCGCGGCTTAGGCGGCGGCGCGGCGGGCTCAGCGGGCTCAGGTGGGCAGGGCACGGCCCAGGAACAACCTGGCGCTGACGCGCCTCCACAAGCCCTCCGGGAGCTGGTGCCGCGGCCGACACGGCCGGCTCGAGTCCCTCCCCTCAGCCAGGGGCCCCTCGGTGTCCGGCGGGGTGAGAGGGGGGTGGGAGGGGGCCACGGGGACGAAGCGCTCTCCTCGCGCGCCCCCTCCCCCGTGACTAATTTACCTGAGGGAGCCGATGCCCGCTAGGGAAACACACACACAAAAAAAGAGAGCGGACCCGGGCACCCAGCAGCCTCCGCCCCCCACCCCTGCCCACGGGAGGGAGGAGACGGCCCCGCGCCCACGGTCCCCCCTCACCCCCCCACCCCCCCCCCGCCGACCCTCCGCCCGCTCACCCAAAAGATGAAGGTGTAGGTGAGCAACACGCTCTTCAGGCACGTGATGACCGGCTTGGTCTGCAGCCTCCGAGACGGGGACGCCATGGCCTGGGAGCCCCGAATCTCGATGTTCCCCGCCGCTACCGCTGCCGCCTCGGCTTCAAGCTCGGCCCCCCAGGATCTCCGGAAAGGAGCCAGGAAATAACTGAGGAGGGCCCGCAGCAAGCAGCTACGGCCAGCCCAGCAAGGCCGGAAAGTCCCGCCCAGCTTCTGGGCGCCCTCTAGCGGTTACCATGGAGATCAGAGCCCGCCCTCTGACGTCGGTCCCGCCCTTCATTCCGCGGTATCCAGGATAAGCAGGGCGCCCTAGCAACCAAGGCACCGCGCAGGGGGAAAGGGGGGTGCCCCAGCGGGGGAGGGGGACTCGTCCTCTTCCAAAGCAGGTCGGCCCCTCTCGGCGACCTGTCCAGAGTAACCCAAGCCAGGATGTGTCCCCCAAGTTTTAGTGCGGCTGTAAGGTACTGAAAAACAACAACCGCCTGTCACGTCATTGATTGGAAATGAGTCAGTCTCGAGGTAATACTGAGGTGCTCATTTTCTTCGCAGTATGAAAAGGGTTGGGTCTTATCCAAACCTCAGTTAGTAGGAATTCTTCTTTCAACCGCTTCCTTCAAATTGTTCACCCCCTCCATCTCCCACCCCACCATGACCCTCACCCTTCTCTTCCTAAGCCACAACTTTTTTCACCAATATTACTACGTTTTGAACTATTTCAACAATATGGTTATTTACCAAGTATTCCCACAACCCCTTGGCAAGCCTCTTGTGCCCCCCACCAGGTGTCGGAATAACTCATATCCCAAGTTGGGGACCCCTAGTCTAATGAAAATAGCTTTAAATTGCCATTGAACATCCCAAATTCCCTTATCATTCAAATCTCAGAGCTACCTTTGACCTTAGAGATCACCCGGTTCAGTCTATCTGACAAATGAGAAAGCCTAGGTCCAAAGGGCCAAAGTGACAATTCAGGGTCATATAGCTAGTGAGCAACACAGCTGCACTGTTCACACAGGCCTGTGATGCCAAATCCAGTCCCTTGATCTTGATTATGTAGCTTCCAGCCTTGGTGAAAGCATTTCACAGAGCATCTCATTTGAAACTCCTAACAAAAGCTACAAAGTATTATTGTCACCGTTTTATAGGTGAGGAAATTGAGGCTCAGAAATATCACATCCCCCCCTTCTAGAATGTAAGTGGTGTTTGATATCCCCTTTATATCTAATAGTAACTGGCACAGCTGGACATTTAACAGATAGTTATTAACCAACTGATTGCTCTCTATGCTGTTCTGGGATGTTCAGTGAACTTTTTGGATCTTGAGCTCTCTCTGAGTGAAATGAGAAGAGCCTGTTCTTTCAACCTCCACTCGCACTAACAGGTTGCTTGCCCAAATGACAGAATATCTCCCCATCATGGTTCTAAGGGTAGCCTTGAGTGGTTTGGAAGTGTCTTTCTTTTTTTAAATTTTATTTTACTTTCCTTTATTAAAGTTTTTTCTTTTTCAAAACATATGCGTGAGACTTACATGAACTGATGCTGAGTGACATGAGCAGGACCAGGAGATCATTATACAGAGCAACAACAATACTATATAATGATCAATTCTGATGGACGAGGCCCTCTTCAACAACGAGATGAACCAAATCAGTTCCAATAGAGCAGTAATGAACTGAACCAGCTACACCCAGCACAGAACTCTGGGACATAACTATGAACCTCTACACAGAATTCCCAGTCCCCCTATTTTTGTCTGCCTGCATTTTGGATTTTCTTCACAGGCTAAATGTAAACTATTTCAAAGTCTGATTCTTTTTGTACAGAAAAAAAACTGTTTGGACATGTATACGTATATTGTATTTAACTTATGCTTTAACATACTTAACATGCATTGGTCAACCTGCCATCTTGGGGGGGAGGAGAGGAAAAATTAGAACAAAAGGTTTGGCAATTGTCAATATTGTAAAATTACCCATGCATATTTCTGGTAAATAAAAACTATTAATAAAAAAATAATAAAAAATTAAAAAACATATGCGTGGACAGTTCTTCAACATTAGCTCTTGCAAAACCTTGTGTTCTAATTTCTTCCCCTTTCCCCCATGCCCTCCCCTAGATGGCAGGTAGTCCAATATATGTTAAACATAGTAGAAATATATGTTCAATCCAATATAGGCATATATATTTATACAATTCTCTTGCCATACAGGAAAAATCAAATCAAAACAGAAAAAAAGGAGAAGCAAAATAAAATGCAAGCAAACAACACCAAAAAGAGTGAAAATGCTATGTTATTATCCACGTTTAGTTTCTATAGTCTCTCTCTGGGTGCAGATGACTCTCTTCATCACAAGATCATTAGAACTGGTCTGAATCATCTTATTGTTGGAGAGAGCCAAGTCTATTAGAATTGATCATCATATAATCTTGTTCCTGTGTACAATGATCTCCTGGTTCTACTCATTTCACTCAGCATCAGTTCACGTAAGTCTCTCCAGGCCTCTCAGAAATTATCCTGTTGGTCATTTCTTACAGAACAATATTATTCTATATCATTCATACACCACAACTTGTTCAACCATTCCCCAACTAATGGGCATCCATGTAGTTTCCAGTTTCTTGCCACTACAAAAAAGGCTGCCACAAACATTTTTGCACATGTGGATTCCTTTCCCTTGGAAGTGTCTTTCTAATAATATAGCTCATAAACCCCAACTACTGTGCTTCTCCCCACCATTCTCAGGTGATGTGCCAAACAGACTTAATTAGCTTCCGGAAATGAATATATACAATACTAGTAAAGTTGGTCTAAGACATATTCCCAAAAAGTCTGTGACATACTCTCCTACAATGGGGAAAGTTCCCTTCCAAGTTCCAAAGTTCCCTTTCTATTATGAGCCAGAACTTGAAACAAGGTACTAACTCAGTGGAATTGATAGAGACAATGGTTATTTAATATGATGCTTAACAGTTCTCTAATTGAGTACATGTACTTAGTCCTTACTGTAGTTCTACAAGATTCACACCTTTCATAAGAGACATATAAGCTCGGACAAACTCAGCCAGAATCAGAACTAGGGAAGACAGAGAAGTGGTGTCGGGCTGTCCTCCTTCACTTCTCCACTGAAACCAAGATACGGAAGGCCTCCAGAAAACGAGCCGAGCCCTAAGTGAAGGACACAGGACTTTGAAAGAGACAATAAAAGATTTGGACTTTAATCCCTGGCTGCACTTGAGGTGATTACTAAACAGAAAGAAAGGCTGCCTCCAGAGATCTCAATAGAGAACATTACATTTTAGAGAGAACATTACGTTTTGGTGTCCGAATACGGGACAGACACGATCCTGATTTCAGTGGAAAAGTCTCCTCGACCCAGAAATTAGGGTGAGTACAAAAATAGACAAGGAAACTTTACTAAAGGGCTAAAGTAGTACTTCAGCTAAAATGGGACAGATATTTAGAAAACAGCCTTCTTTTCCAATTCAAGGAAAATGTGTAGAGAGCTTTGTCACACTTATAAAAAGCCAAGGTTTGCTTATAATTTGGGAGCAGATCATTGAACTTTTAGAAAATACAGTACACATCTCCTCGGTTCTCTTAGGAAAAAGAATTGATCTAGAGGAGTGGAAATCAGTAGGAGAGCAACTATGGCAATTCTACAATGAAAATGGACCTGACTCAATTTCCAAAGAAACACTTTATAATATTAATTGTGTGTAATGGAGAGATAAGGTGAAGAACTTACAGGAATGTTTAGATTCTTTTTCTGTATTTTATTTTTTATTATTTCTATGTCTCTGTGACCTCCATAAATACAGTGTGTGCAAGCCAATATTTACTTAAAACTTTAGATATATTTACTTAACCAGAAATAATGACATTTATCCTTGTTCAATGTTATCAATATTTAGACTATTGATTTAAATGATGCCAGCTCAGTAATTGAAGTTTGAAGGTCTGATGGATGACTCTCTTGGAACCAGGGAAACAAAGCATTCCGTTCTAATCTTCCTTTGGCACCAATGTTTACCATTCAGTTAGGGGAGAGGGCACCTCTTTCTCAATGCTCCCCAGTTTATGATGTAATCCTTTGTAACAGAAACCTTCCATTCCAATCTCTCCAAATAGCAACAACCAATTAGATGTCTCCCCCTCCCCTTCTCAATGCTCTCTTATTTGTGAAGTAATCTCTTGTATAAAAGCTATGTATCTTTATTACTTCTTTTGCCCTCCTACTGGGCACCTTATCTGGTGATGGGATGCCTCATTCTCCAGAGGTTTTTAATAAACAACTTTTCTGCTTTCTACTGAGTGATCTTTGAGTAGTCATTTTGGGTAAGGGTCTTCTACATCCCTCACATAATTTAATACAACTGGCTTTAGGAAATTATATAAGTTATAGAATAAGGAAAAAGAAGAAAGAGCAGGAGGGGGAGGTGCCAAATAAACTAGGTGAAGAAAAGGATGAAGAATCAGATAAGAATGGAGTTAAGTATAATTCTGAGTGTAGTACTTCAAAGCAGAAGCCATTAGGGCATTCCCCATCCCCTGACCTACTTCCCTCAATTAACCCTTCATGGGTGGAGGGAGAAGGAGGAGGGGGAGAGGCAGTGACACAATCAGCACCACCTAGGAAGCAGCCTATGACAAGATTACAAAAAGCACTGGTTAAGGCAAAAAATGAAGGACGGGATGTATCTGATTTAATAAATGCAAACCCTGTGATTGAAGAGCTTGACTCTTCAGGTCAACAAAGGAGAAGATACAGTCCTTTTGATCTGGAAAAAATTAAGGATTTGAAAAAGGGTTGCCCTCTTTAGGGGGCTTCATCATCTTATGTTAAGATGTTACTAGAAAAAAAAAAAAGATGTTACTAGAGAGTTTGGCTTGTGAAATCTTAACCCCCAGTGATTGGAAATCCATAGCAAGGACATGTTTAGAACCTGGACAAAACTTGTTGTGGCTTTAGAGTAACATGAATTATGCAGGATCCAAGCCCAAGGCAATAAGCAAACTGGAGTTAACATACAAATCACTTTTGACCAACTAGCAGGTGAATGTCAATACACAGACAATTCAACACAGACTAATTACCCCATAACTCCTTTTCTAGGGAAAATATGCTCGTTTAGAGCACACATAGCAAAGGGATTAAGTCACAGAAGTCCTTTTGTTGGGGACCTCAAGATGTTTTCCTGAGGTATCATAGAGTTTTTTGGGTTTTTGTTGTTGTTGTTTTGTTTTTTGTTTGTTTTTGCTGTACTCCTTGTACCAACTTTAATCTCCCTTTCCCTTTCAGTTCTAGTCTGTTCTTGCCTCCCAGCGCAGACACTAATGCTAGCTACAAACATGTTGAGGGAAACTCCAAAATCCTCCAAACCCTTGGAAAGTCACAACACACGAGAGGCATTGGACTGGGATGGGGGAGTGGAGAAGACTAAGACTGAGGCTCAGGATGATCTCCCTCCCTCAGAACCAAACAATCCAGCCCTTCTCAGGCTGAGTTTAGCTAAACAGCTTCTACTCAAATCTCTTGGGCTCCCAATTAGTCTGTTATTTTATATAAAACCTACAGGGTATGGACAGTCTCATCAGTTTATCACAATACACTTCCTCCACAGCAGCATTTTACATCGTCTAATGGTTTTCAAAGATTTCTCGAGTGATCAAGCACTTTCCACACTTTGTCTAAAGCCCAGCCCACGATGGATTTATTGATCATGATTCACAACTAGTTCATACCACTGATTGATTTTTTTCATTTAATAAAGAAAGGTATCAGGGCCAGCATTTTGCCATTTACTTCAAGTGGAGTTGGGTAATTGATTAACTAAATCAACCTGATGAGTAATAAATGATGAGTAGTAAATTAGGAGTAAATTGTGGTCTAAACAAAGATGGATCTGTTCCTTTTCTCTCTCTCCTTCCTTCCCCAAAGTAACCAATGGCGGGTTCGGCAGCAAAGGAATTTGCTACTTAATGCTGTATAGAAACATAGTCTTTATTGATTAGAATGGAAACACCGGAGAGCCGGTGGGCAAAATGGCTGCATGGTACAAGGCCATTTGCAAAGAGAAGATTCCCGTTCTCTCTTTTATGCAGTGATGTAGGGAGGTTCCTGAGAGTGATGTAAATTAAGATAAGGATTCTCTTGTTATCTTTTGGGGACAGACAGAAGTCTCTTCCCAAAAGGAATTTCCTGATCCCATTTGGTCTATCTGAGCAGATTAGAATGGGGGCTGTAAAACCCCAGCCACCTCAGATAGCCCAAACTAGTTTGACCAGATCTTGTATCAAAGGTCCAAGTCCCAAAAAACGTTGGAGATCAAACAAAGAATACCAAAGGGGCTACCACCCTCAACAAACCCCCATCTTTACATGATGATAATATAATGGCCCATGGGGTTACTGTGAAGATGAGGTGTTAGGCTACTACATAAAAGGTTCCCAACTGGCCTTGGTACAGTCTGAGAAAATCAACTGATGAAGAACAAGATCCTTTTCTAGAACAGACATCTCTTGAAGGACTAGCTTAATTTCAGAATTTTCCCTTACCTCCAACCCACACTCAATCTGACTTTGGCCCTTCCTTTTAAATAACAGACTTATGGAGAGAAGAGGGATGAGATGGAAAAAGGAAAAGCAGGTATGAAGCTTCTCTGGTGCTTAGCTTTGAAAGCCTCTCTCTCAAGTACAGAAAGTTAGACAGAAATGAGTTTGAGGGAAATGTCTCTGAGAACCCGGACTGCCCCTTATTTCACTTGGGAGTCCTTAGGAGTCGTTGAAATGGTTGCAAGTTGGATTTAGAAGCAAAGATTCTCTATTATTACAAGGACAGCGTTCTTGATACAGGAGTGATACAGAGATGCAGGAATGATTGGCCATTTCCTTCTCCAACACATTTTACAGATGGAAAACTGAGGCAAACAGAATGAAATGACTTGCTCAGAATCACACAGCTAGGAAGTATCTGAGACTGGATTTGAATTCAGGAAGATGAGTTTTCCTGACTCCAGCCCAAATTTCTGTGTACTATGGCACCACCTAGCCGCTGTTGACATTTACTAGGCATGGGCTCATGAGTCTCTCTGACACTCAGTTCCCTCATCTGTAAAATAATATCTATAGGTCCTAATTCCTAAAACGATTATGAGACTCCAATTCTCCAGTGTCTGAAAAGCTCTTTGAAACCTCCAAGTTTGCCAGCTGCCCATCTGAGCACCCCCGGGGGGACTCCTTTTCAGAAGGGGCACCTAGCTCCCACATCCTAGGCTATTTTCTTGCCTTTGCCTATCACTTTTCCTTGATGTTAGCTTCCACTCATCTGAGTGAAGTGACTTCCAAATCGATATCTCGACTGCCTAGCTTCTCCATCAAACATCAGTTGTGCTTCTCTAATTGCTCCTTGAACAGACATCTCCTCCTGCATGGCCTATCTGTCTATCAGACTCAGTGGGCGCAGTGGAAAGAGCACTCGAGTCTGAGGATCCAAGTTCAAATCCTACTTCTCCCACTTATAATTTAGGGGAGTATACTTAGGCAAGTCACTTAGCCCTTCTTGGTCTGTTTCCACAACTGTGTAATGATACATACATACATATATATATATATATATATATATATATATATATATATATATATATATATATATATATATATATATATATATATATATATATATATATAATTGAGTTTCTTTCTCGTTCTAAATCTAAATCTCTGACTGGAATAGACTGGACTTCTTTGTTCAAGGGCAGGTTCTACTGGGAACCTGTACTGGAAAATGGCAGAGATTTTTTTTTTAAAAGACACCAATAAAGCATTATTTGAAAAGAAATCTCCCAGGTTCAGAAGTCTTATCTAGGCTGGCTATTTGTTTCAGGGGATAGGATCAGGGGTCTCAAAGCTTCTTTCTCACTGGAAATATGAGAAACTTCTTGGCGGGATCCTATAGTAGAGGGCTCCCCCAAAGATGTATTACTATTTGATGAAAAGATCTTCTCTAAAGCTCAGGTTTATTTTGGGAGCTTTGGAAGGAATTCTTGGGGAGTGCCCTAGAGTAAAGAAATATTTCATTGGTTTCAGAGAAAAACATGTAATGAAATAACTAAAGCAAACCCAAACTCTCATGCCCAAGAACGCTAGTAATTTTCCTGTGCTCCCCACAATCCTGCTGTGTTTGAACAGTTTTTCAGGCCAAATACAGCTCATTTTACATGGAAATGAAGATTCTTGGAGAAGCACATCAGCTCATGCCTTCAGTGTCCTACCCCCAGCCCAGGAGGTCTGTCTGGTTCATACCTAGACTGACTTGGTAATGGGGCGAGGAAGAGGCCTTTCCCCATCCAAGACAATTAACCCAGGAAAGAAGATTTTCAAAGTCCTATACCAGGATAGATGAAAAGTTTGGCCCAAGGATGGCTCCGGGGACATATGTCCAAGCCAGCAATCAGCCACATCTATTCTCTGAAGCAAGCTTCCCAAACTAGAACTGTGTAGTGTCAGTCCATTAGACTGGGAGTTCCTTAACAGCAGGGACTTTTTTGCTCTTTCTCTGTCTCCTATGTGCCTAGCACATAGTAGATACTTAATAAGTACTAGCTAACTGACAGTCTTTATGTCACCGGAAGAGAAGGAACTAAAAGAGCACTGGCTGTCCTAGACACAGGTCTCCAGATATACTTGGCTTACCAAAGCCATCAGTAGGACAGGACAGCTGAGGCTTTGTCCTGTGGTAGAACATGTATATGGCAGTGAGAGTTCTGTTCCAGGGTGGCCCTTGTCTGCCTTCAGCTGCCTCGAAAGCTTGTGGTATCCTCAAAGTGCCTTCTCCACCCCCACTCCCCCTGAGCTTCCTTTCTCCCACTACCCCCACCCCACACAGGATTACTTGCCCCAGATGTAAAAAGTACTCATTATGATTCTGCTCTCAGTCCAACCATAATTAGCCTTTGGGAGTGACAGCTCCCAACTAGAAGGCTTTAACAAATGGGCAGCTAGGTGGCAGCCTGGATACACTGTTGGGCTTGGAGCCAGAATGGCCTGAGCTTAAGTGCTAGCCAAGTGGATTGACTTTGAAGTCTCAGTGTCCTCCTCTGTAAAATGACCATGAGAATAGCACCTACAGCTCCCCAATCGTTTTTTAGAATCCTCTGGAAAGTGCTTTGCAAAGCACTGGGTGAGTTAGGAGAGGAAGAGACATGGTCAGACCTGTTTTTAGAGGACTAATATGACATATCCATATAGCAGCTGTGTTGGAGAAAGGATGGACAGCAGAGAGACCAATTAGACAATTGGGGGGTGCAAAGGCCTGAATTAGGATGGTGGGAAGAAGACAGGTATAGAATTCATAAGACTCAGCCACTGACTCTAAAGTCAGTAAGGGACAGAGAAGAATGACAGATGACTCGGAAGGACCAAAGATGGTGGTACCCTTAACAGAAAGAAGGGAGCTTGGAGGAGGGCAGGTGTGTGGGGAGTGAAGGGCAATCCATTCTGTTTTAGGCCCATTTAGTGTTTGCTGGTAAGCATTTAACAACAGGTCTCCCTCTCCAAAAAGAAAAGGTTCCCAGGACACAGTTTTTCAGTTGAATCTATGTTCTTAACATTCTTTCCATCACTTTCATAAGTCTTTTGACAATAAGTGAAACAATAAATCATGGCTCGATTTGTGACATTTCCAATATAGGAG
Organism: Sminthopsis crassicaudata; assembly: GCF_048593235.1. Classification (NCBI taxonomy): domain Eukaryota; kingdom Metazoa; phylum Chordata; class Mammalia; order Dasyuromorphia; family Dasyuridae; genus Sminthopsis; species Sminthopsis crassicaudata. The sequence goes on along the minus strand of NC_133623.1, from coordinate 11,211,298 downwards.
CCACAAATGCTCTTTCTGAAATCACACCACTGGGCATGCTGCAGCCAAAGTGTCTCTAGGGCCTGGGGGGGGGGGAGATGTCCAGCAGAGAGCTGGCCATATGGGGCTGGAGGCCTAGAAGGAAGAAATAGCCTGCCTGTGGAAATCACAATTGGAACATGCTCTCTCTGGCCCCGAAGATCTTTTGAAACAAGCTCCAGGCTTATCTTTCTGCCACAGCTGACCTGTTTTAGGTCTCCTCCCCATTCCTTTTCTCCCATATTAGAGAGATCATATCCCCGTGAGCCCCATCTTTCTGGCCTGTCCTGGCCAGAAAATCACAGAGGCCCTTATCTATCACTCTGAAATTCTCCTCTAAAACCTTTATAACAATTTAAACCACAGCTTTTTGGCACAAGAACATAATTACCACCTTTTAAAAGAGTGTTTAATTCTGTATAGATAATGCAACTGAAAACAAAAGGAAAAAATTATAACCTCCTCCTCTCTCTCCACATATGCACATAGGTTGCTGACTTGGGATTTCACCAGCATGGAGGCTTTCTCCACCCATGCAGAACCTCTTGGAACCCTGAGAAATGCTGTGACTTGCATAGTGTCACTCAGCCAGTAAGTCAAAGGTGGGTCTTCCCAACTCCCAAGGCAACACTCCATGGGTAGGCCCTGTGCTGCCTCTCATGTATGCTTGAAGGCCTGAGGCTAGTGGGAGCCCCTTGCCCAGAAGCAGGCCATTTCAATCCTAGATGGGCTTAAATTTTAACTATTTTCAAGCCTAAATCTGCCTGCCTCTGACTTCCACCCCCTGCTCTTAATCCTGCTCTTGGCGCCAAACCAATAAAAAACTAAGAAAAACTGGGCAAGTAGTGACAATTGCCTCAGAAAAAAAAAATGAAGGAAAAGGGAAAGGGGGAGGAGGAAGAAGAGAGAAAGAAGATGCTATCCAGAAGTGCTTTCTTATAGAAGAACAGATGGGCCGATTCATGGTTTTGTCATGGACAAGACTTAAAGCGACAAAAAATATTAATGCAGATTCATCCAAAAAGCAGGTCATAAACATTTGCTCTTTCAGCAAAATGGAGCCTCTTCCCATCCAGGTTCTAAGAGGTCACATGACAAAACGCAGGCCCTTTCCCTTCATCAGATATGGGGAAAGCTGTAGGCCTCAAATATATTCATTGATCTCTGTGCCTTGGTAAATGTAGGTTTGACTTAAAAATTTTTTCATTCAGTGCTTAAACACCAACACACCTCATTTCCACATACACAACAGAAGAGAAAAAGGATTCTATATGAAGCCACGAGTCTCCATTTCATGCCACTTGTTTTTTAAACATATAATAAAGTCTACACATGGTGTTTAAATTGCCCTGCTTAGTTATGCTGCCTTAGGATCTGTTCTCTCCCGAACATGTTGTTAAATGATGCAATGGCCCTGTGTTGTTGTTATTGTTTTTAAATAATCAGTACAAGGTATATTTTCTTTTGCAACATGACTTTTATAGAAATGTGTTGCATAACTTCACAAGTTCCTTCTCAATGGGAGGGGGGGGGAGAGGAAGGGGGGGAGGAAGGGAGAGAATCTGGAACTCAAAGTTTTCTTTGTTTTTTTTTTAAACATGGTAAAAATATATGTAAATCCAAGATAGGCATATGTATTTATACAATTATCTTGCTGCACAAGAAGAATCAGATCACAAAGGAAAAAAATGAGAAAGAAAATAAAATTCAAGCAAACAACAACAGAAGTCCTCTCTCTGAGTGCAGACGGCTTTCTTCATCACAAGATCATGGAAACCGGCCTGAATCGTTTCATTGTTGAAAAGAGCCATGTCCATCAGAATTGATCAAAAAGTATAATCTTGATGTCGCCATTTTCAATGATCTCCTGGTTCTTCTCATTTCACTCAGCATCAGTCCATGTAAGTCTCTCCAGGCCTCTCTGAAATCATCCTGCTGATCATTTCTTACAGAGCAATAACATTCATATAGCATAACTTATTTAGCCATTATCCAACTGATGGGGATCCATTCAGTTTCCAGTCTCTTGCCACTACACAAAGGGCTGCCACAAACATTTTTGCCCATGTGGGTCCCTTTCCCTCCTTTAACATTTCTTTGGGATATAAGCCCAGTACAAACACTGCTAAATCAAAGGGTATGCACAGTTTGATAACCTTTTGAGCACAGAGGAACTCAAAGTTTTAAAAACAAATGTTTGAGGGCACCTAGGTGGCCCAGTAGATAGAGCACCAGCCCGGAAGTTCAAATCTGATCTCAAACATTTAAGACTTCCTAACTGTGTGACCCTGGGGAAGTCACTTAATAACCCCAATTGCCTCAGGGGGTGGGGTGGGGGGAACAAATGTTTAAAAAATTGTTTTACATGTAACTGGGAAAACAAAATATTTTTCAAAAAGAAAAAAAAAGAAAATTTCTTTAAAAATGCAATTGACTAAATTGGAAAAAACCTACTGAAGAAAACAATTCCTTAAAAAGTAGAAATGACCAAATAGAAAAGGAAATACAAAAACTAATTAAAGAAAATAATTCATTAAAATTACGATTGACATGGTATATGAATGTTATGGAATATTATTGTTCTATAAACAATGACCAGCAGGATGAATACTGAGAGACTTGGAGAGTCATACATGAACTTGTGCTAAGTGAAATGAGCAGAAGCACGAGATCAACAACAATACTATATGAGGATCATTTCTGATGGCCGTGGCTCTCTTAAACAATGTGAGGATCCAAATCAGTTCCAATTGATCTGTAATGAACAGAATCAGCTACACCCAACAAAAGAACTCTGGGAAATGAGTATGGACCACAATATAACATTTTCACTCTTTCTGTTATTGTTTGCTTGCATTATTTTTCTTCTCAGGTTATTTTTATCTTCTTTCTAAATCTGATCATTCTTGTACAACAAGATAACTGTATAAATAGGTACATATATATTACATTTAACATATTTAACATGTATGGAATCACCTGCCATCTAGGGAAGGTGTGGAGGGAAGGAGGGGAAAAGTTGAAACAGAAGTTTTTGCAAGGGTCAATGTCGAAAAATTACCCATGTACATGTTTTGTATATAAAAAGCTATAATAAAAAATTAAATGGCAAAAAAAATTAAAATTGAGTTAAGTGGAAGAGAATGACTTTATGAGACATCAAGAATCAGTCAAACAAGATCAAAAGAATCAAAAAGAAAATGTAAAATACCTCACTTAAAAAAACAAATAAAACCAAAAAGAACTGCACATATTTAGGGCATACTGGATTGCTTGATGTCTGGGGGAGGTGAGGGAAGAGGAGGGAAGGAGAAATTTTTGCCACACAGGGTTTTGCAGGGATGAATCTTGAATTGTATTTTGAAAAATAAAAAGCTATGATTTTTTTTTTAAAAAACTGATCTGGAAAGTATATCCAGGAGACAGAATTATTGGACTGCTTGAAAGCCATGATCAAAAAAATACTCTGGACAACATTTTTCAAGAAATTATCTGGGACAATTGCCCCAATATCCCAGAACCAGAGAGTAAGATAGTAATTGAAAAAATCCACTGATCCCTTTCCAAGAGAGATTACAAAATGGAAATTCTAAGGAATATTGTAGTCAAATTCTGGATCAGGTCAAGGAGAAAATGTTGCAAAAGCAGCCAGAAAGAAGCACTCCAAATATCAAGGAGCCACAGTCAGGATTACACAGGACTTAGCAGCTGCTACATTGAAGGATCATAGGGCTTAGAGTATGGTATTCTGGTAGGCAAAGGAGCTTGGATTACAACCAAGAATCAACTACCCAATAAAACTGAATATAATCTTATAGGGGAAAAGGTGGATATTCAATGAAATAAGGGACTTTCAAACTTTCTTTTTGAAAAGACCATAGCTGAACAGAATTTTCAAATATAAGACACAAAAGAATCATAAAAAAGGAAACAGGAAAGAAAAAAAGAAAACATGTTACTCAATAAGGTTAAACTCTTTACATCCCTATATGGAAATATGATACTTGTAACTCTTAAGAAATGAATTTCTATTAGGGAAGTTTGGTAGGAGTATATATAGAGAGAGTATGGGTATAATTTGACTTTGATATAATGATTTTTAAAAATAAGAGGAAAGGGGGGAGAGGGAAGGGGGGAAGGGGATGACATAGAACAGGATAATAGGCAAAGGCCTATTAGAGAGGGAAAGAAGGGAGTAGTGATTGTTGTTTGAACTTTAATCTCATTAAATTTGGTTCAAAAAAAAGAATAGCAAACACACTCAATTGGGTATGGAAATTTATCTTATCCTACAGAGACGTAGGAGGGGAAAGGGGAAAGAAAGTGTGCTGATAGAAGGGATATACACCTGAGAGAAGTTGTAGTCAGAAGCAAAACACTGTTGAGGAGGGACAGGGTAAAAGGAGAGAGAAAAGTATAAATGGGGGTGGGTGGGGGGGATAGGATGAAGAGAAATAGTAATCATAACTGTGGGTGTGAATGGGACGAAATCTTCCATAAAGCAGAAGCAGATAGAGGAGTAGATTGAAAACCAGAATTCTACAATATGTTGTTTACAAGAAAACATTTGAAGCAGAAAGATACACGCAGAGTACTGGTAAAAGTAAAAAAACTAAAGCAGGGGTAATAAACCTGACCTCAGAAAAAAAAACAAAAGTAAAAACAGATGTAACTAAAAGATATAAGAAATGAAAGTAGTTTTGCTAAAAGGCACCACAGACAATGAAGTAATTTCCATTCATTTTGCAAAGATCTTTCCAGATATCAATAATAATAGCTAGAATTCGAAGCCTTGATTATGTTCCAGTAAATCTTTCAAGCATTCTACAGAAATTAATAATAATAGCTATCAAGTTATACCACTTACCACGTGCAGTACCCATGTGAAACACTCTCTCTATAATAGTAACATCTGGGAGCAGCTAGGGGGCGCAGTGGATAGAGCACCAGCCCTGAATTCAGGAGGACCTGAGTTCAAATCTGATCTCAGACACTTAACACTTCCTAGCGGTGTGACCCTGGGCAAATCACTTAACTCCAGCCTCAAAAAAAAAAAAAAAAAAAAAAAAAAATAGTAACATCTGGTATTTACATACCGCCAAATATGTGCCTGCTACTCTTCCAAGCACTTTCCATAGGTAAATAAGAGCAGATATTTACATACTGCCTACTGTGTGAAAGTCCCAATACTATGGGCTGTATATTTATTAATAATAATAACTAGCATTAGGGTATCTACTCTTTACCAGTAGAGTATCTTATCCCCAGCAAGGAGATAATAAAGTATTTGGATGTTAACCCCTGGCTACTCTTCTGGCCATCACTGAAGTGAAAGGAAGGCGGCCCCAAAGAACCCCAGGAAACCAACAAAGAACATGACGGTAACTCCAATCTCACATTGACATACTGCCTATTGTGTGAAAGTCACAGTACTAAGGCCTGTACATGGACTCATCATAATAACTAGCCTTCATGGTACCTACTAGGTACCAGTCACCATCATATTCAATGGAGAGAAATTCAGAAAAAGTGTCAGCATTGATACCACCTGCTGGGAGCCAGGTACTGTGCAAAACACTTTCCATTTATTGACCACCTACTACGTGCCAGTCATTGTCCTACTCAGTGTACATTTAGTCACAGTTTCCAATTAGACCACATCCTATGTGCCATTCATTTTACATCTTTGCTGATATTAATGATAATAGCTAGCCTATAGCCCCTACGACTTTCCAGTTACTCTTGCAAGTACTGTCCAGAAATGACTACTCACCCCTAGCACATGATACCACCTACTGTGTGCCAGTCACCGTGTGAAACACTCTCTCTCCATTCCAATGGCTAGTCTTCACATACTGCCCAATGTGAGCTTGTCACTATGTTAAGCACTCTGCATAGCTAAAGAACAGCTATCCTTTCCATACTGCTGTTGGGATACTGGAGCTTCCTGCCAGTGGCTGCTGGAGGCCTAACTCGGGCCTGGAGAATGGATCTCTTCCTTTCAGAGGATGATGATGATGATGATGATGCAAGGAGACTGAGAGGCAGTTGCGATCTCTCTGGCCTCTCCACAGAACCGCAGTTGACCCCTGACCTCTGACTGTCTGACCACTCTGCCCTGGGGCAGTTGCCGTTCTGGGTTGTGTCCATAAGACAGCAGTTGCGGACCCGCTGACTACTGTCCCCCCCCACCCCGGGGCAATTGCCTTTCTCTGCCCTGTCCACAAGGCGGCAGGTGCTGACCGTCTGACCACTACCCCCCAGGGCAGCTGTTCTTCTCTCACCTCTTCACAGAGCATCATTTGTGTTCCCTTACCTCACCACCGAGAGGCCTTTATCTTTTCTGACCTCTCTCCTCTTCTCTCAGCCTCCTTTTTATTTCATTTCCAGTCCATAAGCAACACTGTATCAGAAGAGGCCGCCCCACAACTCCCTCAAGTGTCACAATGCCCAGCTGCCCAGGCTCTGGCCAAACTCACCTGCCCTTTCACCCGGCTGTGCTCCATCACATTTTTAGCCTTTTTTTCCAATCACTCTTCAGCTCATTATACACAACTTACTCCTCCTACCTACTATGTGCCAGTAAGCATGGGCAATACTATCCATGTATTCCAATATCTAGTGCCACCTTTGTGCCTGTCACTGTCATCGAGACTTTCCATAGATAAATAAGATGTTGACATCCTGCCTACTTCAATGTGCTCCAGGCTCGATATTGATTACTAATAATACTCCCATGTAGGGTTCCTACTATTTACGGTCAGTGTAGAAGGGAATTTAGAGAAATTCATAGAAACAGTTTGCCTTTACACCACCTGCTGTGAGCCCTTCACCTTTTGAGACCTTTGAAATGTGGTGATCGGTCCTTACGACACCTACTGTGTGCCAACAATTGTCCTTGGAAATGGCCTTTTATTAATACCATTAGGTTTACATTGATAGCAACTACTAAGTAGCAATCATTTTGCAAAGAGCATTCCATATATTAATACAAATATCTAGCATTTGTAGCCATTATTTCCAGTGATTGTGCCAAGTATGACACAGAAAAGAATAACCAGAACTAGAATTTGATACCACCTAGTATATGAAAGACACCACATGAAACATTCTGTCTATATTCATCATAACTAGTATCTATACCCTGCCAAATATGAGCCTTTCACTGTTCCAAGGAATTTCCATCTAGAAAGGCTTACACTTTACTACTGGCTACTGTGTGACAGTCATTGTGCTAACAGCTGTATATCTATTAATAATAATAATAACTAGCATACTATGGATCAGTCAGTGTAGAAGGGAATTCACAGGACATCATAAAACATGCTGTGTGCCAGTCACTGTGCAAAGCTCTTTACATTTCTTCATCATAACTGGGATCTATGGCACCTACTATGGGCCAGTAATTGTCCTACTCGATGTACATTTATTAAGAGTAACAGATTGCAATGATCACACCTAGTATGTGCCACTCATTTGGGAAAAAAAAAAACAACAAAAAAAAACAACTTTCCAGATATTAATAGTAAGAGTAAACATTAATAAACCCTATTATGTTCCAGTCACTGATCCAAGCATTATACACAATTGAAATTTCATTGCAACCATTTTATAGAACTACTATGTGCCACTCACTGTGTGAAACACTCTCTCTATTAGGAATTGCTAGTAATTCAGTACTGCCAAGGAAGTGCCTGTCACAATTCTAAGCACTTTCCATAGGTAAATAAGGGCTGACATTTACATACCCCCTACTGTGTGAAAGTCACTGTACTAAGGGCTGTATATTTCTTCATAGTAACTAGCATTTAAGGTGCCTACTATGTACTAGTCATTGTAGAAGGGAATTTACAGAAATTCATTTTAAAAAGTAGCATTTATACCACCTGCTATGAACCAGTCACTGCAAAACACTTTACATTCGTAGATTATAACTGGGATTTATGGCACCTACTATGTCCCAGTAATTGTCCCACTCAATATACATTTATTAATAGTAAGACTTTGCATTTCTAACACCTACTATGTGCCATTCATTTTGCAAAAGGGTTTCCAGATATGAATAATAATACCTATCACTTAAAGCCCCTATTATGTTCCAATCACTGTTCCAAGCATTATACACCATTTAAAACTCCTAGATACCATTTTATATCACCTACTATGTGCCACTCACCATGTAAAACAGTTTCTATATTAGTCATTGCTAGTATTGATACATTGCCATGTAAGTGCCTGTCACAATTCTAAGCACATTCCATAGGTAAATAAGAGCTGACATTTTCATATTGCCTACTGTGTGAAAGTTGCAATACTCGGGCTGTATATTGATTGATAATAATAAGCAGCATTTATGGTACTTATTATGTGCCAGTCAGTATAGGAGAGAATTTACAGACAATCATAAAATGTGTTAGCATTTATACCACCTGCTCTGAGCCAGTCACTGTGCAAAGCACTTTACATTTATTGATCATAACTGCAATTTATGGCACCTACTATGTGCCAGTAATTGTCCTACTCAATGGACATTTATTAATAGTAAGAGTTTCCAATTATACCACATACCACGTGCCATTCATTTTACAAAATCTTTCCGGATATTAATAATAAGAGCTAGCATTTATAATCTCTATTATGTTCCAGTCACTGATCCAAACATTATACACAATTTAGTACTCATAGATACCATTTTGTAGCACTACTATGTGCCACTCACCATGTGAAAAACACTATATTAGTAAAAGCTAGTGTTTACATGTTGCTAAATATGTGCCTGTCACAGTTCTAAGCTATTTCCATAGGCAAATAAGAGCCGACATTTGCAAACTGTCTACTATGTGAAAGTCACAGTACTAAGGGCTACATATTTATTAATAATAATAAGTAGCATTTATTGTAGCTAATTTGTGCCAGTAATTATCCTATTCAATGTACATTTTCAATAGTAACAGGTTCAAATTATACCACATCCTATGTGCCATTCATTTTACAACATCTTTCCAGATATTAATAATAATAGCTAGCATATAGCCCCCAGTTACTCTTCCAAACATTATTTAGAAATTACTACTCATATCTAGCATTTTATCCCACCTAATGTGTACTAGTGACCATGTGAAACACTCTCCACTTATTCCAATATCTAGTACGTACAGTCTGCCAAATAGGTGCCTATCATGGTTCTAAAGACTTTCCATAGATAAATAATGGCTTAAATTTACATACTACCTACTGTGTGACAGCCATTTTACTCAGGGTTCTATATTTATTCAGAATAATAAATAGTGTTTATGATACCTACTATGTGCCAGTCATTGTTAAAAGGAATTCACAGAAATTCATAAAAAGAGTATGCATTTATAGCACCTGCTGTGTGCCAGTCACTGTGCAAGTCACTTTACCTTTATTGATCACGACTGGGATTTATCACACCTATTGTTTACCAGCAATTTTGCTAAGCAACATACTTTCATTAATAGTAATAGCGTGCATTTATAACACCTTGCCCCAGATGTAAAAAGTACTCATTATGATTCTGCTCTCAGTCCAACCATAATTAGCCTTTGGGAGTGACAGCTCCCAACTAGAAGCCTTTAACAAATGGGCAGCTAGGTGGCAGCCTGGATACACTGTTGGGCTTGGAGCCAGGATGGCCTGAGCTTAAGTGCTAGCCAAGTGGATTGACTTTGAAGTCTCAGTGTCCTCCTCTGTAAAATGACCATAAGAATAGCACCTACAGCTCCCTAATCGTTTTTTAGAATCCTCTGGAAAGTGCTTTGCAAAGCACTGGGTGAGTTAGGAGAGGAAGAGACATGGTCAGACCTGTTTTTAGAGGACTAATATGACATATTCATATAGCAGCTGTGTAGAGGCTGCATTGGAGAAGGGATGGAAAGCAGGGAGACCAATTAGGCAATTGGGGGGGTGCAAAGGCCTGAATTAGGGTGGTGGGAAGAAGACAGGTATAGAATTCATAAGACTCAGCCACTGACTCTAAAGTCAGTAAGGGACAGAGAAGAATGACAGATGACTCGGAAGGACCAAAGATGGCGGTACCCTTAACAGAAAGAAGGGAGCTTGGAGGAGGGCAGGTGTGTGGGGAGTGAAGGGCAATCCATTCTGTTTTAGGCCCATTTAGTGTTTGCTGGTAAGCATTTAACAACAGGTCTCCCTCTCCAAAAAGAAAAGGTTCCCAGGACACAGTTTTTCAGTTGAATCTATGTTCTTAACATTCTTTCCATCACTTTCATAAGTCTTTTGACAATAAGTGAAACAATAAATCATGGCTCGATTTGTGACATTTCCAATATAGGAGCCACAAATGCTCTTTCTGAAATCACACCACTGGGCATGCTGCAGCCAAAGTGTCTCTAGGGCCTTCATCTAGGACATTCATATATCATAACTTATTTAGCCATTCTCCAACTGATGGGCATCCATTCAGTTTCCAGTCTCTTGTCACTACACAAAGGGCTGCCACAAATATTTTTGCACATGTGGGTCCCTTTCCCTCCTTTAAGATTTCTTTGGGATATAAGCCCAATACAAACACTACTGGATGAAAGGGTATACACATTTTGATGACCTTTTTAGCACAGAGGAACTCAAAGTTTTAAAAACAAATGTTTGAGGGCACCTAGGTGGCCCAGTAGATAGAGCACCAGCCCTGAAGTTCAAATCTGGTCTCAAACATTTAACACTTCCTAGCTGTGTGACCCTGGGGAAGTCACTAAACCCCAATTGCCTCAGGGGGTGGGGTGGGGGGAACAAATGTTTTAAAAAATTGTTTTACATGTAACTGGAGAAAAAAAAATTTTTTAAAAAGGAAAAAAGAAAAGAAAACAATTTCTTTAAAAATGCAGTTGACTAAAATGGAAAAAAATCCTACTGAAAAAACAACTCCTTAAAAAGTAGAAATGACTAAATAGAAAAGGAAATACAAAAACTAATTAAAGAAAATAATTCAGGGGCAGGGATGTGGCACAGTGGATAGAGCACCTTGAATTCAGGAGGACCCGAGTTCAAATCTGATCTCTTAATACTTAACACTTACTAGCTGTGTGACCCTGGGGAACACTGAGAGGCTTGGAGAGACTTACATGAACTGGTGCTAAGTGAAATAAGCAGAACCAGGAGATCATTATACACTTCAACAATACTATATGATGATCAATTCTGATGGACATGGATATCTTCAACAAATCAGTTCCACCAGAGCAGTAATGAACTGAACCAGCTACACCCAACAAAAGAACTCTGGGAAATTAGTATGGACAGCAATATAACATTTTCACTCTTTCTGTTATTGTTTGCTTGCATTTTTTTTCTTCTCAGGTTATTTTTATCTTCTTTCTAAATATGAGCTTTCTTATGCAACAAGGTAACTGTATAAATATGTACATATATATATAATATTTAACATATACTTATATAATATATAACATATATATATTATATATATATATAATATAATATATAACATATAATATTAACATATTTAACATGTATGGGACCACCTGCCATCTAGGGGAGGGGGTGGAGGGAAGGAGGGGAAAACTTGAAACAGAAGTTTTTGCAAAGGTCAATGTTGAAAAATTACCCATATATGTGTTTTATATATAAAAAACTATAATACAAAATTAAATGGCAAAAAAAAAATTAGAATTGAATAAGTGGAAGCAAATGGCTTTATGAGACATCAAGAATCAGTCAAATGAAATCAAAAGAATCAAAAAGAAAATTTAAAATACCTCACCAAAAAAACCAAATAAAACAAAAAGAATTGCACAGATTTAGCCTATATGGGATTGCTTGCTGTCGGGGGGAGATGAGGGGAGAGGAGAGAAGGAGAAATTTTTGCAACACAGGGTTTTGCAGGGATGAATCTTAAAAACTATGTCTGCGTGTATTTTGAAAAATAAAAAGCTATTTTTTTTTTAAACTGACTTGGAAAGTATATCCGGGAGAGAGAATGTAAGAATTATTGGACTACCTGAAAGCCATGATCAAAAAAATATCTGGACAACATTTTTCAAGAAATTATTTGGGACAATTGCCCCAACATCCCAGAACCAGAGGGTAAGATAGTAATTGAAAAAATCCACTGATCCCTTCCAAGAGAGATTACAAAATGGAAATTCTAAGGAATATTGTAGTCAAATTCTGGATCAGGTCAAGGAGAAAATGTTGCAAGCAGCCAGAAACACTTCATATATCAAGAAGCTACAGTAAGGATTACATAGGATTTAGCAGCTGCTACATTAAAGGATCATAGGGCTTAGAATATGGTATTCTGATAGGCAAAGGAGCTTGGATTACAAACAAGAATCCAACTACCCAATAAAACTGAGTATAATCTTCAATGAAATAAGGGACTTTCAAACTTTCTTTTTGAAAAAACCATAGCTGAACAGAAAAGTCCATTTTCAAATATGACACAAAAGAATCATAAAAAAGGAAATAGGAAAGAAAAAAAGAAAACATGTTACTCAATAAGGTTAAACTCTTTACATCCCTACATGGAAATATGATACTTGTAACTCTTAAGAATTGAATTTCTATTAGGGAAGTTTGGTAGGAGTATATATAGACAGTCTGGGGATAAGTTAACTTTGCTATAATGATTTTTAAAAATAAGAGGTGAAGAAAAGGATTGTACTTGGAGAAGAGGAAAGGAGGGGAACCACAGAGCATGACAATTTATATCACCTGAAGAGGAGCAAAAGTCCTATTATAAGAGAGGGAAAGAAGGGAGGAGTGATTGTTGTTTGAACTTTAATCTCATTAGATTTGGTTCAAAAAGAGAATAGCAAACACATTCAATTGGGTATAGAAATTTATCTTATCCTACAGAGACGTAGGAGGGGAAAGGGGAAAGAAAGTGTGCTGATAGAAGGGATATACACCCGAGAGAAGTTGTAGTCAGAAGCAAAACACTGTTGAGGAGGGACAGGGTAAAAGGAGAGAGAAAAGTATAAATGGGGGTGGGGGGGATAGGATGAAGGGAAATAGTAATCATAACTGTGGGTGTGAATGGGATGAAATCTTCCATAAAGCAGAAACAGATAGCAGAGTAGATTAAAAACCAGAATTCTACAATATATTGTTTACAAGAAAACATATTTGAAGCAGAAAGATACACGCAGAGTACTGGTAAAAGTAAAAAAACAAAAGCAGGGATAGTACACCTGATTTCATAAAAAAACAAAATAAAAACAGATCTAACTAAAGATATAAGGAATGAAACTACATCTTGCTAAAAGGTACCATTGACAATGAATAGCAATACTAAACATATATGCACCAAAGTTGCACAGTATTAAAATTCTTAGAGAAGATGTTAAATGAATTATGGGAAGAAAAACACATCAAAATTATACTAGTGTGGGACCTCAACCTTCCCCTCTAAGAAATAGATAATTCTAAACACAAAATAAACAAGAAAGAAGTTAAGGAAGTGAATAGAATTTTAGAAAAGTTAGATATGACAGACCTCTGGAAAAAACTGAATGAGGATAGAAAGGAATATACCTTTTTTTTTTCTCAGCAGTACATGCACCGATACAAAAATTGACCATTCATTAAAGCATAAAAACTTCACCTCACAATCAAATGCAGAGAGGCAGAAATATGAAATGCATCCTTTTCCGATCACAACTCAATAAAAATTACATATATATGAAGGATATGTATAAAAGACAGATTAAAAATTAATTGGAAACAAAATAATCTAATCCTAAAGAATGAGTGGGTCAAACAACAAATCACAGAACAAATAAATAATTTTATCAAAGAGAATGACAATAATGAGACACTATACCAAAATTCATGGGACGCAGCCAAAGAAGTACTTATGGAAACATTTTATAAGTCTAAATTGCTTACATGAATAAAATAGAGAAAGAACATATCAATGACTTAGACATGTAACTAAAAAAAGCTAGAAAAAGAACAAATTAAAAATCCCCAATTAAATGCCAAATTAGAAATTCTAAAACTCAAAGGAGAAATTAATAAAATTAAAAGTAGGAAAATTATTGAACTAATAAATAAAACTAAAAGCTTGTTTTATGAAAAAAAAATAGGTAAACCTTTGTTTACTTTGATTTTTAAAAGAAAGAAGAAAACTACCAGAATGAAAAAATGAAGAGTGAATTCGCCACCACTAAAGAGTAAATTCAAGCACTATTTAGGACCTATTTTGCCCAACTTTATGCCAATAAATATGACAATCTAAGTGAAATAAGGGAATAGTTACAAAAATATAAATTGCCCAGATTAACAGAAGACGAAATAAGATAATTAAATACCCCTATTTTAGAAAGAGTAATTGAACAAGCCATCAGTGAACTCCCTAAGAAAAATTCTCCAGGGCCAGATGGATTTACAGGTGAATTCTACCAAACCTTTATTTTTTTATTTTTTAAAAAATAATAACAGTTTTTATTTATCAGATATTTGCATGGGTAATTTTACAACGTTGACAATTGCCAAAACTTTTTTTTTTCAATTTTCCCCCTCCTTCCCCCTGCTCCCCGGGGATGGCAGGTCAACCAATACATGTTAAATATGTTAGAGTATAAACTAAATACAACATATGTATACATGTCCAAACAGTTGCTTTGCTGTACAAAAAGAATCAGACTTTGAAATAGTGTACAATTAGCCTGTGAAGGAAATCCAAAATGCAGGCGGACAAAATTCTCTAATTTTGGAGATTGGAAATTCTATTCTACCAAACCTTTAAAGAACAATTAATTCCAGTACTATATAAACTATTTGGGAAAATAGCCAAAGAAAAAGTCCTACCAGATTCTTTTTACAACTTAGAGATAGTACTGATACTTAAACTAGGAAAAGCCACAACAGAGAAAGAAAATTATAGATCAGTTTCCCTAATGAATATTGATGCAAAAATTTTAAATGAAATATTAGCAAGGCGATTACAGCAATTTATCACGAAGATAATACACTATGACCAGCTGGAATTTTTATCCCAGGAATGCAAGACTAGTTCAATATTGGGAAAACTATTGGCATAATTGACCAAATCAACAAAAACTAACATAAATCTAATGATTATCTCAATAGACGTAGAAAAAGCTTTAATATAAGAAAAGAAAAAGAAATTAAAAGAATTAGAATAGGCAATGAGGAAATGAAACTCTCACTCTTTGAAGATAATATAATGTTATACTTAGAGAATCCTAATCAACTAAAAAACTACTTAAAATAATTAACAACTTTAGCAAAGTTGTAGGATATAAAACAAATCCACATAAATAATCAGAATTTTATGTGTCCTTAACAAAATCCCAGCATCAAGAAACAGAAGGAGAAATTCCATTTAAAATAACTGTAGACCATGGGAAATATCTGGGAGTCAAAACAAACCCAGGAACTCTAGGAACACAATTACAAAACACTTTTCACACCAGTAAAGTCAGGTCTAAACAACTGGGAAAATATCAATTGCTTATGGGTAGACTGAGCTAATATAATAAACATGACACCTCTACCTTAATTAATTTACTTATTCAACTACCAGAAATGTATTTTATAAAACTAGAAAAAAAAAATAATAAAATTCATGTGGAAGAACAAAAGATCAAAAATATCAAGGGAGCTAATGAAAAAATGCAAAAGAAGGTGGCCTAGCCATACCAGGTCTAAAACTATATTGTAAAGCAGCAATCCTCAGAACTATTTGGAACTGGCTAAAAAATCAAATGGTGGATGAGGAATAGATTAGGTAGACAAGGCACGGTGCTAAATGACTATAGAAATCTATTGTTTGATATACCTAAAGACTCTTTGATCCAGCAGTGTCACTACTAGTTCTGTATCCCAAAGAGATCACAAAAAATGAAAAGTATCCACATGTACAAAAATATGTACAGCAGCTCTTTTTGTGGTGGCAAAGAATTGGAAATTAAGGAGATGCCCATCAATTGGGAAATGGCTGAACAATCTGTGGGATGTGAATGTAATGAAATCCTTGTGCTATAAGAAATGGTGAGCAGGTGGATTTGAAAAAAAAAAAAGTCTGGACTTATACACGAATTGATACTGAGTGAGATGAACAGAAGCCGGAGAACACTGTACACAGTAACAGCAATGCTGTGCAATGATCAACTATGAGACACCTAGCTCTTCTCAGAAATATGATGATCCAAGACAATTCTAAAAGACTCACGATAGAAAATGCCATCCACATCCAGAGAAAGAACTATGGAGCCTAAATGCAGATTGAAACATACCATTTTCACTTTTTTATTTGTTGTCATCATCATTTTTTCTTTCTTATAGTTTTCCCTTTTGTTCTGACTCTTCTTTCTCAACATGACTAATGTGGAAATATGTTTTATATGATTGCACATGTATGACCTATATCAGATTGTTTGCTCTCTTGGGAAAGGGGGAAGGGAAGGATAAAAACTCTTGGGGAAAGGGGAAAGGAAGGAGGGAAGGAGAAAATTTTGGAACTCAACATTTTACAAAAGTGAATGCTGCCTGGAGTCAGGATGACCTGAGTTCAAATCAGGCCTCAGACACTTGACACTTACTAGCTGTGGGACCCTGGGCAAGTCACTCAACCCTGATTTCCTTGCCAGAAAAAAAAAATGAACATTTATAACTTTATAACAACCCTGATTTCCTTGCCAGAAAAAAGAGAATGTTGAAAACTATGTCTACCTGTAATTGAAAAATAAAATAAAATACTATTAAGTGAGAAGGAGTCTTTGATTGATTGATTCCACAGTGGTCTTTGGACCTCATTCACACCCAGTCTTTACTTTTGTCAGGACGACCGAATCAAGAAGTCTGGAGTCTATAATTATTAAAATAGGGGTATGAGATACCTCCTTTATTTAATCATTTATTTAATCATTAGATATATTCCATTCCCTTCTTAGAAGTAAAGACTCTTAGATTAGATATTTCTTAATTGTGTGACCCCGGGCAAGCCATTTATTCCTATTTGCCTTAGTTTCCTTATTTGTAAAATGAGCTGGAGAGAAAAAAAGCAAAGCACTCCAATATCTTTGCCAAGAAAACTCCAAATGGACTCTCAAAGAGTCAGACTGAAATGACTGAACAATGTAGTACAAACACCTCAAAACCCCCTTTGGCTGCTGAGGTCCCAATCTCTCAAAGACTTCTGCTCTCTTTTAAAAAGTGAAATTGGTGGGGGGAGTTGAAAAACTATTTTACCTCAGTAGATGCTGAGTCCCCTCTCACTGGAGGTCTTCAAGCAGAGGCTGAATGGTCTTTGGGGACCCAAGCCCCCTTCTACTTCTTGTTTACCTGAGGGAACACTTTCTCTGCCTGAGATTCTTGTCCTTGGTCCTGAGAGGAATACAAAGAATAACGACTTTAGATCCTAGAGTTTGAGAAGAGGGGGGGGGGTCTTAACTTAGGGTCTATAAACTTGTTTTGAAAAAAGATATTTTGGCAAATTATTTCCTTTTTGATCTTTCATATTTTATTTTATGCATTAAAATATTCTGCATTATTAAAAATGTAAGAAAGGGTCCATAATTATCCCCAGACTTCCAGAGGAGGGAGGCAGCAAATGCATGCATGACCAAAAAAAAAAAAAAAAAAAAAAAAAAAGGTCAGGAACCCCTGCATTCAAAGCTCAATATGTTCCCTGGATTCTCAGAATTGGAACATAAAGCACCGTTCAGAAAATAATAACAGCCTTCGGCAATGCTTCCTGGGAAGGAGCATTAAAAGGGCTGCTTCCTGACCATTAATTTGAGCCAATTACCCTAGCCATGTATAGGCTTATGTACCTATGTCATAAAGGTAATTGGGACTTGCTTAAAAGGGAGGCAGTGGCTTTTAGAAACCAGCAAAGCAATGAAAAGGTTGTCATGACAGTGATTTGGTAAGAAGACAAACAGAAAACAGACACGGATGGTTCCAGGATAAAAGCTTTTGTAAAAGCTGGCTTGCAGGAGATGGCAAAAAAGGACAGAGCGTAGCAAACAACTAACCAGCGTAAATGGCCTAATTACAGCTGCATTTATTTCTACGCCTTAAAAAGAAAACAACTCTATAGAACATCACTGTGTGCTCTCGGTCTGTCTCCAAATCTGCCAGAAAATTTCTGACAAGTCTTTAAGAAAAAATGTAATGGCCAGTTTATAATTGCTTGAAAATAGCTTTAATTTTGAGAAACAAAGAGTCCTTTAGAAAGCTTGCCTTCTTTTCCTTTAAGTTCCTTTTGAGTTTCGAGGGGGGAAAAAGCTGCTAATTAAAAAGATTGAAGAGAAGTTGTCTTCAGAGCCAAAGAGCAGCATTAGGCCAAATAATAAAGCAGAACAAATTTATCATTAACATTTTCTTGTTAATCCCTTGTGGGGGGTGGAAGCAAGGCCCTCTGGGTTCAAACACTGCTCTTTGAAACAATGGAAAGAGAGCCCAATTGGAAAACAGAGGACCTGACTTCATATCCTAGCTCTTGACTTTGGGCAAGCTACTTAATTTTCCTGAACCTCAGTTTCCCTCCCTTGTAAAATCAGGGTAATGGACTTGATGACCTGTGTTGTCCCTTCTAATTATAAATCTATGAGTCTCTGACACCCACAACTGCACCTCATGCTCCAAGGTAGCAGCTAGTCATCTTATAAATTATCCAATTTGAGGCAATAGTTTAGATGTGCCCCCCCCCCTCCCTGGGACTGCTGTATTTTAAAGGAGGAATGGATGGGGAAGCCCGAAGAGGCAGTATCTCTGATGACTGTCCAGGGGTAAATTTTCTAGCAGTGGAGAGAGCTGCTGGGAGAAATCTAGGAAGAGGAAAATCTTTTGAAATGCCTTAGATATGGGGTCTTAAACCCAACTTTCCTTTCTGTCCTAGCATTACAGCACTGATCCACTACCACTCTTGTTACCATTATCTCTGTCTCTCTTTGAACAGCCCCACTGACAAGATGAGATATTCATTTGTACACAATACATGGGTCGGGAAATTGGAAACATGTCATGATGGCCATCTGGAAATGCCTACAGTAAAAACTTACTCAGAAGGACTTTATAACATGAAATGTCTTCAATATCCCCCACTTCCTCCATAGGCTTCCGAGAAGTGCAGCTCAAGTCTCGGATTGGATATGTTTTCAGCCAAGTCCTTGAAAGAACTGAGTGTAGTTAGCCCATAAGAGAAGGCTTTCTAACTGCCTTCAAGAATCCAGAAAAGCTCCAAGTAGAAGATGGTCCAAGCTTGTTCTGCTTGGACAGGGAGGGGCAGATTCAGGAGTGTGTGAGGAAAACTTTCCAAAACATGAAAAGGGGGAATGGGCTACCTCAGAACATAGACTGCTCCCTCTCCTTGGAGATCACCAAGCAGAGGCTAGACAAACATTTGGGGGGTGTGCTAGAGCAGATATTCCTCTGAGATGTGGGATATACGAAATGACCACTGGCCAAGAGCCTTTTTGACTCTCAAAGTCTCTGATTCTGTACATATGGAGAAAAAGAGAAAGAGAGAGAGAGAATTTTCTGATAGCTAGAGATTTATCCAAACTTCATGAATAACAACGTTTTCTAGATCTGTCTTCTCCTCAGCAGTCAAATTTTCTTGGGGGGAATGGGGAGGAATGAGAAGAACAGGGGATAAAAGTCTTAGGAGATTTAAGTATTTCAACTTTGCCTCTTTTAACCTTCATGGAAAGTTTAGAGGAAGAGAACCTGAAAAGATCTCTTCAGAGTCATTAAAGGAAAGGTGTAAATGTACACCCCAGCCAGTCAAAGCTAAAATCAAGACAGGCATCAAAAAGATCTTTCAAGTATGACCAACAGTCCATCCCAGATTGGGATCTGGGATCTGGGATTTTTAGATCTAAGAAGAGTGAACTGGGCGGCTTTGTGGTATTCTTTGAACACAGTGTGTATGTATACCTTGTTTCCTCTCACTCTCACCATATGAAGACAGCCTTGTGGATTTTAGATGACTTCATCAATCTCAGCACTGTGATACTTTAAAAGCATGGCAGGAAGAAGTACCGATGAAGAAAGGTCCAAGCCTAGCCTAAAATTTCTTCAAATTTGGGCTCTGTCTATGAGTCATATGAAAAATAGCTCCCACTTAGAGTCAGCTTTGAGGCTTACAAGGCAATTTACATAAATACACTATTTCATTTATCCTTTTTACAACTCTGGGAGGTTGGTATACTCATTACCCCCACTCGACAAATGTGAAAAAAGGCTCAGCAAAGCAGTAGAAATCTACACTTTCAGGAACTTCCCATGATCAAAAAGTCATCTCTCTGAAGGAAGGCATCAGATAATCGAGGAACCGGCCAGAATACAAAAACCTCAAAGAGAGATAACCTATTAAGTAGATATCACCCACTAAACCTGATAACCAGCTGAAGGAACTCGGAGAACTGGGCCCACAAATAGTAGGGAAAGGGCCAACTTTTCTTCCCTAGAAGAAGACAGTGAGCAAACACGAGAATTTATGGGGCAACTTGCTTCCAAGAAGCTCTCCCACATCAGATTATCAGTGACGGGGATGAACATGAATGAATGAACACCTGAGCACTTATTAAGCATTTTCTACATACCAGGCACTGCAGAAAGCTTGGAAGATACAAAAACAAGCAAACAAGACAGTCCTTCATTAAGAGCAACATTCTAATGGGAGAAAGTAACCCAAAGGGGGAAAGGGTACATCCATTCAATCAATCAACAAACATTTATTAAGCACCTACTATGTGCAGAGCAGTGTCCTAGTGGCAGCATGGTTTACAAAAGGCTAGAAAGTGAAATGGAGCTCTGGTTCTGGTCAAGATAAGCCCAAATCTTACCATTCCAGAAATAGTAGCTTCTGATAAGTGAGTAAGAATAGTAGATATATAGGCTACATGGCTTGAAAATAATCAGGAAGTAACATGGTAGCCTGATTCAAAGGAAGGGAAGGCATTAGTCTTAGGGACTAATGGCTACTCATTTATACTTTCCTGCTTCATTTTAATCTTTTCAAAACTAAATTAATCTTTTAATCTTTTCAATAAATATTAATCTTTTAATCTTTTCAATGAAAAACTAATCTTTTAATCTTTTCAATAGAAATAAATCTTTTAATCTTTTCAATAAAACCTTCTGTAACCTTATGAATTATTACTTTTCAAATGCCCTGGAGGATCTTACACTTTCCTAAGTGAGATGGCAGAAGCCTCCCTAATGGCATACTTGGGCAAGACACATGAGATGAGAAGACAAGAGGGCTCTTTCCAAATGTTCTCTGTAATCACAGCTGGTCCTTTACTTTTACTTTCCACATTGCCTAATCTTCTTTCAGAGGTTTGGGGTACTGGCATTAACAGCATTAATGAGCAGTCCTTTCTTCAAAGAGTATGACTCTTAGATTTAGAAGAGTTCTAAAAAGAGATAACAAAACCAACAATAAAATTGTGACTAGCAAAGGAAGCTCGTCTTGGAATGGAGAGGCTGGAGAAACAATGGGAGATTCTCTTCTTCTTTCAATAAATCCTAAATAGATTACTAAGGGAATCTGGGGGGAAGGAAATAATTCTAGACCTGAGTCTAAAAGTAGAAGGGAAGGGGAGGGTTGGAAACTCATTTGGAAACTCCTCTGGATATCAGCCCTGGTCTTATGGGTGCTAGTTCCCCACAACCAAGGCTGTGTATTGTGCCTGCAGTTGGACAGAAATCAAGCATCAAAGGCAGTTGCTGGGAAGCATGTCACAGGACATAATTACTTGGAAGCAGGTTTTATTAAAATCACTATAACAGGAAGTGAATGGAATATATAGCATAGTAAAATACCTAGAAGTAGGTGTGAATAGAATCACAAAAGCACCATAAAAAGGGGTAAGGTTATCAATAAACATAACAAGTAGCTGAGAATTATATAACAATAAAATCCCTAGAAATTTGTATAAAGAAAAAACAAAGTAAGAAGAAGTAAGGAAAAATATCACAGGAAAATCTCTGGAAGTTGTTATAAAAAACAATACAATAAAAGGAAGTAGATTAGAAATATTTTGTAATATAAAGCATAGAAATTGAAAGTTTTTAAAAAAGCATTGAGACAGTAAGTGGGAAGCTATCTATAGTGTCACAGGAAACAGTGGAAATAACTATAATGCAGGGTCTAGAAAGAGATGTGGGGGGAAAAGGAGCTGGAAATCCTAACACTGAGAAAAGAAGTGGAAAGACTGTCACTATACCACTTAAGGGAAAAAAGTGGGAAATACATCAAAGTACAGACTTTGGGAGGAGGTATTTTTAAAAATCACAGGAATAGGAAGTAATTTAGAAATATTTCATGATATAAAGTCTGTAATTGGTGTGGAAAATGAAAGCACAAGGAGAGGAAGTGGGAATTAGATTAGAGCACTACAGGAAGTAGGTAGGAATGGCATCAGAGTACAATCTCCTGAAGACAGTGGGGGGAAGGACAGAAAGAGGAAAATCAGAAGAATAGAAAATAGGTTGGAAACATTTAAGGGTAAAAAGGCTGAAAAATGATGTGGAAAAAAGATGACAGCACTCAGAAAGGAAGTATGAAGATGATCACTGTAGCACCAAAAGATTGTAGATGAAAATTGCATCACAATAGAGTGTCTGGAAGGAGATATGGGGGCAGAAATTATGGGGAGCAAGAAATTGTTGGAAATATTTCACAGTCTAAAGCCTAGAAGTTGATATAAAAAAATCACTGCCCTAGGAGAAGAAATAAGAAAACTATCACAGTATGGACTCTAGATGTTCATATGAAAAAAAAATGCAAAAACTGGGAATGGAAAATGTTCATGATATAAAAACTGACAAATGAGGGGGTGGAGTCAAAATGGTAGAGCAAAAGCAGGAACATATCTGACCTCTCCCAAATGCCTCTCTAAAAAAACTTTAAAATTACACTTCAAACTGAATTCTGGAGCAGCAGAAATGACAAAAGGACAAGATGAAACAATTTTCCAGCTCAAGACAATTTTAACAAAAAATTAAAAGTAAAGAAATATTGGAAAATGAGCAAAGAAAAAGTGGGGAAAGATGCTGACCATAGAAAGTTACTATGTTGGCAGGAAAGATCAAAGATGACAGACCTCAAGAGAATTCCTATATAGCTCACAAAGGATTTTCAAAACCAAGTACGAGAGCTTGAAGAAAAATATGGAAAAAAAATGAAAGAGATGCATCTTTTTTGGTCATCTTAGCCAATCTGATAGGTATGAAGTCCCTCAGAATTGTTTTAATTTGCATTTCTCTACTGAATAGAAATTTAGAGCATTTTTTCACATGACTCTCATAGATAGCTGTGAATTTTTTTTCTGAAAACTGCCTGTTTATATCCTTTGAGCATTTGTCATATGGAGAATAAATCATATTCTTATAAATTTGATTCATTGTCTATATATTTGAGAAATGAAGCCTTTAACCGAGAAACTTGCTATAAAAATTTCCCCTCAGTTTTCTGCTTTTCTTCTAATCTTGGCTACATTGGTTCTGCTTGTACAAAAAAAGCTTAAATTTAAGGTAACCAAAATTATCCAGTTTACATTCCATAATGCTTTCTATGTCTTGTTTGCTTATAATTTCTTCTCTTATTCATAGAACTGATGAATAAACAATTTTATGCTTTCCTAAATTGTTTATAGTATTACCTTTTCTGGGTAAATAGTGTATATAATGTGGCCTTATCTTGCTATATAGTTTGCGATGTTGGTCTATAGCGGGGTTTCTGCCGAACTGCTTTGTAGTTTTCCTTGCAGTTTTTGTCAAATAGTGAGTTCCTGTCTCCAAACCTGAGATCTTTGTGTTTATGAAACACTAGATTACTATGGTTATTGCCTACTATATATTATGTACCAAATATATTCCAGTGAAATACCATTCTGTCTCTTAGCCAACACCACAGGGTTTTGTTTTGTTTTTTTTTTTTTTGGGGGGGGAGATCTATCTTTTCTTTTGACCATAACTTTTATAGAAATGTTTTACCCAACTTCACAAGGGCCTTCTCAATAGAGAGGAGGGAGGAAGGGGGAGAATCTAGAATTCAAGATTTTAAAAACAAATGGTTAAAAAAAATGGTTCAATTCTCTCTCTTATATCTAGGATCAAAATAGAGTCTCTTTTGCTTAACATTTAAATAATAATCAGTTAGCATTTACATAGCATTTTCAGATTTGCAAAGCACTTTACAAATATTATCTCCTTTTATCCACAACTACCCTAAGAGTTAAGTATAATTATTAGTCCTTTTAATTTTAATTTATTTCATCACTTAATTATTTTGCAGGCAATGGAAATGACTTTCCCAAGATCACATAGGTAGTAAATGGAAGATCCAGGATATGAAACCAGGTTCTCTTGCTTTAATTTCACTGCCTTTTCTATTGGACCACACAGAAGTTAGAATTCAGTAGAGTGGTTAACAGAGCGTGTGTAATTGATATCCTATTGCTTGCTTTCTCAGTAGACAGAGGAGGGAGTGAAAGGGAGGGAAAGAATTTGGAAAGAAAAGAATGTTTAAATATATAATACATTTTTAATAAAAAGAATTTATAGAGGATGAAAAAAAACAAAACACAGATCTAATTGTGTCTGTGTTCAAGAAACTTCAGTGTATCTCTCTTGACTCTAAGAAAAAATTCTCCTCTTCCACATTTAAAACCTTATACAACTTGACTCCAGTTTATCCATTCAGACTTATTTCACATGGCCTCCTATGGATCAATCAAGTTTTGCCTACTGCTGCATCTCCATCCCCCTGTCCCAATTCTATACATTTGCATCTGCTGCCATCTGTGCATGGAATCATCTCCATTCCCGTCTCAACTTCTGAGAGGCTCTTAGTTCCCTTCAAGGTACCCCCCATACACACAAGAGGCCTCTTCCACAATTGTGACAAAGCTCCTTGATGATGGGAACTCTTCATTTTTATGCTTGTATCCCCCATGCCTAGGATAGAGCTAGACACACAGTAGGCACTGGAAAGATGCTTATTGGTGAGGTGATCCAAGACAATTCCAACAGACTTTTAATGGAGAGAGCCATCTGCCTCCAGAGAGAGAACTATGGAGACTGAATGTGAATCAAAGCAGAGCATTTTCACCTTTTTGTTGTTGCGGTTGTTTGTTTACTTGAATTTTTTTTCCCTTTTGATTTGAATTTTTTTTTTTTGGTGCAACATGACAAATATGGAAATGATTACACATGCTTAATCTATGTTGGATTGCTAGCTATATTGGCTCTAGATTGGATTGGATGCTATGTAAATGCTAGCTGTGCTTTTTATTTAAATGTTAATATCGGATAGTCTTGGGTGGGTAGGAGGGAAGGAGAGAGGGAGAAAAATTTGGAACACGAGATTTTGCAAAGGTGAACGTTGAAAACTATCTGCATGCATTTGGAAAAATTAAATACTAGCAAAAGAAAAAGAAGGCTGGTTGGATTGACTTAAACATATGCAAGTTGAATTACATTTTGTGACTCATGTGATTAATATGAATTAAATGCGGAAACTGCAGGTCTTCATGCTAGATGACTACTTCTCACTTATGGTGGGGGGGTGAGTGAGAAATGGCTTCTTTTCATGTAGGGAATGGACCAGATCAATGAGAAGCCTCCTCCCAGACACTGAGATTCTGTGCCTGACAATAATAATGCCATTAAACACTTAAAAAGTCACCTGAGATAGAAATCATGGGTGGTTAAAGATGACCCCCTCCCACTATGGAACAGAAACAGCTTTAAAATATATTCCCACTAGAATGAGTCACCGGCTTCCTAGTCTGACCAAGTAGTTGGCCTTAAACCATAGGAAAGGGAACATAAGTATGATGTGCCCAAAGCCTGGTAGACCTCCACTTAGATGTGCTGTGGGTATCTCAAACTTGACATGTCCAGAGCATATCATCTTCCCCTCCACCAAACCTGCCCTTCATCTTAACTTTCCTATTTCTCTAGAGGGTACCACTATCCTTCTAGTGTCCCTGTTAGTACCACAACCAATTTAGTTAGGGCCCTTAGGGTACCTAGACTCTAGACTGCCTAGATCGATGGAACATTAATGTGAATAAGTGTTTAGCTATGATATTGAAGTACTCTCTGACTGGGAATTATAACAGTAAAAGGCATTGGTATAATGGCACATGAATTTGACAGTTTTCATTAAATTCCCTCCCATTCGATGACTTGCCCTAGATATCTCCTTTTATTGGCGACTCTACTCCCTCTGGGTCACTGAACCTCCTGAAACTTACCCCACTTTTCACTCAGCTTTGGAACAATCACCTTGGGACCATACCATGCAATGCCAAGCCACCATATATGGCCTGCCCTAACCATCTCAAGCTGGCCATGCACTGGGCCCTATCAAATCTATTTGTCAATTGACAGCCTTAGGGTTTTGCTTACCATCCCTTCCCAGACTACCATGACCCAATATGTGTTGTCTCGTCCAACTAGAACATAAGCTCCTCGAAGGCCTTGCTTTTGTAGCTCAGTGCTTGGCACAAAGTAGGTCTGCTTTACATTCATCTAACCTTCCATCCATCCATTCATTCCTCAGGCAAACTCTTCCATCTCTTCTGGTTTTTCTAGGACATTATCTCCCACACTTTAGCACCGAAAGCTTCCAGCTTGTAGTAAGATGAAGCAACTGCATCACTTAAGGCAATGCCCCTGACCAGATCACCCGGAGCCAAAGTGCCAAGATCTCTGTTTCCCTCATCACCACATTGCTGAGTGACCGCCCTCTGCCAACCTCAAGGCAGCTCAAGCAAGGGACAGGAAAGACTCCAGTGCCTACAGGAAAGGTGGCACACACAACCGAAAGGCTTTTCCACACCAGCTTGGCTGGAACCGTCATCTACCCAAGATCCTCCCTTAAGGCATTTCTGTGAAAAGTTCACTTTGGGTGGACAGTGGGGATGTCATGTTTTCATGCTGACACAGAGGGCTGGGTTTTTTTTTTTGTTTGTTTTTTTTTTAATAAAAGGAGACTTCCAAGTAAATCTATCTGTGCACACAAGCAGCAAACAGAAATCAGAGAAGTTACGGATTCAAATATAGCAGAAAAACACACAAGAGTGAATGAACTCTATAGCTGGGAAAGATATAGCTTGGTTCAAACCAAGAGACAAGCTCTGATCTCACTGAAGGGGAAAGTCCCCCAAGACTCCAGACAGGCAAGTTGGAGGTCAGAGCCATGGTGAGAAGCTCAATTCCCCTTCATGTCTTCTGTGTATCTTTCTGCAAACTTGAGCATTCTCTCACCCAAGAAGCTCTTGGACCAAGTCCAGCTCATACGTGGGGTGTTCAGGGCCATGTCATACCCAGCATTGTGTGCACTGATTCAGTCACATCTCCATCTGTAAACACGGCAGTACTTAAGCAAAAAGGACTCGAGGGAAATTCCAGTTTCATTCTATGATACTATGTTTTCTCTCCTTCGGCCCTCCCCTCCCTGATCCCTGTCAATTCTTCCTTCAGTGTCCCTTCCTCTTCATTCACACCATCTCCACCCTGGTATAGGGTGGCTGGAAAGCTACAACAGCCAGAGATGCTTTGGCTGTCTAGTCTCTCTTCCCATGAGTCCATTGGCCCTATTCACTTGTGGTATCTCTCCCACTTCTTCCTTATTCTACCACTCCATTGTGATCCCCTCCCAAATAAGATCTGATCTGTAAAGGATTCATCCCAGTGCCCGGCACATAGTGGGTACTGAAGGAATGCTTGTTTCCTTCCCTCTTTTTTATCTCATTTTCCACTCTTCTTCACTGCTGTGATAGCCTCACTCTCTCTACTTTGTTCTTCTTTCCCACCCCCACATTTCTCATCTCTGCTTACTCTTTTCATTTTTCCTTTTTCTGTGGCTTCCTCTCCATCCAAAAATGCTGCTAGCTTAGGCCCCAGAACCACACTGTCTGGAGCAGCCTCATTTCCTAGACCACAGACTGCACTAAATGGGGATGGAATGATTCATATGATTCCCAAAAAATTGACATTCCATTTGAATGTTGTATCGATGAGAACATCTCTCCTCCTCTTAGCACTCTGATTCAAATGTAATGGAGGTAGCGGAAAACATCGGAGAAAGCCGTGGTTTGGCTGCCTGGGTCTGCTACCACTTGGCTCTCTCCGCACCTTAAAGCTCAGGGCCATTTTCAGCCTCAAGGTCCTTGATGTGAAACCTCTCTGTGGTGACTAAGATGTCGGTGTTTGAAGGAAAGTCCGAAGCCATTCAAAAACTGGAAAGTGGTCTCCAAGTAGCTAGACTGAGAAAATGGCTAGACTGGAAATGTCTTAACTTAGAAAATAGACAAACAAAAATTGGCTCCGAATGGGAAGTTTTAACAGCATTGTGAAAAGAAAACTCTTCTGGTTCTAACATGTCCAACAGTGAACTCATTTTTTCACACAAACCAGTCCTCCTTTTTAAAGGCCTTGTCTCTGACAATGGTACCACCACTGGACTGATCACATAGACTCAAAACCTTGAATCCAACTTTAATTCATCTCTCTCTTTTACCCTATCTCCCTTGCCCCCAGCTCCAGCAGTTATTCACCAAGACCCATACATTTTTCACTGGAAGGGTTTCTTGTATAATCCTATATTATTCCTATATTATTGCAACCATTTCTTTTTTATTTATTTATTTTTATTGTAGCTTTTTATTTCAAAACATATGCAAGGATAATGTTTTACCACTGATTCTTGCAAAACTTTGGGTTCCAATTTCCCTCTTTACTGCTCTCCCAGGATGGCAAGTAATATGTCAAACATGTTAAAATTATATGTAAACTCCAAATAGGCATACATATTCATACAATTATCTTGCTGCACAAGAAAAAACAGATCAAGAAGGAAAAAAATGAGAAAGAAAACAAAATGGGAGCAAACAACAAAAAGAAAATGCTATGTTGTGAACCACACTCAGTTCCCACAATCCTCTCTCTGGGTGCGGCTGGCTCTCTTCATCACAAGATTATTGGAACTGACCAGAATCATCTCACTGTTGGAAAGAGCCAAGTCCATCAGAACTGATCATCATATAATCTTGTTGTCGTGTATAATGATCTCCTGGTTCTTCTCACTTCACTCAGCATCAGTTCTTGTAAGTCTCTCCAGGCCTCTCTGAAATCATCTTGTGGGTCGTTCCTTATAGAATAATAATATTCCATAACATGCATATCCCATAATTATGATGGGCAGCCACTTATTTTCCAGTCTCTATTGCAACCATTTCTTAACTAGCCTCTCAGACTCCAATCTCTCCTCACTCTGCTCCTCATAAATACTCTATCAGATTAATATTCCCAAAGTTCCAATGTGATCATGTCACTCCTTTACTCAAAAGCTTTCAATAGCTCCCTCTCTCTTCTGAAATACTCAAAGTGATCTATGTCACTAATTCAGGCATTTCTTCCAATGATGCAAATGACACCTGGATTGTAGCAGCCCCTCCTGTGCAACTCTTCTCTACATCCTCCCTTAAGCACACTAATGGGGGTCCATTCAACATGCAGGAGACCTTTCCTCCTTTCTCTTGAAATCACAAAGATGCATACAATGGAGCACATGCACTTTTGATTGAGCAGCTATCACTCTGACCACATGACCAGCCCATCTTCTCCTTTTCTCCAATTCTACCATGCGATTCCTCATTTTCTGCATGTTGGGACCCTCACACTCACCATTCACATTTATACTGGCTCACTATCATCTGCCATCATTAGCAGAATCATCCTGCCACATTTCCTACTGTGTAAATCGTACCTCCTTTGTTCTGTTTTCAAGACTTTCTTTGGCACAGCTTCTCAGTATCTCTCATCCTCAACGTGTATGCTCCATTTCATTCAGGTCCATCATCAAATACTTTCTACTTTTTCTTGCCTCTGTGATTTTAATCACGATATTACTATGCCTTCTCTGCTCCAAATGTCCACGTTGTATTGAGCAGTCAAGTTCTATCTCAAATCTCACCTCCTCCATGGAAACTTCCCTGTCTACATTATTATCTGCTTTCGTTATCACCCTCTTCTGATTTCTCCAGTGCTTCAAATCATGATTTGACTCAGTATTGTAGAATGTCTAGTATTGTTATTGTTTCTTGGGGTCTGGTTTGTCTCTTCGACTAAACTAAAAGTTTCTTGAGGGTGGGAACGTTACCTTAGTCACTTTTGTAATCCCCCCACGGGACCAAGAATAGAGTCTTTTTCATAGTAAGAACTCCATAAATATTTATTGAGCAACCTAAATATTAGAGGTCACATGATAAAAAATTAGAAGAAAATGGGAAGACGCATCTTTCAGATCTGTGGTAAGGGGATAATTATTTTTTTTAATAAATCACCTTTATTTCTGAATGTACTTCTCCTTTCTCTCCACCCACCCACAGGGTCATTTCTTAAAAGAAAAAAATGAAAGCGGAAAAAACAGTTCAGCAAAAATAACCTCCATATCATTATTATCTGATATGCATTTTTTCTCTGCACATCCATTTAGAAACAGAGGGGCTAAGCAGCCATTGACAGCCACAAAGAAATGCATCTAGCGGCCTTATTTTGGAGGGTTTGGGGTGGTAGGGGAGGAAAGAACTAGGTAAGCGGCCAGCCAGCCCTCAGCAGAGCCCATGTGACTCAGTTTCCTAATTCCCTGATGCTCAAAGACAGAAAGGTTGTGGGGTCTTGACTAGCTCAGCTCAAGTAAATACTGCAGCCTGAAGCTCTTCCAAGTCATTCATGAGCTTCTTCCATAACCATAACTATACAATCCGGGGAGCTAGACATTGACTTTTAGCAAAATTAAAATGGAGAAAGGGGACAACAGGCAGTGTGGCATAATGGATACATCTCAAGGTAGGGCTGGCTTTGAGGCAGGAAGTCCTGGGTTCAAGTCCTACCTCTGAGAAATAAGGAAGCAAAAGAAATAGGGAGCTGTTGAAAGTTCTGAGTAAAGGAGTGACATGATAAACATGGGGCTTTAGGAAGATTCACCTGATAAGCTCTCAGTGCTTTGAGCAACCCCCTAAGACTATACGCTACACAGAAGGTGCAGACTTACTTTGGTAAAAAGGAGTTCCCAGGTGAGCCAGCTACATGATGCAATGGATAGAGTGCTGGGCCTGGAGTCAAGAAGACTTGAGTTCAAATTCAGACTCAGACACTTTCTATTGTTAGGACCCTGGCTCAGTTTTCTCAACTAGAAAAATGGGGATAACAACAGCACCCACCTCTGGCAGAGTCGTTGTGAAGAATAAACGAGATACACTTAACCTAGAGTCTGCAAATAGTAGATTCCATAAATATGCTTATTCCCTTTCCCTTCCTCTTATAATTAACAAAATAGTAGGTCCTGTCCCTATCTCTAAGTATGAAGAATACAGAGAAATCTGGAAAATCTTTATAAGATAATACAAAAATAGAGAATACAGAAGAACGGGGAGAGGTGATCATTATAATCATAGAAGAGGAAAATAAATGAGAAAAAGATTTTTTTAAATGCTTGGGATACTCTATGCAATGAAATGAATTTAAATATAAATGGTACTGTGTATATTTATTTGATTGAATTGATGCTCAATGTTATATTTCTAATGAAACATTTAATTTTTTAAGCTCTAGCATGCTTCATCTAAAACAAGCCATGCCCAACTAAACTAAATTTCTTCTTCTTTTGGACAGGAAGAAAAAACAGGGGGCAAAATATTCTTTTGGTTTTAGCAAATCTAGATTTGGACAACCATCTCAAGCTATTTCCCCATTGTTTCAGGTCAGACACACTTTCTGCTAGGTCGCAATGGTCTGCCTTACTTTGCTTCCCTTCATAGGCCCGTCCTACAACTTAATTCAATTCAACATTTGTTCAACATCTACTACTTTTTTATTAAAGCTTTTTATTTTCAAAAATTATGCATGGATAATTCTTCAACATTAACCCTTGCAAAGCCTTGTGTTCCAAATTCCTCTCCCCTTCCCCTGCCCCTTTCCTAGATGGCAAGTAGATGGGAGAAATATATGTTAAATCCATTATATGCATACAAATTTATATAATTATCTGAGCAAGATGCCCTTCTATGCAAAGGGAATGCAAAAATCACTTGATAGTGCCCTGATGCATCCTAGACTTTTTTCCTGCTTTTGTTCATGGATCTCTCCAAACCTGGCAAACACTAACTCTTTCCGCCATCCCCGTCTCTGCTGATTGAAATCATCCTTAGTTCAAATGCCACCTCTTCCATGAAGTCTTCCTTGATTTCCCCCCGCCAACCTGGACGCCACCCCACCACTGCCCTTGATTTTGTGCTTATCTTTGGCCCAGTTTGGACACTGCTAGGAAGAAAGGTCACCAGCTCTACCCCACCTCTCCAGTGCAGCTAAAGGAAGCCTTCTAGTAGTCCAATGGCCCTGAAGCTAGCAAAATGACAGAAGCCAAAAGGAATTAGCTCGGGCCAATTCAAATATGGAGTGAGGAACTAAACTACAGACCATTCTTGCTTTCGGCAAGGGGATCATTCTACAGATCACTGAGTCAAATGATTTTTACATAATGGGAATTTGCCAGAGGAGGTGGGGAAGGGAGGGAAGGAGGAAGGAAGGTAGGAGTCATCCTGTGCTGCAGATGGCACATGCTTCAAGGATATTGAGAGGCAGGGGACAGAGAGCAAGAAAAGGAACACATAGGGACTGGTTGGGAGTCTCAAGCCGAGCCCCCTCTCTGATCTAGCTGAGCTACGGTGGTAGTGGCGGTGGTCTCTCTGGGAGTCCTTCTTCTGCTCTCGCTTGGAGGAGGATTTTTGGTGGATTTTTCTAGAGTTGGGATTTTGGGTTTTGATTTGGGGAGGATTGGTGGTTAGGTGGGAAGCTAAGGAAGTGCTGAATGAAAGGGGGAGAGCAAAGACAGAGAGCACCCAGTACTATACAGTAAAGTTAACAGCTGGTGGGTTTTTTTGGAGTGCAGATTTCTTTCAAAATTCTTTACCTAAAGTCCCATAATACAAATTTACATAAAGTAAGAACTATCTGGGATTTAGGGGAAAAAGGTTGGGGGAAGGGGTTGGAGCAAATAGATTACCTGAGGGCCTCTGCTGCTGACTGGGTATGACATGGGTCTTACTCACAAAAGAAGGGCAATAGCCCCAAAGGTTATCGGCTAACTCAAAAAAAGAATCCTCACCTCCCAGGCAGGGAAGAAGCACCCCAGTAGCAATGCAACAAAGAAGCAGAAGATTGCAGGGGCTGTTGGGTGGCAGCACAGTGGGGAAAGTGACCAAGCAGATGCTGCCAGCAGCTTTGTGGAGAAGAGCCTTTCAGTGTCAGAGGATATAAGGTGCTCTAGCTAGGAGGCAACACCGGCAATGTGAGCTGCATGAGCCTCTAGCGTCCCCTCTCCCATCAGCGGAAAGGACACTGTGGGACAATGTGTTCCTGCGTGTTTAGAAGGGTTTTTACTTTTGTTTTATCTTGATCTTATTTAGCTAAATGTCTCTGCTTTGAATTTTTAAAACATAACACTTTATTAAAGCATTTTCACTTTATATATTAGTACAACTGATCCTCATGACAACTCTGAGAGGCAAAAGCTATTATTCTCCCCATTTTACAGCTAGGAAATCTGAGATACCAAGATGTTAAGTGACTTGTCCATAGTCATACGTTAAGTAATTATATGAGATCAGTTCACTATAGCATCTAGCTGCCGACCAGAATTAAGGTGAAAAGCACTGGCTCGGGGCTGGCGAGCCAAGGTGGCCCAAAGGGCCTTTGAGAGTACTTTTAGGGGACCGGTTGGGGGGAGCACCTTCATATATATGGTCCAGCTCGATAAATAAACAAAACCTCTCTCTTGGAAATGCATTCTGTCCCCTCTTCATGCTAAAGGAGACGCCATTACTTTTCACTCAAGGAGCACAAGTGTCTCCAAGGAAATCTTATGTGGGACCAGAGGCTGGAGCAGTTAAGTGCTTAGTGGGGCAATGGGCAGCACGTTCCCCAGGACTCCAGGCTGGGCCTGCTCCCCAGGGAATGGCAGAAGCTGGCCCTTCTGGCCCCTTTTTCACTTGCCCTCATGCTTAGTCCCTGACTCAGAAGAGCCTCACACTTCCCAGCTTGGCTCTGGGGGCCCATGAGCCACACTCATGACTATCACTGCCGGCTGGAGGCCAGTGACCACCACTCCTCCCCTTGGCCTTCAGCCTCCACATCTTTGTCTCCACCTCTGTTCTCCTCTGCGGGGGAGAACAAGCAGAGCTCTGGGGACAGTATAGCTTTAAGGAAACTTCTGGCAGATGCGGCCAGGCTAACATCTGGACAGTGTTCAGGCCGGGAGCGGGAGCTGCTGCTTTTAGGAATGTTAAAAGTAAAGCAAAAAGTTTCCCCTGCAGGACGAGGCGACAAGAAAGACCCCAGAGAGGTAAGGGCTGTCTTCTCGGTGCCCCCCACCCCCCACTGGCTGGAGGCAGCACAGGAAGAGCCAGAGCTGAGCCTTTGTTTGCAAGGCGGGGAGAGCACAGGCTCAGCCTCCTGGGACAAGGGGCCTGTGCCCTACCCCCCCTTCTCCTCAGGGGACACACAAAGTAGGAGGGGGGCTGGATCTGCAAGCTGGGGGGAGCCTTGAAAGACAAAACTACTGCCTTAAAAGAAAAGGGATCAGAAAGCCTGACCTCACAAGTCAGTCTAACTTGGGGCTATCCTGGGATCTCTGTCTCTGTCTCTGTCTTTCTGCCTGTCTGTGTCTCTCTGTTTCTGTCTGTCCCTTTGCCTCTGTATCTCTCTGTCTCTATCTCTGTCTTTCTCTACATGTCTTTCTGCCCCTCTGTCTCTGTCTGTGTCTTTGTCCGTCTCTATCTCTCTCAGTCTTTGTCTCTGTCTTTGCCTCTATTTGGCTGGCTGGCTCTCTCTCTTTCTCTGTCTCTTTCTGGCTTTGTCTCTGTTTTTCTGTCTCTGGCTGGCTGACTGTCTCTGCCTCTATCAGGTTGTTTGTCTTTCTGCCTCTGTCTTTGATCTGTCTTTTTGTCTCTCTGTGTCTCTCTGCCTCTTTTTATCTCTACCTTGAGTCTGTCTGTGTCTGTGTCTCTGTCTTTCTCTACTTCAATCTCCTCCTTGCTTATTATTTTTCTATTTCTTTCCTTCTCTTCTTGGTCTCTCCTTTCTCCTCCATCTTCCCTATTTCTCCTCTTTTCTCCCTTTTCCATCTGCTCTGATTCCCCTCTCTTTGTATAAAATGGAAGGAGGCAGCCAGAGTCATAAAGACAGCCAGGGCCAGAGAGCCAGAGGCTTCAGGAGCAGCTCCCAAAGTAAGCACTGAGAGACGATGGCTTTCAGACCGAGACATGGGATCCAGTGGAAGGAGCAAGGGGATCAGAATCAAAGGCACCATGTTCCATTCCCACCTTTGCCACTTCCTACTTGTGTGCTCTGGGGTGAGATGCCTACGTTCTCTAGGACTTGGTTTTCTCACCTGTAAAGTGGGGTGGGGGTTCTAGATGGCCCCTGAAGTTCCTTCAAGTTTCTATGGTCCCAGGTCTATTGGCTTCCCCAGAAGGGTTCGAAGGGCCTGAAGATTTTCTGGATTCCTCACAAGGGTTTCTGGGATCTCTTGGGTAGCGCTGTCAAGGTCACACTTCTCTATTCCTTTTTGTTTCTCCTGGGGTTCCCAAAGCACATCCCAGCAGCAGGAAGACAGGGGAAGGCAGCTGGGGCCTGCTCATCTAGTCATTACTCCTACATTTGCCAAGCTCTTTCAGGGGCAGCCTTACCCCATGGCCTCGCCTGTCAGCACAAGGCCCCAAAGCTGGGGCTAGAACAGGACGGCAGCCACTCCCAGGATGGGGAAGGTGAAGCTGTAGAGCAACCTCCCTTCCCAAACTGCCTGTTCAGAAATAGTGATCTCATAGCCAGAGCCTGTGACTGGGAAGGACCCCTTCTGTCTCTGGCTCTGACTTCAAGCTCTGGGTCTCAGTTTATCCATCTCAAGCACCCGCCCAGTGATATCTGCACCCTCTCTCCCTAGTTTGTCCTGAAAATCAATGAGTTATGGAGAGGTAGGGTGATGACTATAGCCAGGTGAAAGCCTATCACCCACACAGACAAGGGACATGTGCTAAGTACCGCTCTCCCGCTGCCCTCGGTGCCGCAGACAAGAGTGGGGAAGTGAAGTGAAGTGCCACCCGAGCAGAAAGAGCTGTCTCTCTGTTTTCCTCACAGAGTTTCCCCTGAAGCTTCTTCCCCTGGCCCTTGGCAGTTTGTCACCCTTGGGACCGAGTGCTCTGAGAAACAAGCTGATAAGCCTGTGTCTCAAGAGTCCGAGGCAAGGATGACTGTGCAGCTGGCCCTAACAGGAGCTCCCTTTCTACTACTACTATTCCTCAGCCAAGTCGTGAGCCCCACCTGGTATGGAGGTGAGTTGTAGAAGCTGCTTACTGTTGGGGCTATTCTTGTTGTGGTGTTGGTGCTGTGAGGGAGGGCAGAAAACAGAAAAAAAGGAGAGAAAGTTGGTGGAACCAAAAAGGAGTGCCACTAAAATGCAGGCATGCGTGAGGTTTGGTGCACTTGAAAGAGCACTAGATTTGAAGCCAGAGACTCAGAGTTCAAATCTGACTTTTGCCACATACTAGCTGCGTGATCTTGAGAGAGCCACTTTATGTCATTGGCCTCCATCCTCTCATCTGGAAAATGAGGGCACCGGACCTCCTCTGATGTTCCTGGACTATTCTTGACAGTGAGAAACAGAAGACTGAGGCAAAGCATGGAACGTGCATCTTTGAAAATAAAACAATTCTTTTTAGAGACTGAGGGTTGGCGTAGATATCCTCCAAGACCCTTGGAACTTAAGAACTCCCCAGTCTCTCAACTCCCCACCTGCTCAGAATCCAAAAAGGCCTTTTCTAATATGAACTCTCTATATTCCACCCAAATTGGTCTGATCTCAGCATTCCATCTCCTGTACTGTGTGCCTGGACTGTGGCCAAGGCTAAAATGCTCTCCAGAGTTAGAGAAATTAGATAGATGATTAGTTAGATGGATAGATGAATGGATGGATGGTGGATGGATAGATGGCTGAATAGAAGTATAGATGGATGGATGGATGGATGGATTAGATACATGGATAGATAGAAAGACAACAGATGGAGAGATGGATGGATAAGATAGATAAATAGATAGAGAAACAGACAGATAAATGGATGGATAGATGGATGGATGATAGATGGAATAGATAGAACATATGGATGAATTAGATAGATGAATAGATGCATGGATGGATTAGATAGATGGACAGGCAGATAGATAGATAGATAGATAGATAGATAGATAGGTGAACAGATAAATAAATGGATAGATATACAGAGAGATGGATGGATGAGATAGATGGATAGATGAATGGATGGATGAGTTAGACAGATGGATAGATAGAACAGATGGATGGATTAGATAGATGGATAGACAGAGAGGTGGGTGGATAGATGATAGGCAGATGATAGATAGACAGATGGATAGATGGATGGATAGACAGATAGACAGATAGATAGATAAATAGATAGATATAGATACAAACGGAGCGAGCATTTAGTTAGCACTCACCACGAGCTAGGCATTGTACTAAGCAATAAGAATATAAATCCAAGCAAAAAGGAAGCTAGTTTCTGGCCTCTGGGAGCTTACATTCTGATGAGAAGATAAGACAGATACAGAGCTGAACAGTGGAAGGTGGGAAGGAGAAGGTGCTGAAGAGGTAGAACTGGGGATGGTGAAGGAAGCATGACTGTCCTGGCCATTTCCTCAAAAGGGAACCAAAAGAGGAGGGAATCGTAGGCTCAGAGGGATCTTCCAGGATGAGAAGGCTACAGGGACCTGGGGGAGAAGACAGGGAGTCTCTCCTCATCTCTACCTCTTAGCACCTCTAGTCTGTTTCTGCACTCGGCTCATGTGCAAGCTCCCAGAGAAGGAAAGGCCTCCTCACACTATACTCACATCCTCCAACTCCAGACTGGCAAGTTTTGAGGGCAGGGACTCTTTCTATTTTTGTCTGCCTTTCTCTCCCTCACACAAAAGGTGCTTAAGTAAATGTCTGTGGGTTTGGAGCAAAACGAAGGGCATCCTACCCAATGTAAACAACGGTATCACTGAGGCCATGTGAAAAGAGTCAGAAAGTAGATGGATAGAGGTCTCACAGCATAAACCAGAATCATTCTTTCCCTATCACTGTTTGTCCCTACATCCCTTTAAAAGACTTCTTTATTTCTCCTGCCCCATTCTACCACATTGCTTCAGAGGGTAGAGTAGGATGGGAGGTGCTAGCTTCTTTTTCTGCACAGGAATTTTCCCACCTTTATAGTGAGGGATGACCTCTGAACCCTGTAAGAAGGGGATGGTAGTGGCTGGCTTTCTGGGTTCCCCAAGTTGGAGGCTGAAGGAAAAGCTGCTTGTCAGAAGGGAGACGGGTTGAAAGGAAGGAGTGGTCTGGGGGGAGAGAACTAATGAGTTGGGCAGACTGAGGCTTTGGATGAGGTCCAGCCAGCACAGGCCACACTCTAAAAGTACTCTGTGGCTTTCAATGCCTGCCCTCATGAGGGCTGGGGTTGGGGGGAAGAGATGGGGGGGCGGGGAGAAAGATGCAGAAGGAGCTGGATCTGAGTGATGAACGCTGGAGAAAAGCCAGAGAAGAGGGAACAACAACTGCTCCCCTATGGTGGGATCCAGCAGCCCCGCCGCTGCCCAGCAGCTGCATACATGCTAAACTTTTCCACACACCCTGAGCCTCTGGTGGAGGTCTTTGGCAGGAGCCTCTATTTGTCTGGGACAGCTGCATCCAGTGCTCCAACTCTGGGTTTGCAAGCTTGCTGCCCCTCCCTCCTCTGGCTCCCCCTGGCCCTGGCTAGGGGTGCCAGAAGGAGGTGGGCAGGATACAGGCACAGCTTCTAGCCACGCTCAGGCCTGACCCAGAGGAGTTCTGGGGTCACAGACTTAGGGCCAGGAGGCGCCTTCAAAGTCAACCCCCTCATTTTATAGAAAAGGAAACTGAGGCCCAGTGAAAGTGAAGTTATTTGTCCAAAGTCACCAAGGCGATCTGTGACCGAACCAGGAGCAGAACCAGCAACCTTTGTGTATGCACAGAGATCTCATTGCAGTGTGCCAGGCTGTCCACCTGCTGGCCTAAAGAGCACAGGCAGAGAATTAGAGGCAAAAGCTCCAGCAGGACCCCCGGACTCAGCCAGGTCCTTTCCCTTTTCCTTTAGGCCTCGGGCTTAGAACTTTCCATAGAGCTGGGTGCTCCTCCAGGCTGCTGGAGGGGCTGCTTCACACTGAAATAGCTGAATCCCCCAGGGGACATCATTGCAAGGAGCCTCCCCATCACCAGGGACAAAGCTCCTGCCCAGAAGCCCATGCTTGCCCTCCACCCAGCTAGCCGGCCTACCTCCCATCCTGCTTGGTCCTGGAGCCTCCTTCACTACAACCTCCTGAGAAGTACTCACTTCTCCCCCTCAAACGACAAACTTAGCTCAGTGTGGTGACTTCACTCCCTCCCTCCAGGGACCTGGCCCATAATGGGAGGCAGAGGAGAAGGGGAGTTAGGTGGGGACTGAATCAAGGATTCTGAAAAAAAGGCCTTGGGTACAGACATACTCTGAGAACAAGTTCAGCAGAAGGGGCAGGAAGCTCCATGGCTCTCCTCAATGGTTCTCCTCAATGAATCTCAATGGCTCTCCACAATGGCTCTCTATAATGGCTAGCTATTCCTTAGTAATCCCTATCCCCTTGCGCTGGCCTCTCAAGCCTCATTTTGGTGTCTGATAGACTTGTGCTACCAGTCAGGCCAGCCTTGAGTTGGAATTCTAACTCTGATATTCATTGGCTGCGTGATCCTGAGCAAGTCAATCACTGTCTATCTCAGTTTCCTCCCCTATAGAATGAAAATAATAATCCTCTAGAACCCAGACTGCTGAGAATCCCAGAGATTAGCTAGGTCCAGTGCTTTGTGAGCCTTATAGGCAGTGACACTGTGGAAAGAGTGGGCTCACCGGAGCTGGGTTCAAATCCCAGCTCACACTTGTCCACTCTCTACCTGTGGTTCTTTGGACAATGACTGGCCCTCTTTAAGTGGTTTCCACCTTCTTTTTTATAAATGTAGGGGAAACCAAGATGCTCCAGGGTCTCTTCCAGGTGTCCAGCTCCTGGCCCAGCTCCTGCTTGGAGCTCCTGGGGATGTTGGACAAGTCATTCTTAGTAGCCACACTCTTGTGTGGAGTGCGCCTTTGCTGCCTGGGTGGGGTGGGCTGGGGGGAGGGGAAGGCTACTTATCTTCAGGCCAAATCCCAGGCAAGAGAGCAGCCTTGGAAAGGGAACCCCCCTTTCCAGCTCTCTGACCTCCTCTCAGTCTCCTTTCAAATTCTTATCTGTCCCCATTAAGTGGAAGGTTTACTTAGCCCACTTTAGGCTTGTTGGAGGGTGGGTGGGGAAGAGCAGCCTGGGCCCCATTCCTGTCCCTTGCCTCCCCCCACCTAGGCCAGGGAAGCCTGTAATCATTTATTGGGTAGTTCCCTGTAATTATGGAATTCTGTCAAGTACCTGATGGCCTATAACAAGGAAGTTGGGGATCATCCCTGCTGGGCCACGTTCACAGGGCCACCAGCCCTCCCTCTTTCTTCCTTTTCCTTCCCTTTATAGCTCCTTCACAGAGGGAAGCCTCACTTTGATGGGGGAAGAGGGGTTGAACAAGGGCTCTACCTCCTGAGGGGAATTCCTTCACTATGGGATGGTGGGGGCAAGACTTAGGGCCTCCCCAACATCGGAGCATTAAAGGCCAATCCCCAAACCCAAGTGCTGGCTGGGCCCTGTGGCAAGGCTGTAAGAAATGGAAGAATAAGGGAGAAGGGGGAAAGGGGGAGGAAGAAGGAGCCGAAAACCAATGGGCTGGGGGAGACCTACAGGGAGAGAGGCCAAGGGAAATTCTGAAATGAAGGAAGCCCAGTGAGGTAGGGATTTCACAATGCCGGCTTTCAGTTGGATTCTTGAGTCTGTTTTCCAAGCTGAACTGGTTTGCCCCCTGCCTGGGACTTGGGGAACTGGAGTGGCTTCAGGGTCAGACCCTGGGCCCCACCCTGCAGCACAGGGGGGGGGAGAAGGGGGTCCGGCCCATCCCCTAGTGGGAAGCCAGAGTGAGGCAGGC
The DNA here is from genome assembly GCF_048593235.1 of Sminthopsis crassicaudata. NCBI lineage: Eukaryota > Metazoa > Chordata > Mammalia > Dasyuromorphia > Dasyuridae > Sminthopsis > Sminthopsis crassicaudata. The sequence goes on along the minus strand of NC_133623.1, from coordinate 11,170,128 downwards.
CTTGTTTACGGAGGCCTATGGCTCTCCTTCTAGAAGACTCCATCTGCTCCTGGAGGCCAGCTCTCGGCCTGGAAAGACGGCCTCTGGGAAGCTGGGAATTCTTTTCTGACCCTTCCTTGGCCGGCTGGCCGGCTCCCAAGTCCCCAAGCCAGAAGGGGTGGGGGCTGAAGAGCTGGGGCTGGAAAGCTGGGGCTGGAAAGCAGGCTTCCTGGAACTCTGCTCAGGAAACAACCAAGTTGTTTCCCAATTAACACTAATTCAAGACCGATTTCCTGCAGCTAACTGAGCAGTCTGGAGAAACCTACTGTTTAGTCTGCTGGAAAACTGCTGGGCTGGCTTCCATCGTGGCCCGCGCCACCCAGAGGGATGGCGGGTGGCATCCCTGGCCTAGCTCGCACTTACAAACAGGATTGCCTTTGATTTTTTTTATAACCCCAAAGGGGTGCGGGGGGGCTGCTATCACTCCCCCAACTTTACAGATGAAGAGAGAAAAGCGAGCAAAGGCAAAATGACCAGCCTCCGATCACGCGGCTGGTGTCTGAAGCCAGGGCTGAAATCCAGACTGTACCACCCAGGTTGGCCCCTACCATTCCTTGCCCCTCGTCCCACTGGCTTACCTCAGCATCTTTCATGCTCATGCCCCACCTTTGCTCTCCCAGGCACTAGTTCAGGCCCTGGGTCCTTCCTCTCCTGTCCTATGACCTTAGCCTTTCCCTTCTCCCATCCATCCTTCCCCAGGCACCAAAACAATCTTCCTAAAGTTGGACCGTGTCATTCCCCTATTCAAGAACTTTCAATGGCTCCTACTTTCTCCTCAGCTTGGCATTAAACGCCCTTCACCAAAAGTTTCCCTGATTAGTATACTGGCTCCCTTGCTCTCCCCTAAACTCCTGTTCCATTTCCTACCTCTTTAGTTTTGCCCAAGTTGTATTCCATGCCTGGTGTGCTCTCCTACCTCACATCTACCTCTCAGAATCCCCACTTTCCTTCAGGATTTAGTTTGTGTACCACCTCTTCCAGAAAGCCTGTCCTGATCTCCTCCTGGTTATTAATGTGCTCCTCTCCTCAAATGACTGTGGATATGGGTATGTTTACAATATTATATCCCTGAAATAAAACATAAGTTTCCAGAGGGCAGACTCTGGTTTTACCTTTGAATTTCCATCCTGTAGCACAGTGCCTGGCGTATCCTAGGCACTTACTAAAAACTAGCATTTATTAAGCGCTTATTATGTTCCTGGGAACTCTGTCAGGAAATGACGATACAAAGATTGTCCTGTTCCCCTAGGAGTGTATATTTTCTGAAGAACTGAGGCTTCTCTGCTTGGCCCTGAAGGCTAGTCTAGGAGCAAAGGGGAGAAACTGGGGCAGATTTGGACTAGAGATGAGGAAAATTCCTGCGTCAAGAACTGTCCAAGGCAGAACGTTCTGCCCAACGTGGAGACGGGGGATCCCCATTATACTACAGAGGAGATAAGTGAGGCCCAAAGTCACAGAGCTGAAGCTTGAAAACAGGCCCTCTGTCTCCAGACCCTCATCCCGGCTCCTCCCAGTCTGAAGTCCTCTCACCTTCTTGCCTCTGCTACTATCAAACCCTAGAAATTATTGAGTAAACAGCCTTCCAAGGATCCAAGTCTCCACTGATTTCTATAAAGAGGATTTAGCAATGATAGTGACAACTACAACTACACTGTTGTTCGATTGTTTTTCAGTCATATTTAACTCTTTGTGATCCCATTGGGGGTTTTCTTGGCAAAGATCATGGAGTGGTTCTCATTTCCTTCTCCACTCATTTGACAGATGAGGAAATTGGGTGCTGGACTTGAACCCGGGAAGATGATACTCCTTGATTCCAGACCCAGGGCTATATCTACTTTGCCACCTAGCTGCCCTTCAATCACAATAATAGCTAACATTCAAAATAATATAACATGATTTTGTGGTCCCCTGATTTTAAGGGGTCTTCTGTTTTAACAATAAGTCAGTAGATCCCAAATCTTCTGGCTTTGGAGTCTGCCTCAGGAAACTCCCATGCCCCATCTGTCTAATTGTGAACAGATCACTCCTCAGTCAGATAGCTTCTGGCCTCAAGACAGTCCCACAAATCAAACGCCTGAGACAATAGTGAACAGACCGCTCCTCGGGTCATTGCCAACTCTCAGATAATCTGTGTGTCAGTGATACCCAAATTCTGGAGACCACCTCTCTGAACCCTAGAATTAGCACATCAAGGAGAGAAAGCTGGATAAAGGGGTCTCATCTCTCTTAGGACTTTGCTCGTTTCTTTTGGAATTCAGCCTACCTCAATTGGCGTTACAATTACAATAAACTCAGCCCTTTGACTAGGAAATGGGTTCAAGCTTGCAAATTCTTTGGAGACACCTTGAAACACTGGTCTGTGACCCCAAACTTTTGGGATCCCCTTCCCAACCTCAACATTTAGTGGCTCATATGGGGAGCGAACCCACGACCTTAGCGTTACTTCCCGACCTCAACAATATGGCACCTACTATGTGCAGGCGCAGCTTTACAAGTATTATCTCATTTGATCATAACAATAACTCTGGAGGTAGGCACTATAATTATCCCTGTTTTCCAGATATGAAAACTGAGATGTGACCAAAGTCACCCAGATACTAAGTGGCAGAAGCCAGATTGGAACTTTGGTCTTCCTGACCACCTAGCTGCCCCTAGCTATAGTTGTACTTGAGGGTCATGGTAGTTTGACTCCCAACTTTTACACACTTTGTAGTTATTTTAAGTGGGCCCATTGCTAAGATGGTAGCGTGACATAATGGATATGTACAGCGTTGGACTGACCAGAAACAAAGGGAAATGACCCTCGGGAGATACAGTGACTACATTTTCAAGGAAGACCACATCTTTCCTAGAAGCATTCTCCTAGCATAAGGCTCCTCTGGACTATTTCACATCCTATAAGGGGGCCCTTATTAGTTCAGATTTTATACTGCATCATATGAGGTACCCATAGGTCATTGAAAAGTTAGCAAAAGAAAACTTACTTATCCATAGCAAAGAAAGGATACTCAACAAGGACACAGACGCCCTTGATGCTACTTCTCCTTCCTTCTAGAACTATTTATGGTCAAGCAGGGATCCAAACTCCTTGTGGGTTGGCTTTTTCATATCCTTTGGTGACTTGGAAGTCAAGTTGATACCAAAACCAAAATAAAAAAGAGGAAGACACAGGGACTAGTATGGTCCTTGTGACCTTTTAAGGAAAACTAGCCTAATATATACTTGGGGGCACCCTGGTAGATATTGGTCCTATCACATTGTCTCCTGGAAGACAACTATACCAAATTCAAGGCACTACATGAATTTATACTCTTAAACTATCATTATTATGGTATATTATTATGATATACAAGCCCCTACTAGTATGTTTACCTTGGAATAGTCTGCCAGAGGATACAATCAGCTCAAAGCGAAGGCATGTACTGAACATGTGGTAAGAAGCAAACATGAAGAGGGGCAATTCACATCTCTAGAGCTGCGGGATTGCTAACATGCTCATACTGTTCCTACCAATCTTGGGATCAAATTCTCTGCTCAATGTCACTCATCTACACAACAGTATTCGACTGGAATAGTGATTGTTGCAGATGTTGCTCTATTCCAAAGTCCTTTTGATTTTACTGTCAAAATACCACCTTGGGGTCCACATCACCTATACCATTGTAATAACTTGAAGACTGATGTCCTTGCCTCAGATCTCTTCTCACTCCAGTCCATCCTCCACTAAACTGTCCAAGAAATCCTCCTAAAGCACTGGTTTGAACATGTCAGTAAACTCCAGTGGTTTCCTGTTACTTCCATGATCAAATATAAAATTCTTCTGGTGGTTTTTAAATCCCTTCATAATTAGGCTCCTTCTAGGAAAGGGACCCACATGGGCAAAAATGGTTGTGGCAGCCCTTTTCATAGTCGCAAGGAACTGGAAACTGAGTGGCTGCCCATCAGTTGGAGAATGGCTGAATAAGTTATGGCATCTGAATGTGATGGAATATTATTGTTCTGTAAGAAACGACCAGCAGGATGATTTCAGAGAGGCCTGGAGAGATTTACCTGAACTGATGCTAAGTGAAATGAGCAGGACCAGGAGATCATCGTACATGGAACCAGAAGACTATATGACAATCAATTCTGATGGACATGACTTGCATCAACAGTGAGGTGATTCAGACCAGTTGTAATGGTCTCGTGATAAAGAGAGCCATCTACACCCAGAAAGAGGGCTGTGTGAGCACTGAGTGCGGATCATAACATACCATTCTTACTCTTTTTGTTGTTGTTTATTTGTTTTCTGATTCATTTTCTTTCCTTTTTGATCTGATTTTTCTTGTGCAGCAAAAGCATTGTATAAATATATTTACAAATATTGGATTTAACATATATTTTAACACATTTAACATATATTGGATTACTTGCCATCTAGGGGAGGGGTGGGGGAAAGGAGGGGAAAATCTGGAACACAAGGCTATGCAAGGGTCAATGTTGAAAAATTAGCCGTGCATATGTTTTGAAAATAAAATACCTTAATGAAAAATAGCTTAAAGTTTAAAAAAATTAATTAGGCTCCTTCTGACTTTTCCAGTCTTCTTATATCTTTTACCCCGACATGTTCTCTAGGACACTGAGCCCTTTGCTGTTGCTCTATCTCCCAACACCGCCTTTTCACCAATTGTGCCTCATGCCTGGAATACTCTTGCTCCTTACTTCTACCACCTGGCTTCCCTGGCTTTCTTCAAGTCTCAAAGAAAATCCCACTCTCTACCAAAAAAGTCTTTCCCTGAAAGTTAATGCCTTCCTTCTGACATTAACTCCAATTTATTCTCCATATGTCCTATTTGTCCATGTCTACATCTTGTCCTAGACTGGGAGCTCCTTGAGGGCAGCAGCCTTTTGCCTTTCTTTGTATCCCTACACCTTAGGCCAGTATTTGGCACATAACCAGCACTTAATAAATTCTTGGTTGATTTGCCTTCACTCGAATGGACGCTGTTTCACCATTTGTCTATAGCCAATATCATCTCTAGTGTCAGATTTAGTTGACGTCCCAGCCTAACTAGAACCCCGACCCCAGGACCCACAAAAATCCTGGCTCTAGGACTTGCCATTTCCCAAGCAAAATCCCAAGCTCCCAACTAGCCACTTTTCTTGCTGACTCATCTGCCTTTGGACAGTGCCACATGCTTAGTGTGTATTGGGGGTGAGGGAAGAAGAGGGAAACCCCCTTCCCCTCCATTTGCCCCACTCTACCAGAAGCACTCCTAAAGCTGGCTACCTGGACTCTAGAGTTTGCTACCCACCTGGGCTCCCTCATTGTCTTTGTCCCTTTTTCCTGGCCCTTTCATATGCAAGATGACAACAGGTTTCTTTTCTCTGGGAGACTCAGCAGCACCACTGTTCCGGAACCAATTTCCCATTCTTCCTCGTCTCCTGAGATCCTCCCTTGCCCCTATTACCCCTGCTACTCAGCTGGCTACTGGTGCCAACTTGAAACAGCCAGGAAATGGTAGCAATGCCCAGTTCCCTCTCCACATGCTTACCTCCTACAGCTACCACTCTGCTGGGCCAGATCTTATATGACTTACTGCAGCTGTAGGAATAAGCCCTCCCCAGGGCCAGCACGCCCTTCCCCTAAACCGGCTTTATCCAAAGGGAGGCCGGTTGCAGGCGATATATGTGCATCAGTTGTGGTTGTCTTACAATTCTCTACACAGAATAGCTGGTTTGCCCAGTTCCTCACCAGGGTGGGGGTGGGGGTGGGCCACATCCTGGAAAGAAACCATTTGGAAGGTGCTGAGGTGGGGAGGGCAGGCCGGAGAAGTTCTGACTTCTGGCTGCTTTGTTCTCTTCCTTCCAGGCTCTGGTTACTATCCCGATGAAAGCTACAATGAAGTGGCTGTTGACATGCCCCCCCAGGTTCCTGCTCTGGACTACCGAGGTAATTTCAGCTCACAGCCAGCCTGGGACCCATGAGGACAAGGACCATAGATCACACCTCCTGGTCATGACACCTCCTGGTCCCCAGTAAGATAATGGCCAGACACATGATATAAACACGTTGGATACTGGCTACATCAATGAATGAATCAAAGGCCCAAAGGGAAACTGAGCAAGGAGTACGAGGGAGGAGACCAGGCTAGCTGTTGCTGGAGGATTATATTGGGGGAGTAATGGGAGATAAGGCTGGACAGAGAGGCTGGAGTCAGATCACAACAGACCTGAGGGGATTTTAGAGGAGAAATCTGCACTGGGGAGAAGGTAAGAGACTGGATTACTCCTAAATTCTCTTGAAGCTTCTCTTCCAGGAGAGGAATTTGGACTTGCTATGGTAGGCAATTCCAGGTTCTTGAGTATGACTAAGGCAAAAAGAGTGAATAGTCTGGTGGCCATGGTGGTATTGGAAAGAAAGAATAATTAGGGTGAATCTGAGAAACAGCAAGACAGTGACAAATTCTGTGACCTCCTAAGAGCTAAACTCAACTTGGCTGTTCTTTCTCATCATTCCCCTTGACTTCTTGGTAGCAGGAGACACCTTCCTCCTTCTCCTTGAGACTCAGATGAGGTAATGTCTACAAGTGCTTTGCAAACCTTTGAGGACCATCTGTATCCATGTGAGCTGCTCCTCTGATGATAACCAATATTTATGAAGCAGCATACCAGGAACTGTGTCCCTGGCACACAGCATTTCCTGATTTCCCTCGCTTTTCTAGCTCCTTTACTCCCTTTTTCTTGTTTGCACCTTGTTCCTTACTTGAGGGTCCAAGCACTCCCCAAGTAGCAGTGCTCAACCATAGATCAGTTCCTCTTCTTTCTCCCCCAAAGCTCTCTTCCAGTTCCCACAGCTTCCATTGTCATCTCCCTCGAAGGATGTGCTGCCAGGTCTCCCTGCCAATTTCCCTTCTGATTTACAGTCATGCATCTTCAAAATTTCCCAAGCTTATCTCTCATCACTCAGCAGGAGCCAGGCTAGCTTGCCCATCGTGCCCAGAGTGCCCTACACACCCCTTTCCATTCTGCTTAGCTCCTCATCTTCCGATTCAAGGTTTACACCTTGGCTTCCCTCTGGGCTCCTCCAGCACTTGATGACGAGACCCTTCACTAGGCATTCAGCAGCCCCTGCCTTTTTTTGCCAGCCAGCTTCTTGTGTCTCATTGCTCTTCAACTATATTATTAAGCAACACACTATAATAGCTTCACAAGGCAGTGGGACAACCATAGTCCTAGATTTGGAATTAGGAGATCTGGGTTCAAATCTTAGGCTTGCCACTTGTGTGAGCTACTTCCTCTCAGGATTTCCATTCCCCCTATCAAATGAGGAGGTTAGCCTAGATGGCTTTGGAGGCTCCCTCAAACTATAATTCTCTTAGTATTGGACTTGATATCGGCAAAGCCTAATATCGATCCTGCCTCTGACCATTACTAATCATGTAAACCAGTAAGTTTACTTACTAGTAAACTAGTACTCCAGCACCTGTCTCTGACTATTAGTAATCATATAAACTGTTTTTTTTTTTTACTTACCATTTAAACCACGGCCAAGTCCCTTTATCTCTGAATCTTCTAAATTCTGCATCTGTCCAATGGGAATCGCGTCAGCTCCAGAACCTGCTTCCTCGGGCTGCTGGGAGGCTTGCATGTGATGATGTGGGTCTGAACTTGAAAGCCGCACTTTAATGTCACTTATTCTCATTATTTCCGAAAGAGCAGAGTCCAAGGCTTATATTTCCCTGTATTCCCAGAAGGTCTTAAGTTTGCGGCTTGACCAATTCCAGTAGTTGGGGAATGGGAGTCATCAGACAATGTCCAAGGAGTTTCACCAGAGGAATGACGACCTAGGTCTATCTAAGTGGCCTCCTGAAGTGACTTTTTATCCAAAATGAACAGCTGACCTTGTATGGGAACACACGGTCCTCAGAACATCTTCACCATAGACTGAATCTAATGATGTAACTTGTAAGGCCTACCTCTTCCTTAAGGCCTAGGGACCTCATAGTCTAGCCTCTTTTTCCCGGGCTGGGGCGGATACAAGGGTGTTCGGGTAGATATTCAGCAATGGCTTGACAGGCTTTTAAATTTAATCTATTCTTGATAGAAGAAGTTTCTCTACCACTTTCTTAAGTCAAGACAATTGAAAAAAACAACTCGAGTCCTGACTCATAGCATTTACTAGTTTTAGGAGTATAAATGGTCATGCTGAAAATGTAACAACCAGCTCTGGCCAGGTCTAGTGGGCTCCAGCGTGCCCCTATATGGAAACACATTACATAAGTGAGCTAAAGTGTACAACCTAAAGATCCAGACAGACCCATGAATGAGTGAAGACGACAATGGTGACATAGATGTTGTAAGCATTCAGAGGACCCTGAGCAAGTCACTTTCTGCCTCAGTTTCCTTATTTGTAAAACTGGGTAATCATAACCCCTACCTCCCAGGGTTATAAGGATAAATTGAGACAATATTGTAAACTACTTTGTAAACTTTAAGGTACTATATAAAGTGATATTGTTACTATCCCCATGTGGCTGATGGGAAAACAGGGACTCTTGGAGACTGGAGGACTTCCCCAGGACTTAAACCCAGCATCCTTTGATATTTGGCCCTAAGTATGGCCTAGAATCAACAAATGGGTTTCCATGTGAGCTTGTGAAACTATCTTCTGGAGGAAAGGGAATATTTTTAAATAGATTTTCATTCATTAGAATTGACGATGATACCGTCTGGCTGAAAAGTCAAATCTGTATTTGATTTCTGGCCATCCCTTTCCGGGTCCCTAACGGGACCTGGTTTTAACAGGTCTTGATTTTAACCTAGTAATCTCTTAATTCCCAGTCAAACCTGGGGTGGTTCTTGCAATACAAGGATGCTGCCACTAGATGGGATCAGTATGCCATGCTCAAAGCTCCAGAGAAGTTCCGGAAGAGTAGCTTAACCCTTATTCATGTTCTAACCTTCTTGTATTCAGCAAAATAGAAAATATTTGAATTTGCAAAAGATCCTGTGATTTTTTTTTTTTTTGGCAACACAGGAAACCCTGGACAAAGGTAATCTCTCCAAACCACCTTCTATGACTTGCAATTGTCCTAGATTCAGAAAAAGTACAATGACTTATCCAGGATAACACAGCAAGTGTCAGAGGCAGATTTTCCATCAAGGTCTCTATTCATTGCTCCACACTGCCTCTCGATTCTGAATATAATTTTCAGAATTGACTTTTTATGGGCAGAGATTTAATAAAAGGAAAAATAATTTCCAGAACATGCCCTGAGGGTCAGTCCATGTACATACAGTCCAATCTCCCGTACTTTTTAATATGCTTGGTCAAAAGCTCAGTCAAACTAAAGATCAACATCAAAGATTCCTGACTGGGCTGCTTATCTCTCAGGGCCAGCTGGCTTTTCTCTTTCTACTCCCCGGCTAGGCTGGGCCAGCTAATCTCATAGAAGGCCTTGCTTAGCCGTAGGGCAATATGGCGTCCCCTTTGCCTCCTCCTCTATACTACCTGGCTGATAATGGACCAGTAATCTCATCTCTCCCAGCTTCCAATTCCTCATCTGTCAAATGGGGATAATTAGGTCTGGAGTATATATCTCACAGGGTTATTATGAGGCTCAAATGCAATCATGTCTGCAGTGAAGCACTTTGCACCCCTTAATATGCTACCGAAATGGCAGTAATTATTATTCTGCAGGCCCTCACTCTTGGAGATCTGGCTTCCCTCCCTACAGTGCTGTTTTTCTCCAGTCTCAGAAGGTGGTTCTTTTGTACTTTGCTATTTTCAGTTTCACATCAAATATTTAGTTTCCTCAGCTGGAGCTGAATATATGTTGATATTCATGTAATCCTTGTTTGCCTGAATGAATGAATGAAGCATTTATTAAGCACCTACTATGTGCAGAGCACCATGCTGAGTGCTGGAGATTCTAAAAACAAGTCAAGTCCCAAAGAAGGAGCTCCCACTCTAACGGGGGAGGTTTCAACTATGAGTCCAATGGAAAGATCCCACAGACCTTGGGATACAACAGCCATGACGGTGGCAATGACTTTGTCAGTGTCATTCCTCTCAGGAAATCCTATCAGTTTCTATTATTGAGCCAGGGACTTCGGACCAAGAGCTTTCTTTTCTTTTCAAAGAATGCAAGAATGGAGGGATGGGAGGGAGATGAAGAAGAGAAAACATTGTTTGCAAGGGCACTGTCCACTTAAATCCATCTAAACTCAGCTCAGTATCCATGTTTTCTTTTTTAGTTTCCATGCACAGTGTTTGAAAAATGGTCAAAATATGGATACTACGTCTATCTTCCATTTCTAAAAATCAAATCATTCTGCCTTCATTAGATTATTGCCACAAAGTGCATACAAAGTGATATGTAACCGGTATGTAGCCTTTCTAGACACTGGCCATGCAGTCAGGTTGGGTGATTTATCTAGTGCGCTGCCTTAAAAGTCCCTCAAATTTTTTCTCAAAGTTCTCTCCTTCTTCCCCCGCCATCTATGTTTAAGACAGTAAGATAATGTGGTAGAATTCTATTGATAGTAAAAATCTAGCCTATCTAAAACTGTTAGGAGAAAGAACCAAATAAAAGTCTCTGAAAGGCAGGTTTGGCCCTAGAACTAGAAATTAAAAAAAAAAAAACCTGAACCCTTTTAGATAGTAATATTTCTAAAATTCATTACACGGTAAGCAGGAAACAGGAAACTTTTTATAGCAAGTTTCTGATAAAATCTCATTTCTCAAATGTATAGGAAACTGAGTCAAATATACAAATGAGAACCATTCTCCAACTGATAAATGCTCAAAGCATATGAACAGGCAGTTTTTAGAGGAAGAAATAAAAGTTACCAATAATCATATGAAAAAAATATATTGTCATTAGTAATTTTTTTTAAAAAATCATTTATAATTAAGGAAATGAAATTTTCTTTGAGGTACCACCTCCTATCCATCAGATTGGCTAATATGACAGAAAAGGAAAATGACAAATGTTGAAGGGGAATGTGGGAAAATTGGGGCACAAGTGCACTGTTGGTGGAACTGTGAACTGATCCAACTGTTCTGAAGAACACGGCTAATAGAATCGTATCTCAAAGAAATCAAAGGGAAGAGGACCCATATGTAGAAAAATATCCCTAACAGCTTTTGGTGGTATCAAAGAATTAGAAACTGAGGGCATGCCTCTCAATTGGGGAATGGCTGAATGAGGAGGGGCATAAGATTGTGGCAGAATACTTTTGTGCTATAAGAAATAATAGATAGGATACTTTCAAGAAAAAAAGAAAACCAGAGAGACTTACATGAACTGAGCCAAAGTGAAGTGAGCAGGACCAGAAGAACATTGTACGCTGTAAGAGCAATATCGCACGATGACCAATGGTGAATGACTTAGCTATCCTCAGCTCATTCTACAATAAGCCACCACGACTCCAAAGCAACATGGTGAAAAATGCCATCTGCTTCCAGAGAGAGCTAATGAACTCAGAGTATAAAGTGAAGCATATTTTTTTCCTATCTTGAGCTTTCTTGCTTTTTCCCCCCTGGAACGTGGCTGATGCAGAAATAAGTTTTGCATGACTTCATATGCATAATAAGTACCAATTTCTTCTCAATGAATAGGAGAGGGGCAGGTGGGAGGGAAAGAATTTGGAACTCAACAAATAAAATAAAATGCAGTCCACGCACATGTGGTTACCAGGTGGAGTTGAGACAGTTGAGTCCAAAGTTACCCCCCCCCCCATATATCCAGCCCTCTCTCACCTGGATTTCTATCTCTCTAGTGCCTCGGTGGTGTTATACTTTGAACATCCAAGATGGAGAAGCCACGTGCTACTCCCCAAGGGGGGGCAACTATCACAGCAGCTTGGGCACCCGGTGTGAGCTGTCTTGTGACAGGGGCTATCGGCTTATCGGCCGGAGGTCCGTACACTGCCTGCCAAGCCGGCGCTGGTCTGGAACAGCCTACTGTAGACGTAAGTGAATGTGTGTGTGTGTGTGTGTGTGTGTGTGTGCACGCGCCTAGTCCCCTGCCTCACCCTGAGTGTGAAAGAGATGCAGGCTGGGAGGCACTGAGCCTGACTATGGATGCCCTAAAGCCCCGAGCAAACAAGCCCACCCCTTTGCTCTTGCACCAGATATTGCCGGGGCTCCCTAAGTGGCAGTCCCAGGGCCGGAAGCTTATGGAAAGGCAGCCTGGCTTGCAGAAAGCATGGGAGTCTGGGACTCTCTGGGGCTCTCCCCACATAAGCAGGGCAGTAACCTCCCCTTCCCCCAACACTTACTCTTGATTGATTGCTGCCAAATTACCCAAGCTGCATTTGCCATCTTCCCCAAGGAAGAAACTGGAGGGAGTGGAAAGAGGCATCAGAGAAAGGAGGCCTCACACCTAGCAGACACAAAGGGTGTCACCCCCAGTTGAAATCAGCTTCTTCCCTGCAGCCCCTCCCATCCCTGGCTCCAGCCAGAACACAAGAAGATCTGAGTTCAAATCCAGACTCGGCTACTTCATAGCTCCGTGACCCTGTGCAAGTCACCTCAGTTTAACCTCATTTTCCTCATCTGTAAAATGGGGATAATTGGGCCTATCTCCCAGGGTTGCTGTGAAGATCAAGTGAGACACAGCCTGTAAAGCACAATGCCTGACACATAGTAGGTATTTAGTCAAAGCTGAAGGCATTTCTTCCAGCCCAGCCCTTCTCCCCATCCTTGTCCAGCAGCCAGTCAGCACTATCTACTGAACACCAGAACTATTAGAAGCCTCCTCAGAGCAGGAACTGCTTCAGGTTTGCAGCACTTCCAGGTGCCAGGGTAGTTGCCACATTCCCCGTGCCTCCTGGACTTTGGGAGATGGTTTTTGAGAGATTCCACAAGCCCACAGCCAGTGCCCGTCCCTGTACTTTCCAAGGCTGGCCCTTGGCAAGCAGGCAGACAGTCCACCTCCAGGCCCTGCCTTGGTTAGTGCTGCCAGAGCTTCTGCTCAATTGGCACATCCTCAGAGAAACAGAGTTGCCTCCATGCAACAAAGAGGCAACTGGTGGAGGTAGGATAATCCAAATCTCCCAAATGGTTCTCAAGGAACTCCCCATGTGCCAGCCAGGCTGCAAAGCACCCTCTGTGGAGGCACACGTGATTATAGCCCCGTGCTTCATCCCCATAAGTCTGAGGACTTCAGGACTTGCTTTGAGTCACAAAGCCATCACCACCATGGGATGCAATGTCCCTAGTATAGTATGCCATCCCTCGGGCAGGAAGCCTTAGTGGGGGCTTCGATTCCACAAATGTAAAGCACTGGGCTGCGTTCTGGTCCCCTGAACCAAAAGAGCACAAATTGCAACCAGAGGTGCTCAAAAAAAAAAACAAAAAAACAAAAAAACAAAAAACCAAGGGTTTGAGCCAGAGGGGTAAATGACTGACTTCACAGAGACCTGCCCTGGGCATCCTTTTCCGTCCTGGGTACATTTTCACTCATTCTACACTCACTGGAGCAAGGGCTAGAATGCTTGACCTGGAATCAGGAAAACCAAAGTTCAAATCCAATCTCAGACACTAGCTATGGAACCCTAGGCAAATCATTTAAACCTCTATCGGTCTCAGTTTCCTCAACTATAAAATGAGGATCATAATAGCACCTACCTCCTAGGGTTGTTGTGAGGAGCAGATGAAAGATCTGTCAAACGCTTGGTACAATGCCTGATACCCAGTAAATACATGATAAATATTTGTGCCCTTCTTCCTCCCATGAAATCCTCTCCCCATACCCTCCCAGCTGAGGACCTCATCTCACACTTCACTGAAAAAAACTGAGACCATTTGATGAGAGCTGCCTTTTTTCCCTCCTTTCCCTCCTCCTCATGGCTTTTCCTTCAGATGTCTTCACCTCCTTCATCCCTTCTTTCCCAAGGCAATCCCCTCCACATGCATCCTTGGTTCCATTCAATCCCATCTTCTCCAAGAGATTGCACCCTCTGTCACCCCACTCTATCTACTATTTCCCTGTCCCCTGACGGCTTTCCTGCTTCCCACAAACATGCCCATGTCTTCTCCAGGGTTTCAAAAGATCCAACTCTCCCTGCTGCTTTAGTACTCCATCTTTCCTCCCCTTTTCGGGTAAACTCCTTAAGAAAACCATCTATATTATGTACCTCCACTCCCTCTGCTCACTCTTGCTTCTAAAACCTTTGCAATTAGCCTGCCAACCTTAGCATTCATCTGAAACCACTCTCCAGAATTAATGCTGATCCCTCAATAGCCAAAATTAATGACTTCTTCTCGTTCCTCAGTCTCCATGACCTGAAAATAGTTCTTCTCTCTCTCTAGATGTTTGTGAAATGGTCTTCTGCCAGTGTTCCTCCTATCTGACTAAACCTGCTTTGTCTCCTCGTCTGGATCTTCTTCCGGGTCATATTGCCTAACCATGGGTGTCTCCAAGGCCCTGGTCTGGGATGTCTTTTCTTCTTCCTCTGTAGTAGAGGTTGGCAAAGTTTTTCCTTGTAAAGGGACAGATGGCAAATAGTTTAAGCTTTGTGGACTGGGATGAAATCAAGGATATCATCAAAGAGAAAACCGATTTCCACAAAATTTTTTTTACTGACAAAGTTCAAAATATAATAATCATAACTGAGTATGATTTTTGTAATATAGGCCTAGTAGTGAGACAAAAAAAATGGGCTTCAGGACTTGCTTTGAGTCACAAAGCCATCACCAGAGTGGGATGCAAAGTCCCCTGTGTAGTACGCTATCCCTCGGGCAGGAAGCCTTTGCTTGATTGAGGTACAAGTTAATATTCCCCATCATCAAAATCAGTTTTGCAAATATTCATCTGCGAATGTGCTTCTAATTTTATGTATTTCATTTTAACTGTCTATTCACACAGATAGGTACTGCCAAGTATTGATATCAGTCCACAAGCACATAATTTTAATTGAACATGGTCATCACTTGGAAGGCATTTCTAGAATTCTATTTGATTCTTTTCCTGAGATGTGCCTTTTAGCCCATCATTATATTGTAGATGAATCACTTCCAGGTGCAGATTAGATGGAAGCGCCTGAATTGCACAGTTAAATAGATTTTAAACTGTGGAAATCGAAATCCAAAAACTGCTACTGGAATTATGCTCTGAAAACATATCCCTAGCAAATTTGGGTAGGGATGGAGATCTGGCTGCTTCTTTTTTCCCTTTCGAAGCGTATATAGCATTACTTGTTGACATTTGTAATTCAAACATTAGTTGTCATCACATTTACTTTAGTAGAACTTTTGCATACAAGTGCAATTTTACCTCTCAATTTTAGGTTGAATTCATTAAGAAACCTCATTAAGAGCAAAAGCTCATTTCCCAAACCATTCAGCATTCACTAACAGAAGATGAGGGTGCTTTTTCTTGATCAGAACAATTTCAACCTTGACTTTGAGCTCCAAAAAATTATAATAAAACTGCTTTTCTTTTCTTTTCTCGTTTGGAAATGATGGGTATATGTCACAGTATGGCAATTCACAGGGCACTCAAAACTTCAAGCGTGAAATGTGCCTCTTCAATTTGTAGTGAAGCCAGGGTCTCTGTTGCAACAACTAGACTGCCATGCCAGCTCAAAAGCAGCCACAGACAGGATGCAAACAGACGATCATGATCTGTGCTCCAATAAATCTCTATGACACTGAAATTTAATTTTATATAATTTTCCAAGTGCCGTAAAGTTGTATTCTTCTGATGTTTTCAATCATTCTAAAAAGCATTCTTTGTGAGATGTGCAAGGGCAGGCAGAAGGCCACAGCGGGCTAGTCCCCGGGGCCTCAGTTCGGCAGCTCCATACTATTCACTTAGCCAATCATCAGCTTCCATGGGTTCGATTCCCATTTCTCCATGGATGGCTATCTATAAATCTAGACACACCTCTCTCCCGAGTCTCAGTCTCCCATTATTCTCAAATTGAATGGCCTATAGGCATGTCATCCAAAACTAAAATCTTTAACCGGCCTCCTTGGGATGCCTTAAACAAGACCCTGCATTTTCCCAAAACCACGCCTTCCCTGTTTGTCTTCCCCTCTCCCCCCTGCCGGAATGCTTTCCCTCCTCCCCTCCACTTCTGCTTCCTTCTGCCCAAGGCCCTTCCTGGTTCTTGCCCTCACTTCCCATTCCACAGGCTTCTTTCCCAGGTATCTTCCATTTATGCTCTTTTTGAATGTCCAGAGTCGTCCTCATGTCATCTCCTCTTAATTCCTTAAAGACAGGGCCCATATTTTTGCCTTGCTTTGTAGTCACCAACTTTAGCACTGTGCCTGACACACACTGAACACTTCATGAAAACTTGTTGCCTGACTAAGAGAAGGTTTCATGCTGCACCCTGGGTTTCCTCACTATTTCTGGGCCCCTAAGCACCACCACTGCTCACAGAAGACCCCTTGGCTCTCTTGTAGAGGTGAGATGTTCCGTGCTGCCATTGATCACTAGCGGTACCTACAGCTGCACAAATGGCATCCTGCTCGATTCCCGCTGTGACTACAGCTGCGCCAGTGGCTACCACTTGGAAGGTGACCGCAGCCGAATCTGCATGGAGGATGGACGGTGGAGCGGAGGCGAGCCTGTCTGTGTAGGTAAGCTCCAGTTCCCACACAGTTGTCCCACCCACCCGGTGCTGCCTTGACTTGATCCATTCATCCAAAAACCCAGTAGAAGTGTCTGCCAACCATGGAGTGCCATCCCAGGCAGCCTATTCAGGGGCTGCTATTGTTTCTCCTCACCCCCTCAGACCCGCCCTGAACTAGACTTCTTCCCAAGATGTCTTTGAGCTCCCTGCCTCTTGCACCCATCCAAGATTTGCCTCCCAGGAATGAGAATGAACTCAGGAGTTGCCATCTGCTTTCTTACCTTTGGCAGACATAGATCCCCCCAAGATCCGCTGTCCCCACTCCCGTGAGAAGATGGCGGAACCAGAGAAGCTGACTGCCAGGGTGTACTGGGACCCACCTGTGGTGAAAGACTCGGCAGATGGCACTATCACCAGGTAGGTATAGAATAGTAGCTTTCTCCCCCAGCCTCACTTTCACAAAGAATACCCAGACTGTGGCAAGAAGGAGGCCGAGTTCCCTGATCCTAATCCCCACCGTTCCTTCCCCTCATGACTATTCTGCTCTGCTCTATCCAGGGTGACTCTGCGGGGACCTGAGCCAGGCTCTCGGTTTCCTGAAGGAGAACACGTAATTCGGTATACTGCTTATGACCGGGCCTACAATCGGGCTAGCTGCAAGTTCATCGTCAAGGTGCAAGGTCAGAAAGGATGCACAAAATCCCCTATTACTTCCACTCTGTTCCTGCTTTGCTAGCTCGGGCACACACATACCCAGAGAGGCAATATAGACCAGTAGAAAAGGCAGCTGAATTTGGAGTCAGGGGAACTAGGTTTGAAACCTGGTTGTTAATCACCACCTGGCGGTGACTGATGTTGAACTACTCACTACTTCTCTGGGCCTCAGTTGCCTTGTGTGAATTCTCTCCCTTCTCTAGATCTGTGATCATACAATCTTATACCCTCACACATCTGTGCTGTGGAAGAGAACTACCAACCTGGAGATGCCCTCTAACAACATCAACTTGTTTCAGGGATTAAAAAGCCCACATGTACACACATAATTCAGCTATCCAAGTCTAGGTCCCACAAGTCCCGAGCCACTGTCTGGATGTGGATGAGCTCCCATAGTTACTGATCCAATCCTTCATGATGGCTTCAGAAGGGCCATACTGGGGCAGGCCCAGGTCTGTCCAGCCTAGCCTCTGGAGAGACACATTGTAGAAGTCCAAGAGTCTTCTCAGAGATTCAGAATGCATACCCGAGGTATCCCAAGCTGAGCACTGTGAGGCCATTCTGGGTATTGCCCGCTGCTTCTAAGATGCCAGCCCTGGGGCTTTCTTGAAGGAATTCTCAGACACAGAGCTCAAAAGCTACACATGCCTTCAGTCCATCTCTGGTCACACTCGGAAGTTATCCTACATGGCAAGCAGCTTCGCTGCTGGTTGACTGGCCTTTCCTGTAGCTCTCAGGCTTTCAGCTGACATTTTACACTGTTTAGGGGTAGAAGAAGCCACCATAGCTTGTCACTGTATTTCTTGGTGATTATCAAAGCTGGTTGGCACTTCAGGGTTTTTCTCGAATAGGTATGGAGAAGCCACATAGTCTGCCTCCATCCAGGCACTCATCTTAACGGGAAGTTCTCTCCTTTTTTACCACTAAGGCCAGCTCAAGTCCCATATTTTTGCAGAAAGTTTCCCCAACTCCTCCAGCCCTCTCCTCTGAAGTCCTACACCCGGCTATTGATTTATATACCGTCTTTGACTTGTCCCTATTTTGTTTTTGCGTTTGCTAATTCCATCCTGGGTACCCCACGGTCTCTCACCTTGAAAAACCCAGCATGGACACTGTCAGGGCCTTACTTTGCTAGAGGAGATCAAGCCTCATTTGAGTTCTTCCTCCACAGTGAGACGCTGCCCTACTCTGAAACCGCCTCAACATGGCTACCTCACCTGCACCTCGGCAGGGGACAACTATGGGGCCATATGCGAGTATCAATGTGATGGGGGCTACGAGCGCCAGGGGACCGCCTCCCGAGTCTGCCAGTCTAGCCGACAGTGGTCAGGATCCCAGCCCATCTGTACCCGTGAGTGAGAAGAGGGAAAAGAGAGTGGTCATGTGGAGCGGGCCGCCTTGCTTCTGGAGGTCAAGCCCTGAACACAGTTGTAACTGGCAATTTCTACACCCCAGAGGTGGAGAAGAGTGGGATCACCTAGGATATAGTAATTGGGGGGGGAACAGAAATATGTCTAAGCTGCTGAAAGGAGATGAAAGACTCAGGAAAAGGCCTCTGCTGCCACAGCAGGGGCAAGACAAGCACAGAAGCACAGTCAGGCTCATACTGTTGGTGCCAATTCAATTATAATGTTCTACTCTGGCTAAAAGCTCGATCGGTCCCACTCTAATAACATCTCTGCCCTAATCTAAGATTCAGTGATGAGAGAGAGTAGTGGGAGGGAAAGAAAGATTTGAGATGCTGGTTGCAGGGACCCTGAGTACATGTGCTGCTTCCTACCCTACAAAAGGAGGGGGTAGGGGCAGCTAGATGGCACAATGGATAGACTACCAGGCCTGAAGTCAGGAGGACCTGAGTTCAAATCTGGCCTCAGACACTTAACACTAGCTGCGTGATCCTGGGCAAGTCACTTAACCCCAATTGCCTTGCAAAATTAAAAAAAAAAAAAAAAAGGAGGGGGTACCTTGAAATACTTTTTTTTTTGGGGGGGAGAAGCCTCCAATGAGGTTTGAAAGAAGGAGTGTAGACCCAAGAATTTAATCATTTAATCATTTGGGAGAGAAGGAAGAAGCAATATCTTGAACGGCCATCCCTTCCACTCTAGCCATGAAGATTAACGTCAATGTCAACTCAGCTGCAGCCCTCCTGGATCAGTTCTATGAGAAACGGCGGCTCCTCATTGTCTCCTCTCCGGACCCTTCCAATCGATACTACAAAATGCAGATCTCCATGTTACAGGTGAGAGCCTTCCCCTTTCTTCATCTTTCCTAAGCTACCTATCAAGTGACACTCATTCCTTCATGTCCCATCTCTCCGCCTTCCCAACAATCCAGATTATCTTCACTCAGTTTTTCATTCATTTTTATTCTGCAACTAAAACCCTCAGCCCCCAATCAAGTTTACCAGTGACCACTTTTGCTAAAGACCAAATTGCAGCAGAAGAAAATCTAGGTAATGCAGATTAAACTCAAAAGGGCATCGTATCCATTTTTTCCCTGCTGAATTGTTAAATTTTAGCAACAGGCCATTGTTTAAAGAGATTCTAAATGCTAGTTGTTCTTCTTAGCGTTCTTGTACTGGGAACCTATGTTAGTGGCTAGTGAGTGGGCCTGATTCACAGTCAGGAAGCCCTAGTATCAAGTCCTGCCTTGTATATAGACCAGCTGTGTGACTCTAAACAAGTCATTTAAGTTCTCTGGGGTCCACAGAAGGACTTCTTCAACTTTTTCTACTCATAACACCGGGAAATTTGTACATGACCCCTAGGCATATGGATATATCAAATAGGTACCCAAATCAAACATTTTCTGAAAATAAATCATAATTTTGCAAACCCCCCTTCAGTTAGGTGATCCCATTTGGGGTTCCGACACACAGTTTAAGAAGTTTTAGTTTGGTCTAGGCAATTCTGGGTTGCCCAACACCTACTGATCTATATTATTAGAAAAGGTTTCCAAACCTGGAGCTCCCCACAGTGCTGAAATCACCACTCTGATCCAAAACAAGAAAAGAAAATGATGTTTGTTCTGGTGAGATCACAAGGCTGCTAGGCAGCTGGTACCCCCTTCTGAAGGGCCATAAAGCAAAATATCTTCCCCTCCAAAGCAATGGGAATCAGAACCGGGGTGTCCGAGAGTGGCAGAAATAGCACCATAGATCTGGAAGAAACCTCACAGGTCACCAAGGCCAGCACTGAGGAAACCCAAGCACATGGTGGTTGACTTGGCCAAGGTCCTAGCAAGTAAGTACCAAGATTTCAGAGTCAAGATTTCAACCCAAACCTCTGACTTCACTCAAATCAAGCACTCTCTTCTACCATTTCCACTGTGTGAATATGGGCAGGGAAAGCAAGAACAAGGTGGAACAACCTCAGGGAAAAGAGTGGCTAAAGACTTTTTCACATATACCAACAGTATAATATAATATAACATTATATTATATGATAATATAATAATATAGTATAATATAACAGGCTAAGTCGAACTCATGCTGCTCAAGCAGGCTGCTAATGCTGGAGAAGGGATTTGGAACAGAGGTCATGAAGAAGAGGGACTTTGGAAAGATGGCAGGCATGCTGATCAGGCTCCGAGGGTCATTCAGGGCAGCTGAGAAAGGCGGGGGGCCAGAGGTGAGACTGACTAGGGTATATTTGTAGACAGTGATGGTGCAGGGAGGCATGAGAACAATTCAGAAATTGAAGCTGAGACCCTAAGGTCAAGAGTAATGACTTTGCTCCTCCGGGGATCTAAGAAAAGAACATAGAAATGGGTCGTGGAGTCTCCAAAGCAGAGACCACATAGGCCCAACCTTCTTATTTTGGAGAGGAAATGAAGAAATCCCAGAGACGCCCACAGGGATAAGAGACCAGAACCCACGTGTTAACTTGGCTTGAACAAGGGAAGGCAGGTGAACTGTCAAGATTTAGAAGAGAAGCCTGCTGACTGGAAAGGCAGTGGGTCTAGATCATGGCACACTTCTCTAAAATTGTGCCATGCTGAGTAGCTTCAATCAATCACTAAACATTTAGTAAGCATCTACTATGTGTAGGCACTGTGCTGTGCAAAATCAGAAAGAAAAGTAAAAGTCAGTCCCTGAATCAGAACATCTAAGATAAATACAGAAGTGGGGGACACCAACAGCTGGGAGATGGGCCTAGAAAGGCCTCCAGGAGAATGTGGCACTTGAGCCAAAGCTCAGAGAAAAGTCCTAAGAGAACCCAAGAGTTTAAGGTTGAGAGAGAGAGAGAGGATGCTAAAGCAAAGTCATAGAGGTGGAGACGAAGCGAGAGAAGAGCAGCAACGGCTGAGCTGGGATGGAGAGAGCCCAGAAGGTAATAGAACCTAAAAAGATTAGAAAGGGAGGCAGGGCCATGTTATGAAGAGCTTTAAGCACCAAACAAAGGCCTCCTGATTTGCCCCCCGAGAGCAGAGGAGCCACTGGAGTTCCTCAAGCAAGGCTTACATGGTCAGACCCGTGCTGTAAGAAAATCACTTTGGCTACTGAGTGGCCCAGGGAAAATTGAAGAAAGAAGAGCAACTGAGAAGCTTTTGGGAACATCTAGGCTAGAAGTGGTAGGGGCCTGAACTGATGGCTGTCTGAGTGGAGAGAAGGTGATGAGTACAGAGAGAGAAGAGAGTCGGGACAGAGTACTGGGGGACAACCATACCCCGAGATCCCCATCCATGATGGGCTTATCGACTACTATGAATACACCGTGTCCTCATGCCTACTAGCACAGTGAAAGGGAGGTAAGTCAGGGATATCAAGAAAAACCTTTGGAGGAAAAGCTCAGCCTTTGGCCCAGAGTGGCTACGGAGGCCTACTTGAAGCAGAGCTGGCTGATTCATTCAGGCAGTGTGGTGATCCAGACAGCAAGGCACAGATGTGGACAGAGTGCACAGAATACATGTGAAGCCCAAAAAAAAAGAGGAGAAAGGAGACAGAGGGCAGAGATGGTAGATACAAGGGAAGTTGTGCGGGAGAGGTAGAAAAGAACATATACTGATACCAATCAGAGGTAGGGGAGAGTGGCAGGAACCAGCGAGGAAAACTTCTGAGCATGGGAGGAGAAAGGGTTAGCGTACAGCCACAAATGGCTAAAAGCAAGAGCAACTCAGGGGTTAACCAAAGGGGCTGTGCCCAAGAAATGAGGATGACAATGTGGGTGAGATCCAGGAATCTATAGTTACACAGATCAGCTAGGTCAATCCTCTGCAAGACAGGCTTGGACTAGATGGCTTCCCATCCAGGTCTCCATCTCTAAGTCTTACGAAGCGTGTGATCAAAAGAGATGGATGGGCTGCTAACAGGGGAAGAGTGAGAGAGAACTGATGGACAGCCCCCTGCTCTGCTGGCAGTCTTATGGTATGAAAAGAAACCAAGCAGGGCCCCCAGCACATTGAGGGAACTCCCCGGGACACAGGACAGGCAGGTATGGAGAGCTTGCAATCTGCATTGCTGGAAGGTTACCACAGTTCCACTGAAATAATAATAATAGTAATGATAATAACATTATATAGAATTTGGGGATTTGCAAAATACTTTAAATACATTATCTTATTTGAGCCTTACAATAGCTTTGCCAGATGGGATCTATTATGATGCCCATTTTACACATGGGGAAATTAAGGTTCAGACTGTTTAAATGACTTGACCAGCGTGACAAAATAATAAGAACCACAACGACACTGCAATGAGCCTTTCAAATATCATTTCATTTTATCCTCACTATAACCCGGAGAGGTATGTGCTATTTTTATACCTGTTTTATATGTTAGGAAACTGAGGCAGACAGGTGACTCATTCAGGTGCACATGACAAGAAATTGACGGGGACTGGAACTCAAGTTTTCCTGATTCCAGGGCCAGAGCTCTATCCCCTGAGCCACCTGGCTGCAGATGACTGAGGCAAGATTTAAACTCTGATCTTCCCGTACCTAAGTCCAGCCTCTCCTAGTCTAAGAGCCAGAGCATTAAATTGAAGGAGACCAGTAACTGTATTTTACCTGTTCCCTATGAGACTCTCCCACTTGGCGGCTGGTTTTTGTGTGTCAGTGAACAGTGTGTATGCTGTGTGGGGAAAGGATAGCACAGGGAGGGCCAAAAGACTCAGCTACAATTGTAAGGGGTAGTCTTTGGCAGAGAATGATGGCCTCCTTCACCTGAACCACCCTGGTTGGGGAGGTGGGGAAGAGGCTGAGCTAAAGGAATGTTCCCCAGCAGGCCAGCCCCCAAAGGAGCTTCTTGTTTGGGGGCAGTCGCAGACACTTTTCATCTTACCTGTCTCCTTTCTAGCAATCCACCTGCGGGCTGGATCTTCGACACGTGACCATCATCGAACTTGTGGGGCAGCCTCCTCAGGAGGTGGGACGCATCCGAGAGCAGCAGTTGTCAGCGGGCATCATAGAGGAGCTCAGGTACGGGTTGGGGAGGCTGGGAAAGACACAGGTGAGACTGGTGAGAATAGGGATTGTGGGAGATATTCCCTTTACACACTTTGCAAGACCAGGGGTTGAGCCCCAATCCTACTGGCTCAGGGACTCAAGTGTTTTGCTATATCTATCATATATCAGCCACTGAAGGCTCAGTGACACCCATAATCCTCTGAGAGAGGCAGGAGGTGAAGACAGGATCTCTTCCTCTTAACAGTATCCTTATCATGACACTGACTTCAAGGAGATTACTGGCTACCCTAAAAATCTCTGGATTAA
Source organism: Sminthopsis crassicaudata (assembly GCF_048593235.1). NCBI lineage: Eukaryota > Metazoa > Chordata > Mammalia > Dasyuromorphia > Dasyuridae > Sminthopsis > Sminthopsis crassicaudata. The sequence continues at coordinate 11,146,093 of NC_133623.1, read as the reverse complement.
GGATCTTGTCCCCAAGGATCTATTCTTAATGGGGCAGAAAAACCAAAGCCAATTGAGGTAGAAAGTGGGAAATAATAATTTTTAAAAATAGCTAGCATTTGTATAGTGTTTTAAGTCTTGCAAAGCACTCTACAAATTATCTCATTTTATCCCCACAACAACTCTGAGAGGTAGGTCTTAGTATTGCCTCCATTTTAACAGATGAGGAGACTGAAGCAGATAAAGGCCAAGCACCTTGCTAGGGGTCACACTGCTAGAGAGTATCTGTGGTTGGATTTGAATTCAGATCCTACTGATTCCAGGTCTAGTGTTCTATCCACTGGGTCTTCTAGCTGCTCCACAGACAATGGCCCTCCCATCACTGAAGAAGGCTCAAGTGACCCAGGATAGGAGGGCCTTTGAAGGGATTGAGGGTAGCTTGGTGGTGATAATACGGGTTGGCCTGGCTAACAGGGAAGGAAAGGACAGAACCACAGCTTCCCACAGCTTCACTTCAGAGAGTTCCTCAACTTTCCTTTCTCCCTCACCCCTCCATATCCCAACAACTGACAGATGTGGCAATTTTCCTTCCACTTCTCTCAGAGCTGTCCCCTTCTCCATTCACACAGCTACTATCACAGTAGAGGCCCTAACTAACCACATCAGTCCCCTATCTGAGGAGCTTCTAGGGTTCCTCATGGTCCCCAGAACAAAATGGAATGTCCTTAGCTGAGCATCCCTAGCTCCTTTACACCCAGCCTATTTTTATGACTGATCTTGCACCCATTACTCGTTCCCTCCCACCCAGCCTACTCTTATCTGACTGCTCTTGCACCTGAGGTGCGGTTCCCTGAACTCCTCCCTTTGGCCTCCAAGCCTTGGAGCTGTCCTAGGTGCTTGAAAACAATTCTCTCCTCACTCAGCCCTTTTAGAGGGGCCAGTGTGGTTTAGCAGGGGGGGGGGGGGGGGGAAGTGCTTGGATTCCCTATCAGGAAGACTTGGGTTCAGGAAGACTTGGGTTCAAATACTGCCTTCGAAGCTTATTATCCGTGCTAGGGACCTCCAGTTCATTCCTCAATGCTTCCAAGTGATTCGTACATAACTTCGCGTGTGGGAGGGGTACAGAGTGGGCGGGAGCATCCGGGGCACTAGACACGGGCAAGGCCTCCTTGCCCGTCTGCGTCCCCTGCAGAGTGCCCCTGCCTACGTAGCCCGATTCTCCCCCCACCCCCACCCCCACCCCGTCTCTCGTCACAGCAGCGCCGCGGACGCTTAGGCGACGGGAGGGGGCTGCAGGAGCAGGCCGGCCTCCGGCGCTCTACCACAGAAGCTGCCCGCACATCAGGCAGCGAGCCGCGGAAAGGCCCCGGCCCAGCGACTTCCGGAAGGCCCGGGCGGCGGCGGCGGCGGCGGCGGCGGCGGCGGCAGCGGCGGCGGCGGCGGCGGCGGCGACCGCGACCCGGGCGGCGGCGGAGGAGGCCCACCCCACCCCCAGCTTTTGGTCACCCCCACGGACGACCCTGACGCCCTCCCCTCTCGACCCGTAGCCACGTCCCCTCAGCCTTGAGAGATTCCCGCGGGCGCGCGCCAGCCGAGCAGCCCAGAACCCCGAGGCCGGAGGCGACCGGGCGGCTCCTCCCACCAGCCCGGGAGCGCGTGCGGAGGAGGCCACCATCTTGGCGCAAGGGCCAAGGCCTGCCTTCGCCGACATAGCAGCCGGGTGACGTCACAGCCGCCGAGCGCGGCCCCGGTCCCGCCCCGCCCCCTCCGCCACAGTCCCCCCTCGGCGGCCCCGGCTCGCTCCCTCCTCTCCGACCCACCTTCCCTCAGGCTCGGCGCATTCGCCCGGCGCCCCCTGCTTCCCCCGGCGCCACCGACTCCCCTTCCCCCTCAGGGGGGCCCGCCCCGGCCCTCGCCCCGCCCCCGGCTGCCCGCGTGCCCCAGGGCGCTCGAGGCTCGCCTGACTGACAGCCGGAGGGGAGGCGGCGACGCCGGCCGCGAGCGAGCGGGGGGATGCCTACCAACTGCGCTGCGGCCGGCTGCCCGGCCATCTACAACAAGCACGTCAACATCAGCTTTCACCGCTTCCCGCAGGAGCCCAAACGGCGCCGCGAGTGGGTCCGCCTCCTGCGGCGGGACAACTTCGTGCCGGGCAAGCACGCCTTCCTGTGCTCCCGCCACTTCGAGGCCTCCTGCTTCGACCTGACAGGCCAGACGCGCCGCCTCCGGGCCGACGCCGTGCCCACCCTCTTCGATCTCGGCCGCGCGCGTCTCAAGGGGCCGGCCCGGACGGAGGGCAGAGGCCGCGGCACGGCGGCCGAGCAGCAAGAGCCCGAACCGCTTCAGCAGCAACCCGAGGCCGAGGTGGACGACGACGAACCCCAGTTAGAGCCGGAGGCCTCCGCAGCCGCCGGGGCCCAAGAAGACGAGGACGAAGACCACGAGGAAGAGGAGGAGGGGGAGAGGGAGAGGGAGGGGGGAGAGGAAGACGGAGGGGGCCAGGAGAATGGCGAGGAGGAGGAGGAGGAAGAGGAGGAGGAGGAGGAAGACGACGACGACGACGAGGAGGAGGAGGAGGAGGAGGAGGAAGAGGCCCACATCGAATTGGAGATCGACGACGTGATCGAGATCGAGGCCGAGCCGGAGTCCCCGGAGCCCACCGGGCCCTCCCCTCCTCCTCCGGCCCGCCCCCCTCCCCGGCCTCCTCCGGCGGAGAGCGCGCCAGTGGTGGGCTGGCAGCAGGTCCTTCAGGACCACAGCTACGCCTTCCGCAGCCCTGCCGAGGCCAAGAGGCGCATCATCCGGCTGGAGAAAGAGATCGCCTGCCTGCGGAGGCGCATTCGGGAGAGCATGCCCAAGGACCCCCTGCCCGGGGACCCGCCCCAGCCCTGAGGCCGCCTCAGGAGCAAAGAGGGGGCCCGGGGCAGCCGGCGGGCCCCGGCCCCAGCAGCCATCATGGACCTGATGCTGCCTCCCGGGCCGCCCGCCCCCCCTCCGCCGCCAGCGCCCCCCGCCCCCTGGTCGCCGCCGCCAGCTCCCCCCGCCCGGCGGCCGCCGTCACCAGGCCCCCCCCGCCCCGCGGCCGCCGTCGCCAGGCCCCCCCGCCCCGCGGCCGCCGTCGCCAGGCTCCCCCGCCCCGCGGCCGCCGTCGCCAGCTCCCCCCGCCCCGCGGCCGCCGTCATCAGGCCCCCCCGCCCAGCGGCCGCCGTCGCCAGGCCCCCCCGCCCCCTGGCTTCGGCTGCGGGGACCAACACCTCCTCGCCTCCTCTCGGGGCCCCCTTTTTCACCTGCCATTCTCCATCTTCCATCATCCCCTCTTTACTGGACAGTTCCTGTTTTCAAGCAAGTCCCGCTTCAAGTTGCATTGTGTTCTCCGCATTGTTTACCAAAGACTTTTCCAGCCACCCTATTGGCTTGGGCGTCCCAGCCAGCTGCCTTACCTGCCATATGCCCGAATTCGGGGTCCTCACTGAGCGTGCCGACTCCCCTAGAAAGGTTGACACGTTTATTTATGGATGGGTTTTTGTAAAAAGAATCTACTTTGAAAGGGACAGCCTGCGCCAGGTAATATGCTTTCAAACGTTTTTCCTTTCATTTCTCCTAAGGGAAGGAGGGTCTGCAGGAGAGAGCATTTGGACCTAGAGTGGGGAATCCAGTCTGGGTTCGAATTCTGCCTCTGAGCACGGCACTTAGGCTGCTTGAGCCTCAGTCTCCCCAAGTGGAAAATGAGGCTAGGGAGCTCTAGAAAATGTCATCTTCCCAATTGCTCAGATTGAGGTCATGCCTTCTGAGCAGCCCCGCCCCACCCCCACCCCCACCCCCCTCCTCCTCCCAGGCAACTCTGGCACTGGATTAAAATGAAATTACAAAACCTGTGTCAGGGAAGAGGGAGTTGACACAGTGGGATTTTGTAGCACCAAAGAAATCAAATGGCTGATTCTGTGGTTAAAAAAAAAAAAAAAGGATTTTTGTTTTGGGTTTGTTTCTGGACAGCGCTGGTGTCTGGCTAAGGGTTTGCATTTGGGACATGGAGGAAGGAGTATGATTATTAATCTGAGGGCTTCTTTAGGCCTCCCTTGGTCGGGATGAGGCAGTGGCACTTTGCATCCAAATAGAAATGATTTTCTATTTTGTGAGCACAGATCTCACAGCCTGCCTTCTCTGGAGTAAGGGATTCATGAACACTTGTTGGATTAGAAAGAGATGCCATCCAGTGGATTAATGTCCTGGTCCTTGAGACAGGAAGGCCTGTTGCTTTAGAGTAGTGGGATGAAGATGGAAGGATGCTGAAGGCACCTGGCTGCCAGAGGCCTAGGTCTACTCACATTCTGTACTCCCTTTTTTTTTTTTTTTTTTTTTTTCTTCCAGGCAATTTCAGCACCTCACCAGATCCTACTTCAACATGGTGCTAATTGATAAGCTGGGTCTGGATCGAGAACGTTACATGGAGCCTGTTACACCCGAGGAAATCTTCACTTTTATCGATGACTACCTTCTGAGCAACCAGGAGCTAGAGCATCGCCGGAAGCAGCGAGATGTATGTGAATAAATGCTAGGGGACAGGTTGTGTATGAGGCACTCTGATTCGAGAACTCTAGACCCCCCAAAATAGATAGGAAGCTTGTTCTCTTGGGGTGAGATAGGGGCCATTTTAAAAGATGTCCTAAGAATAGGGCAGGGGGCTAGTCACTGACACATGGAAAAACCATGCAGCACCCCCAGGGAGGTGTGCAGGGATGGGGGGGGGTGGAGTCACTTAGATCCATCAGGTCCAGCACTGGCAAGCTTTGGGGGCAGCGATGGAGCACAAGGAATTAGGGGATTCCAAAAGAAAATCGGATCCCTTGGCAATGGCTAGGGGCAGTCTTCTTTCCTCTGCCACCCCTCCCCTCAACCTCCAGGCTCTCAGAAGTTCATCAATCCCTATGTTCATTCACCAACAGAATGTGTGTTTTAAATGGTTCCCTTTCCCAGATACTACAACCGAAGGCAACACCATCAGCAAAATCTTCCCTTCAAATGGTCTAGGGGAGGGGAGGGAGGGAAAGGGAGGGGAGGAAAGGGAAGGGGAGGGCAAAGCAGGGGAGGGGAGGGGAGGGGAGGGAGGGCAAGGGGAGGGGAGGGAGGGAGGGAGGGAAGGGGAGGGAAGGGGAGGGCAAGGGAGGGGAGGGCGTGTACAGCACTGATTTGCCAGTCCTTGAGTTTTCCTTTCCAGTGCTTCTCTCTTTGCCTTATCCTAAAAATATCAGTATCCTCTCAGTTCATCTCACTGTCCCAATCTCTCCCTGCGGCTTGCTGATCAGTGGTGGAGCTAGTCTCCCTGGCTTCTGGCAGCACCCCCTCTTCTCCTCCCACCCCCCACAGTTGATATTCAGCAAGCTTCAGCTTCTCTTCCTGCTGCTCCCACCAAGGGCCCCTGTAACTGTTCTACTCAGACATAGTTTCACTTTTTCAAGTTAGATCAGATCCCCAGTGTGGGTCGGGGCTAAGAACCATACAGTCAGGCTGTGAGAAGCAGAAATGATGGAGGGGTGGGGGAATCAAGACCTTTCTCCCTCCCCCTCGTATGTACTGCCATTGATTCGACTTCAGCTCCGGTCACTGAAGCTGGGTGGGGTGTTCCTTCCCTATTGTCGCTCAGACCCTTTACCTAATCGTTCTCCCGGCTCAAAGCCCAATATTATTACCCACCAGGAGCCTTCGCCTTCAGTGCCCTTGTTTGATTCGAAGGGGCACCCGAAGGGAATTTGTCGGCCAAGCCGAGACCCTGCTTGTCAGACAAAGCTGAGAAAGCCTGGCTTTCCATGCAGATCCGTGTCCCGAGGTGGCCTTAGGAAGCAGGGGGAAGTTAAACGTGATTCTTCTCTTAGGATATTTATTACTCAAAGCAGGGCCCTGGAGTATGACTAGACCCAAAAAGCATACAGATGAGGTGGGGAAGAGTCAAACTCTGGTCTTTGCCTAACGGGCAGGGAAGCAACCAGCTCCTTGCCCTAAGCCAAGAAAGCAGAAAGTACTACTTCCACAAGAGTTTTAGGAGAAACCTTATTTGAAGACCCAACAAAGCTAAAAAAGAAATCTCAGCCAAGCTACGTGGCTACTGGGTGGATTGGGACAAAGGGATAGGCTTTGGGGAAAGCTTAAAAGGTCAGAGCAGAAGCACCAGCTCAGTGAGAAGCGGGCAGGTTCTGCCTCAGGATGCAAAGTGCAAGAGAGCTGCACATGGAAAACATCCAGCAAGACTGGACCTTCCAGTTTTGAAGGTCAGGGTCAAACAGCGAGCAAGAGCAACGCCTTTGCCCATAGCAGAGCTCTGTTTCACTTGGCAGACTGAAGCCAGCCAGCATGTCTTAAATCTCAGAAGCTAGATAGCGTAACAAGACTGAGAAACTTAGGGCCAAGTCCCACCCAGTAGCCGGTTAATCAAAGCCACTTTCCAGGGGTGGTTCCCTCATCATGATTCACAGGCCCAAGCCTTACTCTTCCCTGAGGAGGAAAAGGTATTTGTTACAGAACAGTAGGGCCCGCTTGCAGGCAGTGGTTGTTACCCCCAGATGGTCGCCTCAGTTTGGCTGAGAGGTGATCAGATTCTCTCTCAAAAGAAACGCCACCCAAATGCATTAAACAATTCCCGGTATTCTCTGGTGGGAAGCCACGGGGTCCAAAGCAGCTCTCTTTCCAAAGATATCATTATTGTCATCAGCTACTTCACACGGGACCATTGGCTTTAAGGTTCTCAGTGCTTTCGTCCTACAAACCTACTGAGTGGGAAACGCAGAATCCCAATTTGACCCGAGTGGAAAAGGAGGTACCAAGCCTTTAAGTGATTTGTCCACACCTACAATATGACCAAATTGGGGAGCTAGAATTTAAACGTAGGTCTCCTGACCCCAGTGCTTTTTGCTCCTCCTGGCTGGCTCTCTGAGATGACAACATGGAGCCAGGCCTAGAACCATGTCATAACCCTAGCCCTATCTTCATGCACACTCGATACCAATTTATGTCATACACAGATGTCTAAGTAAAGAAATTGACTGGATCGTATTGGAAACCTTTGGCTTGTTTGACTTTGTATATTAAAGAGTCTTTTAAGATGTTCGAATTGACTCATCCTTTCCATTGCATGTTATCAAATCGTGTCGTTCCCCATCCCCCAACCACGGCGACTTTGTTTGGGTGCGAGGGTGTGTGCTGGCTCTCTCCAAGTGGAGAGAGCCTCGTGAACCGGCAGGGTGGAAGGGAAAGAACCAGGCCACATCTCCTAGAGAGCTCAGGGTAGAATGATCCGCAGAATGGCACGATCCTCAGACATAGCAGACCCTCACTAACCTTCCCCTTAAGCCCTGGCCGTCCTGCCAAGAACAGTGACAGACACAGCACACTACTCAGGAGAGAGGGGAGGCAGTGGCTCTGTTTAGGGAAGGGTGGAGATACTCGCTTCATGATGATGGGGATCAGTGTTGGTCAGGTAAGGCAAAGAGAGGATTCTTACTTGGGGGCTTCAGCATAGAGTCCCCTCCAGGCCCCAGACTCTGTGATTTACTGAAACACAGCAGAGCGGCGTTAAGGGGGCTGCTGTTTCATAAAGGGCTCAGGAGGGCACGCAGTCCCCACCCAGCAGCCTAGAGACAACAGGGGTGTCAAAGCACCCAGTCGGGATCACAAGAACTAATGAAGACAAAGAACAGGCAAGTAAGAAAGCTTTATTGAAACAAGAAAACATTTTAAGGTAGCAAACAGCAACACAACACATTCTAGCCAGGGCTCTCCCCCTTATTCTAGGAAATCAAACCCACAAAGCCAGATGCGACCTCCATCTGATTCCTCCCCACAGCAGGCACAGGCAAGAGCAGCTGATGGAGCTCACTCCAAACAAAGCGGCTTTCCTCTCCAGAGTAGCTCCTACATACAACTTTAGATAGGCAAGTGCATTGGTAATGGGCAGGGAGCTTAGGGGTGGGGGGGATAAAATCTTGTCAGCACAAAGCAGGCTGAGTAAGCACTGGAGAATTAATTTCCAGTCACCGAACCCATACCCAGGCTCCCTTCCAGAACACTCTAGGATTAGGGTTCCAGGTAAATGCAAGGCCTAGGCTCACTTTAAGAATCACCGTGTCCACTGCTGGTCAGTGGAGGCACCAGGGGCTCTCTTCTACCTGCTACGTTTGCATGAAAGCTCAGAATGAACATGCGTGCGTGCTTGTGTGTGTACGTGTGTGTACACGTGTGTGAGTGTGTGTTTGTATATGTGGAGGGGGGACGTGGTCCTGAGTCACAAAACTCTGGGGCACTGATTAAGCTTCTATTTAGGAGAACAAAATATGCTGGCTATGTTCAAGACAACCAGCTTACAGGCTCTGGATCCTAAAAGGCCAGCTTCAAAACCCAGAGTCACTCGGGGTGGTGAGGCGCACAAGGCCCCCCAGCTTGTCCCATCTCTGGCTATCTCCATATCTTCTACCATCCTCCATGCCCCAATGACACTCCCGGCTTCTGCCTCTCCGCCGTGTGGGTGGGAGGCTCAACTTTCCCTGGAGACCCAACTTGGGTGCTAACTCATTCACAAAACCTTCCCTGAGCCCCAGGCTGGGGGACCCCTCCACCTTTAAGCAGTTCACCCAGATAGCACTCATTCAGCCCATGCCATCTCTCCCTGCTTAAGATGGCTAACTTCTTGATCCTGGGGTCTCTGAAGAAAACTTACAGCCCAGGTCCCCAGCAGGGCCTTACGTGCTAAGGAGAGAATTGGACCACCATTGATGAAGGCTTCTGAGATACCCAGAGGGGAAACTGGACACTCGACTAGAGTTTGAGAGGCTGGGCAGGTATCAAATTCAAGGGAACATCTTTAAAGGGAAGAAAAGCAATGAGTGCCCCCCCCTCAAAAATAGCCCTCCTGTCTGACTAGAAGAGCTGAAAATACAGAGAGGCCCAGCAGCCTTAGTGTGGACTGGGGAGGGGGTCCCTTTGTCCCCCCCCATTTCCCAAAGAGATGAGCTTGATGCCTTTGGGCTCACTCCTTCCACCTTTACCTCCCCCATCATCCTTGAGAAAGAGATCCAAGCACCTCAGAACCCACAGAAACAGGGGCAAAGCAAAGGCCCAACAGGCCATGAACTCTGGGAGCAGGGAGAGGCTGAAAATTTGGTTTTGAGCTCTCAAACGCTACATTTAACCCTTAGCCCAAATGAATGGGTCAGGATGGAATCTGCAGGGAGAAAAACAGACGAGGTCAGACTAAACACAAGCACAAACACTGACCAGAATAAACCCATAGCACTGGGCTTGCTTTCGGAGGCAACAACGATCCCCCTTCGCTGCAGGACGGCGAGCTATGCAGAGAGCACAGCTGTATACACACGTGCACAGGAACACACATACACACACACACATGCACGAGTGTGCATCTGCATAGGGAGCGAGGCAGTATGAATACCAGCCCCGTTTCCCATAGCTCAGCCCGCCTGATGGTCCTGCAGCTCCAGGACCAGCCACAGCTCAGGATCCCAGCTTCTGCCTGGCCATGGTGGGACGCAGCGGCAGGGTCCCTTCTGCCCAGGAGCCCGGGTACTGACGCATCTTCTGCCACAGACTCACTTCTTCACCAGCAGAATCCATCCACTCAACCATCTCCCCATTGCTGATGCCTGAGAAGAGAGACCGGCCAATGTGAGGTCCCACCTCCAGCCCCACCCCGGGGGGACCCGGAGAGAGAGAGACCCTCTTACTATGAGAGACCAATAGGGACAATTACCTGGAGTAGGCAAAGAGAGCGCATCTGTGCTTTCAGCTCAGGAGAAAGGGACTGTCAAACTGACATCAGGACTCTGATTCCCACTGCAAAATGGGAGGCTAACTAGCTCAGAGGCTGTCGTTCCAGATGCCCAGACACAGGGTGGAGAAAAGCGAGATCCATGCCCTGCCTCTGCCACACACTAACCATGTGGCCATGGACAAATCACAGTGTCCCAATGCGCTGGACTCTATGACTATAGATCAACTGCCAACCTGCCTCAATGGACAATTTCTATGACAAGGAATCCCCCACTTCAGTGCAAGTAGGCAAAAAAAGTAAACCAAAGCAAACAAGATGGGCCACAGACACTTTATGCCACAACTGCAGCTCTCCTACGAGGGTCAGCTTGGCTCAAGGGAAAGAATTCCCCCCTGCTCTAAGCTGAGGATTCTGGGGCCAGATGGGAAGAAGCTGGGAAGCACAGTTATTAGTGCTCAAGTATAGCAGGGATTCAGCTTACCCTTCCCATAAGCCTCTCCTGACCCTTTGACCTTTGGGGGGGAAAATTATAGGAAAGAGAGAGAGCAGGAACCCAAGCTGAGGAAGGAAGAGTCTCTAAAGTCATCCCATATATGGATGTCAGTCTTCAGAAAGTGCAAAAGGTTGGGGGGTGGAGGTAGGGGGCACAGTGAGCTTACCAGTACCCACACCCAGCCTGATCCCTCCCAGGAAATCATTGCTGGCCAAGGGCTCCCGGTCCCACACGGTCAGCTCCAGGCACACATGCTGCAGGTCCTCGGGCTTCACTCCATAGTAAACAAAGGTGTGATTGTAGTGGGGGTTCAAACTCTTCTTCACCACTGGAGTTTTGCGTTTGCTGGCCTTGTTCCTCATGGGAAGGAGGTATCTGAATGATGAGAAGGGGAGTGAGAGGGGGAAATGGTCACTATCTCCAAGCTGGCCATACTGACTAAGCCAAGGTCCTCCTGTCTGCTGGTCCAGCCTGAAAAGTGGCACCCCCTTCTGGTGGATCCCAAAATAACAATGATGACAATGTTGATTATCAACTGTCCGATTCCACTCTGTAAGGATCCTGTGGCCCAAATCCAAGCTGGACACAGTTTCAAGAGAGGAGCTTGTTTCAATGAAATCCCGCCTCCATTTCCCCAGATAAAGGCCAGGGAAAGCCACGCAGGGGCTCATGGGCAAGGAGCAAATGGAATTTCAGGGAATGCCTTCTCTCAACCTTCTCAACCTGCCCCTAGTCAGGGCAAATTTGCCTGAAGACTCACCCTTTGACAAAGCTGTCTGAGGTGCCTCCAGATTTGGCAGCAGTCAGATTCTTGGCTTCTTTGATCCACACCTGGAGCTCTCCTCCATTTCCACCTTTGCCTAGAAAGAAGGCTAGCCACAGTGAGCACGCTCTCTAGCAGCCAGCAGTGGTCACAATGGCTACAACTGAACCAAAATCAAATTTGGTTTAGAGCAATGGGCATTTTCATAGGCAGGACAAGGACTCCCTGCTAGGAAGGAGATCCAGGAAAATCCACCAGAGGCAACGGGGAGGGGGTACCGAGGCAGATAAGGCCTGGAGTCTGCTTTGGACCAAAATGCTCCAACACTTGTCAGCCTAGTGTCTCCTGGGAGGTCTAGTTCTTCCCCTGTACCAGGACCATCTCTCCCCTGAACCTCCCTTCCAAGAGGCTAGGCAGACCTCAAGCAAGGAACTCGGTGTTCCGGCCCGAACTGAGAACAATGGCTTCAAAGGACACTTACCTTTTTTGTGGTCTCCAGCAGCAAGCAGTTTGGAGGCCGGGATGTACTTCAGTGAAACTACCAACTCGCCCTTCTGTGGCAGGATGCTAGCCAGGGTCTCAGCACTGATCTGAAATGCAAGGAAGCCCCCTAAGTCACTCAGGACTCAGCAGATGGTGCCTCAGTGCAGCTGGGAGCTGCTTGTCGCAGTATGGGAACATCCTTCAACATCCTTCATAATCCACAACCTGCTTTAGGTGACAGTCACAAATGTTCTTTAGAGAAAGCAGTCATAGCAACCAAGGGCCCTTCCACTTTGCCCACCATCCATGCTGCCATATGCCAGATTCTGAACAGTTCAATTTGGTTTAATCCAACCAACATTCATTAAGGGAGACGGCATGGTGCAGTGGAAAGGAAATCGGACAACTGGAGATTGTATACCAGCTCTATTACTTGTTACCCATGTGACCTTCTTGGCCAAATCCCTTCCTCTCCCCCCCCCCCGGGTCTCAGTTTCCTCATCCATGAAAAAAGAAAGGTGGATTAGATGACTTCTAAGAATGCTTTTAGCTCTGAATTTGTGGCCATATGATCCAAGGCACCTGCTCCATGCTCCAATTTCCTCAAGCAGAGAGGGCCAAAATCTAAGCCCTCAAAAGCTGAGGCTTCTGTTGGCACCCGAGGAGTTGATTTTCACACAAGCTACTTGTTTAAAAAGCTCTTTGGAGTCCAAAAGAAAGGTGATTGTTAAAAAACCAGAAAAGACTTAATAAAAACCCTTCGGTCATTTTCATCTTGGCTAGAAGTCTGTGTCTCTCCAGCCATCAATAGTCACCAAAAAAACCAAACCAAAACAAAACAAACAAAGCCAAATTTGTTTCCCATTTCTACTCAATTTGGGGCTAGGGTCATAGCTAGAGAGAAAACTTCATCAGGAGCTCTCTGTCAGCTCTCCTTCCTATGAGACTTCAAGAGGCAAAGGGACAGTGTCTCTTGGATGGTACAGGATTAGCTGCCAATTCATTTCCTTTTTGTTTCTGTGTTCTGAATATCACTAAGAGCAAAAAAAAAAAATGGTCATTTTCACCTATACGTGAGAACAAAAAAAGAGGCTCATACATGAAACTACGAGTCGCAATTCAACTTTCAAAACTATCCTATTTGTGATTTCTTCTGGTAGTCCTTGGGTCCTCTTCTGTGTATTTTAAAGTAACTCAATGGTTCTCTTTTCTTTCCTACCTTTCCTCCCTTTTTTGGCAGCCAGTCTATAGTTCCCTTCTCCCTCTCACCACTTCTCCCACCCCTATGGAAAAAAAAGAAGAAAAACAAAACATTTGAGACATACACCCTATATCCCCACAGGACAAATTTCCAATTGGCAATGTTCAAAAAACATAAAGCTTATTCTGCATTTGGACGCTATCACCTCACTGTCAGGAGGTGGCTAGCTTGCTCTGTCACTGATTCTCAGGACTCAAGGTTGGACACTGCCTCATTAAGCCTTTCAAAATACAAGTCTGCTCAATGGTCTCTCTGAAACCATCCTTCCTTCCATCATTTCTTATGATCCATTTGCATTGTCATCGTAACTACAAGGAATCATGAGGCGTTTTAAAGGTTTGCCAAGTGTTTTAGGTACTGATCCTCACAACAGTCTTGTGTTATAGGTACTCCACTCATGAGGAAACCGAGGCTGAAAGAGATTAAACGACTTCCAAAGATTACACAGCTGGTGTCCAAGACATTCAATATACTGTAATTTATTCACCATTCCCCAGTGGATGATGTCTATTTAATTTCCAGGTCTTTGCTGCACAAAGTGAGCTGCTATAAAGATTTCTGTATATATGAATGTTCTTCTTTCTTTGATCTCATTGGAGTAGAGGTCTAATAGAGGTGTCTCTGGGCCACAGTTCAGGGACATGGGATAGCCCAATTTCAGCTTGACTAGACCAATCAGCATCTCTCCTAACATGACATTCACGTGCCTTTCTTTCCAAAGTCCCTCTAATATTTATCATTTCCCTCATATGGCATCTCTGCCCATGTGGCAGACATGAGCTAGAATTCCAGAATTGCTTTAGCTTGATCTCTCTAATTATTAGTGATTTGGAATATGTTTTAATATAGGTGCTCAGACTTTATATTTCTTCCTTTGATAATTTCCCATTTGTATCCTTTGACTATTTATCTACTGGGGAACAGTAGCCAACTCATTGCAACAAACGTATTTGTTAAGTAGCAGCTCTATTCCAGATCCCGGATGAGAAGCCGGGAATATAAAGACAAGCCAAATAGTCCCTGTTTCCAAGGGGAAGAAGAATATTAAAAGACCTTTAGATAATCACTTATCAGCACACCATCTAGGTATACATCATCAAGGCAGTAGGAGAATCTAATCGTCTCCCTAGGAAGGTTCTGCATAATTTTTAATTATTAGAAGACCCTGAAGAAAGCCAAAGAGTAGTCAATGGTATGGTTAGCTAGAGACCTAAAGATAGTGAAATGACGCTTGTGCAGTAGATAGGTGTGATCAGTGGGCCTACAACAGACTTTGAAAATATCGTGGATGAGGCATGGACCCACATTTAACACCACATACTAAGATTAGATCAAAATGGGTCCAAGATTTAGGCATAAAGAACGAAATCATAAATAAATTGGAGGAACATGGGATGGTTTACCTCTCAGACTTGTGGAGGAGGAAGGAGTTTGTGTCCAAGGGAGAACTAGAGACCATTATTGATCACAAAATAGAACATTTTGATTACACCAAATTAAAAAGTTTCTGCACAAACAAAACTAATGCAAATAAGATTAGAAGGGAAGTAACAAATTGGGAAAAAATTTTTACAGTTAAAGGTTCTGATAAAGGCCTCATCTCCAAAATATACAGAGAATTGACTTTAATCTATAAGAAATCAAGCCATTCTCCAATTGATAAATGGTCAAAGGATATGAACAGACAATTTTCAGATGATGAAATTAAAACTATTTCCACTCATATGAAAGAGTGTTCCAAATCACTATTGATCAGAGAAATGCAAATTAAGACAACTCTGAGGTATCATTACACACCTGTCAGATTGGCTAAGATGACAGGAACAAATAACGATGAATGTTGGAGGGGCTGTGGGAAAACTGGGACACTGATGCATTGTTGGTGGAGTTGTGAAAGAATCCAACCATTCTGGAGAGCAATCTGGAATTATGCCCAAAAAGTTATCAAAATGTGCATACCCTTTGACCCAGCCATACTACTACTGGGCTTATACCCCAAGGAACTACTAGAGAAGGGAAAGGGTCCTGTATGTGCCAAAATGTTTGTGGCAGCCCTTTTCATAGTGGCTAGAAGCTGGAAGATGAATGGATGTCCATCAATTGGAGAATGGTTGGGTAAACTATGGTATATGAATGTTATGGAATATTATTGTTCTATAAGAAATGACCAACAGGAGAAATATAGAGAGGCTTGGAGAGACTTACATCAACTGATGCTGAGTGAAACGAGCAGAACCAGAAGATCATTATACACTTCAACAATGATACTGTACGAGGATGTATGCTGATGGAAGTGGATTTCTTCAACATAGAGAAGAGCTAATCCAATTCCAATTGATTAATGATGGAAAGAACAAGCTACATCCAGAAAAGGAACAATGGGAAATGAATGTAAACTGTTATTTTTACCTTCTGAATCCAATTCTTCCTGTGCAACAAAAAATTCGGTTCTACACACATATATTGTATCTAAATTATACTGTAATATATTTAACATATATAAGACTGCTTGCCATCTGGGGGAGGGGTTTGGGGGAGGAAGGGAAAAAATCTGAATAGAAGTAAGTGCAAGGGATAATGTTGTAAAAAATTACCCATGCATATGTACTGTCAAAAAATGTTATAATTATAAAATAAAATAAAAATAAATTAAAAAAAAAAAAAAAAAGAAAATATCGTGGATGTAAATACCCCAAAGCACTTCAAATAGCTAGGTCTGAAACAATAATTAATATGAAAGAGAAAACAGGATTCCTTCAAGTGACCAAGGATGCACACTGAAGACTTGTGCAAGGAGCAAACTGGCAAAATTCCGATAGCATTATAGCTGAACTCCATGGCCTAAGACATCAAATCATGTCCGCAGCTTTCCCAACCTCCAGAAGACAATACACGGCAATTCATTTTTAAGAGAGCTCATTCTCACCTCAAATCAATAACTTTCTACTAAGGTTAATGTTATGATTAAATATCACAATGCAAAACGGTTATAGTAAAAGAATCCCAGCTGATATGCACAATGTGGACATTGGTAAGGATATATTTGTTTTGTTTTATTAACATACTATTTTAAATGTAATAGTTTCTTTCTCTTATCAAGGCACTATCTGGAGCATCCCAAACAGGATTCGATCTTTACACAATCAGTTGTGAACTGATCCAGCCATTCTGGAGAGCAATTTGGAACTATGCTCAAAAAGTTATCAAACTGCCTACCCTTTGATCTATAAGATCTCTTATATCCCAAAAAGATCTTAAAAGAGGGAAAGGGACCTACATGTGCAAAAATGTTTGTGCAGCCCTTTTTACAGTGGCTAGAAACTGGAAACTGAGTGGCTGCCCATCAGCTGGAGAATGGCTGAATAAGTGATGGGATACGAATGTGATGGAATATTATTGTTCTGTAAGAAATGGCCAGCAGGATGATTTCAGAGAGGTCTGGAGAGACTTACACAAACTGATGCTGAGGGAAGTGAGTAGAATCAGGAGATCATCGTACATGGCAACAATAAGACTATACGATGATCAATTCTGATGGACTTGGCTCTTTTCAACTGTGAGGTGATTCAAACCAGTCCCAATTATTCAGTAACGAAGAAAATCAGCTACACCCAGAGAGAAAACTATAGGAAATGAGTGTGGTTCACAACACAGCATTTTCACTCTTTTTGTTGTTGTTTGCTTGCATTTTATTTTGCTTCTCTTTTTTTCTTGTGCAGTTAGGTTCTTATTAAGTGCTAATGAGATAATGAGATATTAGGTTCTTACTAAGTGCTAAATCAGTACTTAACATAATTGTATAAATATGTATTCATATATTGGATTTAATATGTATTTCTACCATGTTTAACAAATATTGGACTACTTGCCATCTAGGGAAGGGCATGGGGGAAGGGAGGTGGAAATTGGAACACAGGTTTTTGCAAGGGCTAATGTTGAAGAATTGTCCATGCATGTGTTTTGAAAAATAAAAAACTTTAATAAAAATAAAGAAATAAATAAAAGAGAGTTAAATCCATGGAACAGATTAGTTATAAAACATACAAAAGCAAACAATTCTAGCAGCCAAATTTGATTAAACACAAAGACGCTAGCTACTAGGATAAAAGTTCAGTTTAACAAAAATTGCTGGAAAAACTAGGAGGCAATTTGGCAGAAATGAGGGATACATTTAATACCATATACCAAGATAAGCTCCAAATGAACAAAAGGCCTAGATAGAGGGGCAAGGGGAAAAATTATCCCCCCAAAAAAATTTATAGAGAATAGAGTTCACAACCAATCAAGGGTTAAAGAGGATCACATAAGAAAAAAAATCAACAATTTTGATAACATAAAATTAAAAAGATTTTCCGTAAACAAATCCAGTACATCTAAGAATGGAGTGGAAATAGCTACCTGGGCCCAGATTGGAGGGGAGGTGGGAAGGAGCGCAGGGAGAATTTCATCAAGTTTCTCTCTTAAAGGTTTCATTTCCATGAAGAATATAAGAAATCAATTCAAACTTTATAAGAATAAAAGCATTCCCCAATTGATAAGTGATCAAAGGATTTGAACAGGTAAACCTCAAGGGAAAAAAATCCAAGCTATTTATAACCATGTGAAACATTATTACAAATCACTAATAATTAAACAAATGTAAATTAAAGCATCTCTGAAGCTCCAGCCCACATCCATCACATTGGCAAAAGCTGACCAAAAAAAACTCAGTTCACGGTAAACTTGGCAAAGCTTCTTTGGATAAAATCAATGTAGTCATAAATCCAGAGTTGGATTTCCAAAGCATCATCAATCAGTTAGATACTTATATTCTTATAATTAAATTAAGGAGCATCATGATATACTATAATCTTGGAGAAAGGAAAATCTGGGTTCAAGTCCTGCCTTTGAAATATACTGGCTGTGTGTCTCTGAACAAGTCATACAAGCTCTCTGAGCCTGAGATAGCTCTCTTAAGACCCTAAGTTACTTTAAGATGAAAAAAATAGAGAGAGAGCAATACAAAATGCAAAATAGATCATTTTGATTATATAAAATAAAAAAGGTTTTATGCAAAGAAAACCAATGCAACCAAAAAAGCAGAAAACTGGGGGGAAATTTTTGCAACAAGTATCTATAGTAAAGACCTCATTTTTCAAATATAGAGAGAACTGAGACAAATTTGTAAAAATGTAAGTCACTCCCCAACTGATAAATGGCCAAAGTATATGAAAGGGCAGTTTTAGACAAAGAAATCAAAGCTCTCCATAGTCATAGGAAAAAAAAATTCTAAATCACTATTGATTAGAGAAATGCAAATTAAAACAACTCTGAGGTACCGCTTCACACCCATCAGATTGGCTAAGATGACAAAAAAAAAAAAAAAAAAAAGGAAAATGTTGAGTATTGGAGATGTGGGAAAACTGGGACACTAATGTATTGGTTATCTTATATATCTTTTTTATTTACAAGATATATACATGGGTAATTTTTGAGCATTGACAATTGCAAAACCTTTTGTTCCAACTTTTCCCCTCCTTCCCCCACCCCCTCCCCTAGCTGTCAGGTAGTCCAATACATGTTAAATATGTGAAATTATATGTTAAATCCAATTTATATACACATATCTAAACACTAATGTATTGTTGATAAAGTTGTGAACTAATCCAACCATTCTGGGGAGCAGTCTGGAACTATGCCCAAAGGGCAATCAAACTGTGTATACCCAGTAATACTACTATTAGATCCATATCCCAAATACATCCAAGAGAAGGGAAAAGGATCTATTTGTACCAAAAATATTTACAGCAGCTCTTTTTGTAATGGTTAAGAAACAGAAATTCAAGAGATGTCCATCAATCGGGAAATGGATAGACGAGCTGTGGAATATGATTGTAACGGCATGTTACTGTGCTATAAGTATTTTTATTTTATTTTATTTTATTTTATTTT
Organism: Sminthopsis crassicaudata; assembly: GCF_048593235.1. NCBI lineage: Eukaryota > Metazoa > Chordata > Mammalia > Dasyuromorphia > Dasyuridae > Sminthopsis > Sminthopsis crassicaudata. Next base: position 11,127,408 of record NC_133623.1, on the reverse strand, counting down.
ATTTATTTATTTTTTTTTTTTGAGGCTGGGGTTAAGTGACTTGCCCAGGATCACACAGCTAGGAAGTGTTAAGTGTCTGAGACCAGATTTGAACTCGGGTCCTCCTGAATTCAAGGCTGGTGCTCTATCCACTGCGCCACCTAGCTGCCCCCACTGTGCTATAAGTGTTGAGAAAGATGATTTCAGATAAACCTGGAAAGAAATATATGAACTGATGCAGAGGGAAGTGAAAAGAATTGGGAGAACACTGTACATTTTAACAGCAATATTGTTTGATGGAGAACTGTGAGTGACTTTGGCCATTCTCAGCAATATTATGATCCAAAACAATCCCAAAGGACTAGTGAGGAAGCATACTATCTGTCTCCAAAGGAAGAATATTACAAAGTGATGCATTCTATTTTTCATTTTTTCTTTCATGTTTCTTTTAAGTCTTTCTTTGTACAAAATGATTAATTCAGAAATTTTTACATATTCTCACATGTGTAACCTATATGTGATTGCTTACCTTGGGGAGGAGGTTTAGAATTTGAAACTTAAAACTTTCAATTAAAATGTTAAAAAATTGAAAAAAAAAAGACTAAATTACAGCCAATATGGCTAAGCAGAGGGCATCATGGATCTGAGCCAAAAAATTAATTCCTTCCTTTTTCTTTCCTTCTCTTCCTTCTTCCCTCCCTCCCTTCTTTCCTTCTTAAATAATGTCTGCCATTATAGAGTAACAGAAAACCCAATTTGTATCATATAAACCCAAGAAAAAAATTGTCACTAGGAACAAGGTCTTTGCTACCAAATATTTTAAGCCAAATTCTAAGTCTTTTCAAAGCCCAATTCCATGCCTTAAGAGACACAAGTACATCTAGACACCGGAAGGGGGCAGTAGAACCATGCCAACTGCATTTAAAATAATGAACAACAAGTTGCCCTCCAAGTTGCCCTCCCCCCCCCCCCCCCCGGGGAAGTTCCTAAAGGAGACCTAAGTGATTTGAGATACAAGCAGTGTTTATTGAGTTTCTTTTCACACAGCTGAAAAACAAGTGGACAACTACTGCTTGGGGAAGAGCTGAATGGATTGTGGGCCCGAATGTCATGATATATATGTGGCAAGAAATGACCAATCCAAGGAAATCAGAGAATAATGAGAAACCCCATATGAACTGATACAGAAGGAAGGGAAAGAGAAGCCCCATATGAACATATACAGAAAGAAGGGAAAGAAAAGTTCCATATGAAGTGATACAGAAGGAAGGAAAAGAGAAGCCCAGTATTAACTGATACAGAAAGAAGGAAAAGAGAAGCCCAGTATGAACTAGATACAGAAGGAAAGGAAAGAGAAGCCCAGTATGAACTGATACAGAAGGAAGGAAAAGAAAAGTCCCATATGAACTGATACAGAAGGAAAGGAAAGAGAAGGCCATATAAACTTATACAGAAAGAAGGAAAAGAGAAGCCCAGTATGAACTGATACAGAAAGAAGGAAAAGAGAAGGCCAGTATGAACTGATACAGAAGGAAAGGAAAGAGAAGGCCAGTATGAACTGATACAGAAGGAAGGAAAAGAGAAGCCCAGTATGAACTGATACAGAAGAAAGGGAAAGAGAAGCCCAGTATGAACTGATACAGAAGAAAGGGAAAGAGAAGGCCAGTATGAACTGATACAGAAGGAAGGAAAAGAGAAGCCCAGTATGAACTAGATATAAAAGGAAGGGAAAGAGAAGCCTTGTATGAACATATATAGAAGGAAGGGAAAGAGAAGCCCAGTATGAACTGATACAGAAGGAAGGAAAAGAGAAGTCCAGTATGAAGTGATACAAAAGGAAGGGAAAGAAAAGCCCCATATGAACTGATACAGAAGGAAGAAAAAGAGAAGCCCAGTATTAACTGATACAGAAAGAAGGAAAAGAGAAGCCCAGTATGAACTGATACAAAAGGAAGGCAGTGGGAAAAGGAACATGAAATGGAAAGATGACCACAGTGGTTCCATATGTGACTTCAACAATGCAGATAAGGAGGACATGATGAACCTTTGTGCCATGAAATTAGAATACTCAGGCCTGGCCCTGAAGAAACCATGAGCAAGGGCGCCTCTCTGCACCCTGGAGTGGAGAGGTGTGTGATGGGTGGGGAGAGAAGCTGTGGGCGAAGGATGTGTCCACTCCAAATAAGGCTGCTGTAAGCCGCTGGTTTTGCATTTCTCTTGGTTCCAAGGGATGGAGGGATAGATGGCAGGTGGGAAGAGTTTATGAATATGAGATATGATATAGAAAGAAAAGGTTTCAAGAAAATTTTCATCTCAAAAAGCAAAGCTGCTATTGAGAGTGGGAAGAAGCCATACCTTTCCATGCAAGGGGAGCCACTGATCAAAAGGCTTGTCAAGTTTCCAGGAGTTCATGTTGACCTCAGCCTCTCCCAGGAAAGTGTTGCGGCCCAAGCGGCCATGGTGCCAGACAGAGAACTGTAAAATCCTCTGAGACAGTAGGGATTTGGGGATCTCATACTGTGGAAAACAGCATAGATGTCAAGGATCAAGGGAGGCAAAATATGGAGCCCTGCCCCCATAGGGCAAGGATTCTAGAACTGGTCGCCCCAGGGGAGCCTCAGTCCTGGCCAATCCAAAAAGGCAATGAATGGCCTCTCCTTTCCGCCCAGACCTGGGTTACTAATTACAAGTGCATGCCCACCATTTCAGTTCCTTTATGCCAAGGCCCACCCCTCCCCCAATCACAAAGCTACCACATCCTCAAGGGAAAATCCAGAACAGAATTGATTCTTTCTCTCTGAGTTGGGAAGCAGGCCTCTGGACCTTGAAGAGTGATGGTGAGGAGCCCATTCCCCCAAGTGACCAATCAAGTGAAAGTCACTACTTCCCAACAGCCCCAAGCATCTGGAAGGTGTTTTTTCCTCCCTCTGAGGCAAAGATCTGGGCAGGTATATGGCCTCCCTCAGTGTCCGTGTAGGCATAGGGGTGACCTATTGGCTACAAGTAAGATGCCACAGAAAAGAGCCTGACTTGCCATATAGCCCAAGGGGAGAGGGTACTCACTTGGAAAACCTCATCAAACACTGGGTTGATAGTGCCTTGTTTGACACTGGTTTTACGCTTCCCTTGTCGGGATTTATCAGGCAGGAGATAAGTCTTCACATACCTGGAGAACATTGCAAATGCCAATTGCTTCAGAGGGTCTCCTCCAAACCCCTATAACATCCTGTTCTCCACTCCGCCCCCCCAACGTACAAATGTTCCAAACATAAAATGTCCCCTTACTAGCACAGCTGACCCTTTACCCCTGAGCATTGTTGAGCTGGCCCTCCTCAGCCCTCCCTAGGCCTAGGTACCCTGTCTGCCTTCTCAGTGTCAGGTTTGGGCAGCACTCACGGGTTTGAGCGCTTCTTGATGTCATCGGCAAATGCCAGCTGGCGGCACTCCTTCACACGGACCAGCAGGGTCTGGGAGGATTGCTCATACTTCAAGGAGACGGCAATCTCCCCCGTTATCAAGATGTTACTGACTTCACCAGCCTCACTGTAGATGCTCACCATGCTGCCAAGTGTGTTCTGGAGAGAATAAAGCCCAAATATGCCATGGAGTTCCTGTCTGGGGAGCCTCAATGCCCTCCTACAGGCTCTTCTAGACCAAACCCGACAGGAACTATCCAGAGAGCTTGGCAGTCAATCTCGTCATTAGCCCTCTGAATCAAGCCCAAAGAACGGTGTGTTATGTATGCTATAGGCAGCTCTCTCTGAAATGAGTTCTTGACCTGAAGGTCACAGGAAAAAAATCATCGGAGGAGGGAAAGTTGTCAAACTTGCATGGGGGAAAAAATTACATCTTGAGTTTCACTATATTCTCCCTAAAATCAAGCATTTCTTTTGATCGCTTCAAAACATTTGAAAAAGCCAATGAGGCACTCTATAGATGACCTAGGGACTTTGTTTTTTAGAGAATCCCAGATTTTTAGAGGAAAGAGACCTCAGAGGCCATAATATCTAATTCCCTTCTTTGAAAGATGAAGAAAGTGAGGTCCACAGAGAGAAAATGGTAAAATTCCAATTTGAACCAAATAATTCTCCATGTCTGGCCATCCTGTACACCTCTTGTCCTCCTGAGAGATCCTCATAAAGTGGGGGGTTGAGGAGGGGTCCATTCAACATATGGAAGGCATCTTTTATGTAGAGACTATGGAGTACATGACATGAGCCACTATCCATGGCTTTCCTTTCCCTGGTAGGCTTTGATGCATTTCATTACTTACCTTCACTTTGACTGCAGAAGGGAGGGAGGTGGCACAGAAAGAAGGAAAGAAGTTCCAACTCCTGTTTGTGCTACATGCCAGGAACCGGACTCTCGTTCCTGAGTCACCACAGCCAAAGTGGTGGCTTCTTGCTGCTGGGCCTCTCTGTGCTTGCATGAGTTAGTCACGAGCAGACACAGCCTGCTATCTAGATTGTACATTCTCACCTCGTAGAAAGAGTTGGTCATTGCTGGCACACTCCATGTGAACTCACAGCACCCAAAGGCCAGGCCACAGGGGTCTGAACTCTGGGAGTTTCTACTATGTTTGACCTAAGTCCATCCTTTTGATTTTTTTTATGGTATTTTGTTTTTCCAAATACACACAAAGATAGTTTTTTACATTTACCCTTGTAAAACCTTGAATTCCAAATTTTTCTCCTTCTCTTTCCCTTCCCCTTTCCCCAATACAGCAAGCAACTCAAGCAACCCAATATAGGTTAAATAAATGCAATTCTTGTAAACAAATTTCCAAATTCATCATGCTAGGCAAGAAAAATCAGATCAAAAGGTAAAAAAAAAATATGAGAAAGAAAAAATAAGCAAACAAATAAGCAAAAAAGGTGGGAAAAACTATGCTTTGATCCACATTCAGTCTCCATAGTTCTCACTCCGGTTATGGATGGCACTCTCTATCACGTCTATTGGAATTGTAAGGTCATCTTTTGAACCTCAGTGTTCTTCTGGCAAAGTTCTATAACTGGGAATCGTAAAACACTACTTTCTTCAAGGACTCAAACTTGTAAGGCACACAAAAAGTAAGGGAAAGACCCACGAAAGGCAAAAAGAAAATTTAGCATATCGGGAGCAAAGAACTATATTCCCAATGCAACACGTGAGATTTGATTAAAAAGATGTATGCCCCCAAAAGGAGGCCAGCTGATCCCATGACCAAAGCACTTGCTGCCCAGGATCACAAGACTAGCAGATGATGAATTTCAACCTAACTCCAAGACCAGCATTCTATCAACTATATCTCACATTGCCTCTCAAAAGCAAATGGGCAAAAAAAAAAAAAAAAAAAAAAAATTGGAACTCAAAATCTCATAAAAGTGAAGGGTAAAAATTACCTTTACATGTAATTGGAAAAAATAAAATATATTAAGTGGAGGGGGGAGAGAAAGGCTAATAAACCTATTCAGAATTAAGAGTGACATGAAAGACTTAGGTAAATAAAATTACAAAATACTCTTTCAAGGTTGCCAAAATAAAAATGATATGACTAAACTAATAAGAAGCTTACATTATAGAACCAGATAAACAAAAGATCTAGCATCATAAGGCAAAGGAGAGAAAAAAGTAGGAATGAAGGGATGAATAAGTCTTCCAGACTTTAAAAATATATGACACAATAGTAAGTACTAAAATCATTTGGTTCTGGTTAAAAAATAGAATAGGGAAGCTGGGTGGTGCAGTGAATAGAGAGCCAAGCCTGAAGTCAGGAAGACTCAACTTCATGAATTCAAATCTGGTCTTAGACACTTCCTAGCTGTGTGACCTTGGACTTGTAACTTAACCCTGTTTGCCTCAGTTTCTTCATCTGCAAAATGAGCTGGAGAAAAGGCAAATAATATTCCAGTATCATTGCCAAGAAAATCCCAAATGGGGTCACAGAGAGTCAGATATGATTGAAAAATGGCTCATCCAAAAACCAGACAAATACATCACTGAAAGAAAGCATTTATGGAAGAGAATAGAAGGAAGTTCAGAAGGCCAGACAAACAAACAGGGCAGCTTTGGAACTAATGTGTTGAATTATGTTCTTTTTATTTTTAATCCAAATTGTATCTAATAGAAATGCTGTGCTCTCCCCTTGTTCTTCTTTATATGGAGAATTTAAAATTAAAATGAAAAATTGATTTATTATTTCTTTATGAATTATTAAATAATATAATATTAAATAAATAAATAAAATGCAATTAATATTAAATAATAATTTAATATTAACATTGAAAATTAAACTAAATTAAAATTAAATAATACAAAACATCATAAAATATAAAAATTAATATAAGATTAAAATAAATTTAAGTTAATTTAAATTTTAAAAGAGAAAGATTTGAATTTTCTGAGTTTTTATTCCTCTCATTAGAACATTAAGCTCCTTGTCTGTAGGAATTGTGTCATTTGTTTATACTTGTAGTCCCAGTGCCTAGCACAATGCTTATCTGGCACACAGTAGGCACACAGTAAGTAGGCTTGTTGATTAAGTGATTGTTGAAAACTAGAAAGTGCCTTGGCAGAAATTAGCTTTAAACCAAGTATGTAATACCAGATACCACAGTAATGGCTTCAGGGATCACATCCAATCTGTACTAGAACAGGAAACTCCCTTCACCAGACTCCTGAAAAGTAGGCATTTAGCCTTTACCTAAGGCCCTCCCAGGAGGAAAAGGCCAATCCGTGGTCTGAAGCAGATCGTGTCACTTCTGGACAGCTGTGTATCAAGCCTGACTTTGCCTCTCTGTAGCCTTCATGTTTTGTTTCTAGCTCTGTCCCTTGGGGCCAAGTAGACATGGCTAATCCCTCTTTCATGAGATAGCCTTTTAATCCTTGAGCACAGCTATCATTTCCTATCTCCTCCTGACCCAAAGCCATCTCTTCTCCAGGCAACTATCTCCAACCAATTCTCTTCCTACATGAGCCTGAGACCCTTCACCAACCTGGTCATCCTCCTTTGGAAGCTCTCTTAACTCGCCCTTCACAAAATGTGACCTCCAAGTATCAGCAAGCTTATATATCAGCCTTTTCTTCACAGAACGGGGTTGGTTCCCCGGAACTCTCCTCAGTCCTAGGAAGGAGATCTCTTCCTCCCTAAAGTGCAGTTAGAAAACCAACCTGACTCACCAAGGAAGAGCCACTACGCAGACTGTTTCTTGCTGTTTTCTGCCGATGAATCTCTACCAGGCTATCGATGTCTTCTTCCTCCTCCTCCTCCTCTTCCTCCTCCTGGAAGTATAAAGAAGCCCATCATGCTCCGGGACAATGGCAAGGTTCTGAAATATCAGGGGTCAAGTTTTTTCTCTAAAGAAACCTCAGTCATCACAGAGCTGTGACAATCACATATAGCTACTTCACCTACATCACAGGTTACCCAAAAGGTCACCTCTCCAGACTTCTGAAGGGAAGAACAGAAAGGCAATAGGCCAGATGTGTCCATGAGCTATAAATCCCTTCTTATGAAGTACACCTCTCTGCTTTCCTTGAAGATGCAGGAAACTTATTTTTAGTTTTATATTTCTATTTTTTATTTCATTTTATGTATTTTATTGTTGATAATTAACTTATATATAACCAATTATAGATATGTTATACATTTATTTTATATAAATAATTAATATAATATAGTTATATTAACTATTAATTTTTGTTATGCAAGGGTGCCATACTCCAAATGACCATGACTGTAAAAATCAAAAGGCATCAATAGAACAAGAAAATCTCTTTCCCAATTGGTGGCATTTCAAACAATCAACATGTATCTAAAGTATTAGAAACACACACACACACACACACACACACACACACACACACACACACACACACACACACTGTAATCTAGTTCACATAATCATAGACTTAAAGCTGAAATGAAATCTAGAGATCATCTAGTCCACCTTTCCTTCATTTTACAGGTGAGTAAACTGAGGCTCAGAAAGGTGAACTGTCTTATGGAAGAGATGGGGCTTGATGTAGAAACACACCCAGAAGAGGCAAAGATTACTGTTGCCTAGGAAGTTGGGAAAGGTCAGGAGCTGGAGGTGGGTGGACAGGTGGTTGTTTCCAAAGCCCCCAAAACAGGTGGTACTAAGGCAGGAGACAAGATGTTCAAATACAAAATGAGAATAATATCTGAGACGATGTATGATTCATTGTGAGATTAGTACATCTGCAGTGATAGGAATTAGGAGCTAGCTTTCCCTCCGCTGTCTCAAGCATACGCAAAGCTGTTTCACATATGCCAATTGGTAACTGGACTTAGGAGATTTGCAGGAACACAGAACTAGCTGGGTTTTGTCTTTCATCGAGGATTAATAAGTCTGGGAAATCTGAGAACTCTGAGCTCACAGAGTACTAATCGCTAAAGGTCAACTCCACATACAAAACAAAAGTCCAAATGTCACCCAGCAGGAGTAAAAAACTGGAAACCGAGTGAGTGCCCATCGATTGGGGAACGGCTGGATGCACTGTGGTACCTTAATGTAATGGAATAGCATCATGTTGTGAGATGTTATGAGAAACATGGTGGTTAAAGTCTTAAGTGGGTTGAGGAACACACATCTGGAAATGACCGAGTTGATGATCAGAGGCTGCAATAAAATTTAGGGTTGGGTTTTTGTACATCCCCGGCACCTTCCATGAGCCTTGGCACCTACTATACCAGAGGGACTTAATAAATTCTTGTTGAATTGTATCTGCGTGCCTGCCTTCCCACAGCTTATACATCAATATTTTGTCCTTGTCATTTTTGTTAATATTTTGCGTATGAGTTGAAACCTAAAAGTTCTTTTAATTTGCATTTGTATTGGTGATTTCCATCATTTCTACAAGGCTGAAGAGAGTTTGTGATTCTTCTGGAGACTGTCATCATAAGCTGACTATTATTATTATTATTGGAGAACTGCCTCAGGTCAGATATTTTCATAAACTTCCCAAATAGCTTAAACAATCACGTTTCCTACAGATGTCCCTTCCACATTGTGATTTCTCTTCATATTTTACCTGGATTGATTTTGCTCGTGCGAAAGCTTTTAAAGTTTTGTTCAACTGGGAACTTGTTGATTTTTGTCATGACCAAATGTCATTTTGTTGACAATCCTCTCCCTGGCCATGAGACTTCCTCTCATCTCCCCAGTTTTTTCAGATGTACTCTACCCCATCACATTCACATATGCTTATATGATTGATGTTTACTGCGCTGTACAAAGTGAGACTCTGGAATAAACGCAATTTCTGCTAAATGTTTTCCTAGTTTCTCCAACAATTAATTAAAATCTTCTTGGGTTTGTTGAATACTGACTGGGCCACTATGTTCTATGGTGTCCAGGCCTGTTTTCCATGAACTAATTCAATTTTTTAAACAGTACCAAAGAGTTCAAATGATGAGTATTTTTAATACATGGGCAGCTAAGGAGAGTCAGAGTTCACAGAGTACTGGGCCTGGAGTCAGGAGGACTCAGCTTTGTGAGTTCAAATCTGGCCTCAGACACTTCCCAGGCAAGTCCCTTCACCCTGTTTGCGTCAGTTTCCTGATTTGTAAAATAGCTGGGGAAAGAAATGGCCAACCGCTCCAATATCTCTACCAAAAAAACCCCAAATGGAGTCACAGAGAGTCGAAGATGCCTAAAATGACTGAACAGCAACAACAAGAAGAAAAACATCACATGGTTGTCAGACCTAGTGCAGAAGGGCTCTTACCATATCTGCAATGAGGCCTGGGACGGACCTGCTTCTATCTCCCAAGGAGCCATTACCAGGGCTTAATTCTCCTGGGCGAAGATCCATGACAGACTTAGTATACTCTGAAGAAGAGATCAAAAATCCATATTTTTAAAAAGCCCTACTGTGCTCCAGGCTGCTCAGACCCATCCCATTCCCAACCCTTGGCAGGGAAGAAGAAGAGAAGGAGGAAGAGGAGGAGGAAGAGATAAAGAAGGAGAAGGAGGAAGAAAAGAAGGAAGAGGAGAAGGAGGAAGAGACTACCTGAAGGCCTCAGGGCTCTCCTGGGATTCTTCTTGAATATCATTTCAGTCTCATCTGCAAACCCCAAAGTCTGCCCGGAAGGCTGGGCTTCCTAAGGAAGGGAGTAGGCACCAAGTTTATGGAAGAAGGGACACAGCTACATGGCCAATATGGAAACATGTTTTACACAGCTTCACATGTATAATCAAAAGTATACTGTTCAATTTCTCAAGGGGGAGGGGAGGGTGGGAAGGAAGAAGAGAATTTGGAACTCAAATTTTTTAAAAATTAATGTAAAAAATCTTTTAAATCTAATTGTAAATATGAACAAATATAAATGTAATATATGTGTACACACACACACACACACACACACACACACACACACACACACACACACATATATATATATATATATATATTAAAGGGAGATTGAAGCTTAGGAGGGAGGAGAAATGTATAAAGTCAGTATATGAACCTCCATTTGAATGAACTCTCTTTGTTGGCTCACCCCCATGATATAGACACAAATTCTATACGTTTATTCAAATTGATTCAAACCCTTCTTTTTTTTAACAGTTATTTAATTTTATTCTGTGTTTAAAATTCTTTTTTTTTGTTTTTCCTGTATATTTATTCTGAAATAAGGCAAATATATTTCATGCTTTCTATACTAGTTCCATATCAACACTCAATTTTGAAAGGTAACAAAGTAGTAAACCAAAGTACATACATTAACATGCTGAACTTATGTACGGTTTAAAGTTATGCTCAAAACAAGTTGTTCTAAATGAGGTTTTTAAAAGGAAAAGTTCCCTAAAGAATAAATGTGATTAAAGAATCAAGTGACACTAGACTTAGGTTATCACTTGTGGTAGCTCTAAGTTTTTATTTTAGTAAACTATGGTAGCCATTTTACTGGGTTTTGTTTTCAAGGTTAGATCACATTTGACCTCAGAACCTGATTGTAGAATCTCTAGCAACTTTTGGCTTTGATATATTATATATATTATATATATGTTAAGGGAAGACTAAGCTCTACACAGTTTTATGGGTGAAATTTATATTAACAACTTTTCTCGAGGGATTATTTGTTCTAAATAGAATGTTGCTGAACAGAAATCCCAAATTTTTGTTAATGCGTATTTGGGATCCCTAAATGTGATGACTGAGGATGGGACAATGATTTTTTTTTCAGGATGTCAGATTTCTCTCAAGGCAGTTAGAAAACAGTCTCTAAAGTTAGTTCATTTCCAAATACACTAAAAACCCTACTTCAACTACTGGGCTGAAACATGAAACCAATCTGTGTCAAATAAGTATCAAATGAGTATCACAACAAGAAGCCATCAAAATCATTGGACCAGAATATATCTGAGACCATTAGGAAGACCTACAAAAAGTATATTTCTTCCTGGACTCTCATAAAATAGTGCCTGTGGATTAATTTTTTTTTCCTACCTAACATACAAATCCAATGTATTTATTAAATAATGTCTTAAATGCACAGTGAGTTAGGCACTTTAGGGGATAGCAAATTGAGAAGCACACTCTCAAAATCAAAGGTTTCTGATGAGTAATTTATTTTCCTTTATTTCAAGATTTGTTTATGTAGTTTAGTCTTTTTGTCCTTTTCTTTTTTTAGCTTTTTTATTTTCAAAATATATGCACAGTTTTCAAAAAAAGTCCTTTCAAAAACTTGTATTCCAAATCTTTCTCCCTCCCTTCCCCCCACTCCCTTGACTAGACAGCAAGTAATCCAAAATATGTTAAGCATGTGTAATTCTTCTATACATGTCTCCACATTTATCATGCAGCACAAGGAAAATCAGATCAAAAAGGGAAAAAAGGAAGTAAACAACAACAAAAAGTAAAAATGCTATGTTGTGATCCCCACTCAGTCCTCACAGTCCTCTCTCTGGATAGATGGCTCTCTCCATCACAAGACCATTGAAACCGGCCTGAGTCACCTCACTACTGAAAAGAGCCACGTCCATCAATATTGAAATCTTATTGTTGTGTACAATGTTCTCTGATTCAAACCCTTCTTAAGAGAAATAGTTATGCCTTCTCAAAGGGGAGGTGTGGGTGGGAAAAGAAGAAGGGAGAGAATTTGGAACTCCAAGTTTTAAAAATAAATTTTATTTATTTTAAAATTTTTATTTTCCACAGCTACACATAGAAACAACTTTTTTTCTGGTTATATATGTATATTTTTTAAAACAAATTTTTAAAAATTGTTTTTCCATGTAACTGGGGAAAAATAAGATACTAAACAAATTTAAATTTTTAAAATACAGCCCTTTCGAAGTAAAGATCATGGATTCATGTGCAGCAAGATAATTGTATAAATAAATATGCATAAATTGGATTTATTTTATATTTTTATTACACATTATGTTTCTACCATGTTTAACATATATTGGACTACTTGCCATCTAGGAGAGGGGGTAGAGGAAAGGGGGAGGAAATTGGAACCCAAGGTTTTGCAAGGGTCAGTGGTGGAGAAATTATTCTTGCATATGTTTTGAAAATAAAAAACTTCAATTAAAAAATAATAAAATGTAAATACCTTGGGAAAAAATTGAAGATCAACAAGATAGATGCATCATAATTTTCACCAAAATGCTTTGGACTGAATCATGAACTAAAGTGTGAACTTATTCCCAGAAACACATATGTGTGCACACATACATATATATATAGAACTTTCAACTAAAATTTTAAACCTGTGTGTTTTCTAGACTCACTGGACCAGACTATCAACTGGATTTCCCACAAGGGCATGAACCAAACTCTATTCAGTCAAATCCCTCACTGGAACTGTGTGGGCCACCCCAGTTTGTCTGAATCAAATCCCAACTTACATCATCCACTTCGGCCTTGCCAGCTTCGGCCTTACCGGCGACGGCCACAGAAGTGCTGCACTCTGAGCCCTCCGAGCTCTTCTTGCTTTCTTGCAAGGTTCCAAGTTTCTCCAGAGGGTTTCTCCAGGAGACAGACAGACAGGTACACATGTTAGAAGCAGAACCTGGCCAACCCCAATAGGAAACACACTGCTGGAAAATCTAAAGTCGCTGGCCTTGAGTCATAGTTAGCAAACCCAGACCCTGGGCTTTATGTGAGCTCTATTTGAGGTAAGGGAATGCAGAAGGTTAATTTTTAAATAAGCTGCAGCCTCTAGTATGCAAACACCCAGAAGTAAGCATCCTTGCTGAGGGGTGGCTGGGCAGCACACTCCTTAAACAGTCCAGCCTGAGAAAGCTAATACACTCCAGCTGCCCTGGGCTCCAGGACCACTTACTGAAAAGAAGTGATATTAGAAGGGTCAAAGCAAATGATCCAATAGTCAGAGATTTCAGGACAGTTCTAGTAAGTGAAGCTGGCACCCCACAGGAAGAAGAAGCCTGCATCCTAGCACTGATATAGAGAGGAAACTTGCTGAGAATTCAGAGCAGGGGGATGGGGTGCACGTGTGTGAGTGTGTGTGTGTACATACACACATGTGGGTATGCACATGTGCATACGTGCATGCTCAGGAGGGAGGCAGCGCTCTCACCTCCAAGTGTCGCCTACGGCATCTACTTGGCTATTGTCCGTGCTCGTGCTCTCGGGCTCCAGAGAATCCTTTCCATCTCTGGGCTCTGAAGCAGCAAATGACAAACTACAGGGGGAAAAACCCAAAACAAATGAGTGCTCGGTGGGACTCCGGCCACCCCAGGTGAAGTCTCCTCTTCCATGACGAAGACTGGCACAGGTTCACTGGCCGACAAGCCGAGTCGCTTAGCATCTCTCTTGAATCCTTCCCTATGCTCCTTTGGGCTCCTGATCTCGGGATGAAGCGACAGGTGATAGAAAAGAAACTTTCTAGTCATTCTTCTATTATCTCAGAATCCCTCATGGGAAGAAGAGATTTCATAGCTATCATTCAACAAGGATTTTTTAATGGCATGTTTCAGGTATGGGGAAATTCTCCATTCACAGATAAGGTGTGACTAAAATCCCAGGCACCAGGGACAGCAGTAGCGAGCGGGAGACAGTGATCTGCTTTGCAGCCAACAAAGGACAAAGTCCTTCATCTTGGGTCTAGTGTAGTCCCCCCAAACTTCCCCTCTCCCATAAAAAGAAAAATGTCCAACTATCTGCATGGTGCAGTAGAAACAGGACCAAACTAAGAATACGGAGACCTGTGCACTGGAGGCAACTTGACCCTGAGCTAGTTGGATAAGCTTGATGAGGCCTGAAGCCTGTTCTGCACAATTAGGGAGTCAGCCCTGTTGTTCGATCATGGCCAGCTCTTCATGATCCCATGGACCATACCACAGCAATACTGTCCAAGAAGTTTTTTCTTGGCAAAGGTACTGAAGCAATTTGCCATTTCTTTCTCTGATGAATTAATATAAGTAGTTTAAGTGACTTGGCCAGAGTCACCCAGCTAGTAAGTGTCTAAGGCCGGGCCTGAATTTGGGTCTTCCTGACTTCAGGCTCAGCGTTCTATCCACTGAGTCCTCAGCTGCCCATAATTGCTCCTAGATCAAAGTTTCTTCTTGGCTAATTAACATTCTGTGATTCTATAAGTCTATGGATTCTCAGAGAAGTAGTATAGACTTGCAATCACATGGACCTGGGTTCCAATTGTGGCTCTGCTGCTTAGTCCCGAGGGGCCCTAATTAAGCTGCTACCTTTCTGGGGCCACACTCCAGACTGGAGTAAATGAAGAAAGGGTTCAATGACTTCCTAGTTCCTTAACAGCTGTAAGTCCATGATCTGCTTTTGTTTCCAAGCTAAAGAGAAAAGGGCCATTTGTGTGTGCTTGAAGACTTTCCAGAACATTACTGGAACTACTCAGAACAGCTCATGTCAGACGTGTTCATTAGGCCTCTGGTTCTCAGGTCACCCAAAGCCAGAGAAAAGCTGAGAGAAACCCTTCACCTCCCCCCTTATCCCTCTCAGCATGCCAGAAAAGGGCATGAGGGGAAAGATAAATGAGAGAGGGCCGCAAGGAACATGGCACGCTAGCCATAAAGGAACCAGACATCACCGGGCTCTCAAAGCTAGGCCTGGAGGGAGCATCAGAAATTGTGTAGGCCAGGGCTTCCTAACCTGGGGGTCTCTATAGTTTGGGGTTTTATATTTTGATCACTTTATTTTAATACAACTGGTTTCCTTTCTAATTCAGTATATTTTTAATTTTTGCATTTAAAAATAGGATTCTGCAAAGGGGTCCCTTAGCTTCTCCTGATCTATCCTCTCTCCTTCAAATGATAGTTGAGGGCCAAGCTTGGCCAAAGCTATCAGAGCTAAGCATCCTGCAGAAGGCCTCATCCATTCTCCTCCTATGTTTTGTGGGAGCAGACAAAAATCCCACTTCTACCCATTCCCACTACTACACACACACACACACACATACACACAACACACACCCTCTTTTAGAAATATTAAGAAACCTTTTGGAGATTATTCTAGTCTGCAGCCTTTGAACTAATCTGAAAGAGAAACCTTATTAGTATTTCTTTGTCCCTACAAGTCCCTCTCTCCAAGGGTTCTTTCTCAGACACCTAGGGGACAGCAGTCCATGGAAGCCTATAGATCCTTGCCCAGAGAGGTGGTTTTAAATGCATAAAATACAAATATAAGATTATGGTGGAAACCAACTATTTTGCAATAGAGTTATCAAAATATTTTAAAACTAAGTTCATAGACCCGACCCCAAGACAAGAACCTCTGCTCAGTGAATAGCAGCCTCTTTCCCAGGACCCAGAGAGTTAGAACAAAGCTCATTCAAGAGGAGTCCCCCTCTCTTTCCCCACTTCCTGGGGGTATTAAGATATCGATCAGAGGGAGGAGGTCCCATTGATTGCTTCAGGTTGCCAGAGCCCTCGATGGGAGTGATTGCAGAGGAGATGAAAGGGAAATGATTATCCAAGAGTATACCCAACAGATTAAATGGTTTCAGATATTGTCTGATGAAGCAAGATGGTGACTGTTATATTCTCCACCTGACTGTATAACTATGTTTTACCACAGTATATCACCATGGTATCCTTGTGCAAGATTCCTATAAATGGGGCTTCCAAAATATTTTGTGGGGGACACATGCTAAGGGTATGAGGATTTCTTTCTCAAGGAGCACGATGGCTGGCTTTGGAATAATAAGTCATAAACAACTGGCTCTGGGAGGCTTGGACCTACAACACTGAACACAGAATCAATACGTTTTCTTTTCTTGAGGTCATTTCCTCTCCCTCTGGCTTCCCGCTCTCTGGAGATCAGCAGGGCAGAGGAAGTTAAAGTCCTGCCCAGGAAAACAACATGACACGGTGGGCAGGGCACTGGACCTGGAGGTAGGAAGACCCAAGTTCTAATCCCATCTCAGTCACTTACTAGCTATATGACACTTCTGGACCTCAGTTTCCTTCTCTGTAAAATGAGCGGGTTGACCTTGATGGCAATTTCTGTCACTAAAACGGTTGGACTTGAAGGCTTCTCAGAGCTTCTTCAGTTTCTGAAACTATGAGCCCATGAAATTACAAACAGCCATGCCAATCAGCCGGAGCACAGTGTGGAGCTTGGAGCACAGGCCTGGCAGGCTCAGGCAACAAGTTGGGCACAGAGCTCAGGGCCTGCAGTAGTATCTTGGGCGGGCTCAGGCAATGAGTCAATAAGACTGGGCACAGAGCTGAGAGCCTGCAGTGGCATCTTGGGCTATTTTCTCTATAGAATTCTTTTGTGAGGGAGTGAGATCACTTCTTCTGGATGGTGCTTTCATTACTTGACTGGCCATGTTTCTTATTGATGTGAGTGATGGGGGGGGAAAAGGGGGGAAAGAAGGATAAGACACAAACTCACCAATCATCAACCATTTGGCCCAAACCAATGAATCAAGAGCCCCATTTCTCTTTAGTTAGCCTTGAAACCCTAGCCAAAGAACCCAATTTCTCTCATTTTTGTGGACTAATGTCACAAGGTCACATGTGTCTATTTCATGAGGCCACTGAGAGGTTCAAGTGATAAAAGAACCTGTCCTCAAAAGCCAAAAGCTGGAAATGATCTGAGTATTACCTGAACTCCTTTAGTGGCTCCTGGGTGCTCTTCATTCCAGTCCGGGCCTCACTTAGGTGGGACTGCTGGAGAAGAGACTGTCCTACAGTGTCCCTTTTACTAGCTTCAAGGGTCATTCCCAAAGGGGAAGGGCCAAAAGGGAGAAGAGAAGAAGAATTAATTGGAAGAAGTACAAGGCAACATGGTACAGTGGAATGGAACAAACACTAATTCCGAGGCAGAGAGAATCATGAGTCAAATCTTGGCCCCATCATTTACTAAAAAAGTAGATTTGGGAAAGTCAACCTCCCTGGGCCTCAGTTTACCCCTCTAGAATTTGATGACGTTTCAAGTCCTTTCTAGTTCTAAATGTAGGATACATGCAGATGGTACCAGTCCATTTCAACCAACCTTCTTGTTCTTATGACGTCTCCCTGGAGACTACCTTTTACAGTCATAGCAATTAGTCCTGTATCCCCAGTACTTAGCACAAGGCCTGACACATAGTAGGTTCTCAGGCAGTCAATAAATATGTACTGGGTGCCCATGTGCTAGATGCTGTGTTAAATTCTGGAGACATTAAAAAAATGCAAAAGCCGGTCTCGGCTCTAAGGAACTCATAGTCTGATGGGTGAGGAAACAAGATATAAGCAGAGAGAAATGGAAATAATCAATAGATGGAAGACAGTAGGCTATTGGGAAGGGCTTCTTATAGAAGTTGGGAGGTTAATAAATACTTGAAGGAAGCCAGAAGGCAGATATGAAAGGAGAAAACATTTCAGTTATGGGGGATGGCCACTGAAAAGGCACAGGGTCAGGGGTCAAAGTGTCTTGTTCAAGGAGACTGTGTTACTGGAATGAAGAGTACATGGGGGGGTAGGGAAAGGGTAGAATGTAAGATGTAAAAAGAATGGAAAGGTGTGAGGCTGGGCCCTGCCAAATGGAGCATTTCATATTTGATCCTAGAGGCGATAGGAAGCCATTAGGGTTTATCAAGCAGGAGGGTGATATGATCACAATTGCATTTGAAGAAAATCACTTTGATAGCTGAGTGGAGGATGGCCTGGCACGGAAAGAGACTTGAGGCAGAAGGACCCATTAGCAGTCCACTGCAGTAGTTTGGGCATGAAATGATGAGAATTTGCAGCAGGTCGATGGTAATGTTAGAGGAAGCAAGACGGTACACGTGAGAGAGATCGTAAAGGTAAAATTGATAATTAGTCAATAAATGTATATTAAGTTCCTACTATGTGCTAGGCTCTATGCTAAGCGATATAAAAAAAAAGAGGCAAAAGACAGTACAACAAGCCAATGACAGATCGGATATAAGTGGTAAGAGGAAGTGAGGTAATGAGGATGATGACTGGGTCATGAGCCCGAGTGATTGGGATGATGATGACGCCCTCGCCAGTTTAGGAAAAGGGATGATGGGAGGTGGAGGGGAGACAATGAAGAGTTCAGTTTGGGACATGGGAAATTTAAGATGTCTACAGGACATGTATTTTGAGATATTCAATAGATAGTTGAAGATGCCAATCTGGACATCAACAGAGAAGTTAGGGCTGGACAAGTAGGTTTGAGAATCATCAGCATAGAGACAGTCATTAAATCCATGGCAGCTGATGAAATCATCAAGTGAAATACTATGGAGGAAGAAGAGAAGAGAGACTGGAACAGAGCCATGTGGGACAGTCACGGTTAAAAGGGTGACTAGGACAAAGATCCAGAAAAGGAGATGGAGAAAGAGCAGTTAAATAAGATTGGAAGAGAAGCAGATGGTAGTATCATGAAAATCTAGAGCGAAGAGAGTATTAAGAAGAAGAGGGTGATCAGCAGTGTCAAAGGCTGCAGAGGGGCCCAGAAGGATGAAGACTGAAAGAAGGTCATTGGATTTGGCCATTAAAAGACTAATGATATAGTGCAGCTAGGTGGCGCAGTGGATAGAGTACCAGCCCTGAAGTCAGGAGGACCCGAGTTCAAATCTGACATCAGACACTTAACATTTCCTAGCTGTGTGACCCTGGGAAAGTCACTTTACTTCAATTGCCTCAGCAAAAAAAAAAAAAAAAAAAAAGCAAAAAAAACTTTGGAAAGAGTGGTTTAAGTTGAACAATGAGATCAGAGACCAGAGGAGAGTGACATAAAAGGTAGTAGAGTAGCAGTGGTAGACAGGCTTCTCATGGAGTTTAGCCACAAAAGGAAGGAAAGATATAAGATGATAGCCAGCAGGGATGGATGGGTCAAATGTATTTTTAAGGTGAAAGAGGTATGGGTATGCTTGTAAGCCATAGGGGAGTAGCCAGTACACAAGGTAAGATTCAAGATAAGTGAGAGAGTAGGGACAGAAAAGATTCAGTCTCGTGGAGAAGATGGGATGGAATGAGTCTACAGATACAGACCAGGTCTGCTTTAGCAAGGAGAAAGACCCACAGAGGTGAGGGAGGACACAGTGGTAGAGGACAACTGAATGATATGGGATGAGAAGGAGGGGAGAAGAGGGACTCAATGCTTTCACGAAAATAAGAGGCAAGATTCTTAGCTGAGAGGGGAGAGGGAGGAGGAGTCACGGGAAGTTTGAGGAAGAATGGAAAAATTTGAAAGAGCTGCTGTGGTGAGTGGCGTAGTTAAAGAGGTATCAAAAGACTTCATTGCAGCAGGGAAGCCCAGTTGAGAATGTGCAACATCAATTCATAGAGGTCTCAGTTGGTGTTATTTTGTGATTTTTTTTCAATCTTCTTTCAAGCAGCAATGGAGTGATGCAAGGCAGAGGCTTGGCAGGGCAAGAGTAGAGATACTCTAAGAAGGCAAGAAGCTCAAGAGAAGAGAGAAATGTAGAGTAGAACTGGCTCACTTGAACGTCAAGATAGGAAAAGGAAGAGAGTATAGTTCGTGTCGGGGTGATTGCCTGGGAAGGTCCTGAGAAGCTGAGGGACTGAAGGTCATCCTGTGGATGAAAAACAGGGCAGAGACTGGGATCAGATAAGGGGATTTCAGAGCTCTTCAACATGGAGGTGATACATTGGTGGGCTGTGGCAAGATCAAGGGTATGATTGTGTAGGTCATGGGAAATCATGAAGTTGAGGAACTGTGAGGTTTTGAGGCGTCTGTATATCAACGTATCTGTTGAAGTCCCTGGTATAAGTGCTCAAGAAATATCTGCTGAATGAATGAATGGTTGGTGGTAGAACAGATCCCCTATTTCCTATGGCGGGCAAGAACCCAAGTGGTCCTGGATACGCCAGGACGGGGTTGCCCCGGATACGTTCTCTCTAGAAATGCAGTACCTGTTGGCTTCTTACGCAGTGACATTCTCACTAAGTCACTGGCCAGATGGTTAGCAAAACGATTCACTTTCTGGTCGTAAAACCAGTCACCAGTTGTCTTCTTCAGCTCTCTAGGATGGAAGCAGAGGAAGCAACATTTGGCTAAAGGAAGTTTTTTGTTTTTGTTTTTGTTTTTTCAGGCAGGAGTGCAGGCTGACACTTTTGCCACATGCAAGGCCTCACTTCCCTCTCTGCTCACTCCTCCCCCTGGTTCCGGAACAACACTCACGCTTCCTTGACGCACACCTTGCACCTCCAGGTGTCATGGGCGCCAGGGGTGCGGCAGTCCCGACACACCAGGTGATTACAGCCTCGGCAAGTGTTGCTCTTGGGGTATACTCTCCCCAGGCTCTGCTGGCACCGGGCACAAGTCCGCTCACCATACCGCTGGCTGCCCCGCTTGGCCCCTTTCCTCCGGATCTCCAGCAGCTCATTCTTTAGTCTCCTGCTCAGACCAGAGAGAGTCGTTCACCTGGAGTCAGGGTCTCAGTGGGTTGAGCAGGATTTTTGGCTGGTGCTGATTTTTGTTTTTTCAGGGTAGTGAGGTGAAAAGAGAGTGAGGCCGTTGGCTTTTTACAAAGTTCACCACGACACAGAGCCAACGTGAAGGCCTGAGGACGTCACGTGGCAAACATGCAGGAGGCACACAGCGCACGTGCAGCCAGGACAAGATCTCTCTAAATTCTCAAGCAAGAAACACAAGCAAAAACGCCAAACCTTGCCAGGCCAGGCCCGAGGACACCCCGAGGCCTCTCCCGATACGCTCACCTGATCCGCTTCTCTTCGGCTTTTCGGAGCTCCTCGTCTCGCTGGAGAACTTTCAAGATCAAGTCCCTCTCTGTCTCAGAGAGAAAGGAGAGATCAACCGCCTCCGACATGACTCAACTTCAATTTATCCTCAGCTCTTTTTTGCTTAAAAAGTGTCCAAACAAGCAGAGCTGCCTGAAGGAGGACAAGGACTCATATCAAAGATCAGGCCCACAATACCAGACCCTTTCACCAGGTTGCTTTCCCCAGTCGAGTGGATGACTCCCTAAGGAGGCCAGGGAGGCCAGTTCCCTCCTTGACAGAGAGATGCCCTTTCTGCTCACAGCTCAAACCATTACCTTCTGAACTCTGTCCTGAGAGCCTCAAGAGGAGTCGTTCTAAGACTACTCCACTACCCAGCTTATGATTCAAGTGACAGCAACAAGCCCAAAGCTCTCCTAGAGTCATCCCTACTAGAGATTTGAGCGATCTGCCTCTTAGTATCTTTAGAGAAAACGGGGGCTAGTTGGACCACTCCAAACAAAAAAGGCCTCACACGCAGCCAACATTCTAACATTTCAAGATTGTTTGCTCGGCTCCTAGCTATAGATTCAAACCACTAAGTCATATGACTTGTCCTTGATCCCTACTATGCCTTGTCCCTTAACAGGACTGGGTTCATAAGACTACCATTTTGGAAGAGTTGATTTCATCTAAAAAGGCCCTAGATCTACAACACACATAACTGGTGAGTCAACCGGTGAGCCAAAGATTCAGCTTGTGGCTGGGTTGGCCAATGGGCTAGGCTTTTCCCAGGCACAAACAATAATCAAAGAACATTCGACGATAAATTTTATTCACTGAGTCTTCCTCTACCAGAGATAAAATGCTATTAAACTAGCGATCAATAGACCTTAACTAATCAGCAAAGACTAATACGTACCTAAATATATATCTAAAGAACACAAATAAATACATGCTACTTCTCAGGCTTCAAAGACTCCATTCTTCCTCGATCTCCTTTATTGGGTGATTCTCCTCTAATCCACTAAGTGCCAGAATTTCTCAAGTCTTTCTCTTTTCTGTTCTTTTTTCTACATCCCCTCTTTTCTCTCCCTTGCTGATTTCAGCACTCAAACATTTATATTCAGGTCCAATTTCTCTCCCAAACTCCAGTCCCACATCACCAAATGTTTGTCAGACATCTTCATGGATTGTCTCAGAGGCATCTCAAAAACAGAAGACATCCAAAATGGAATTTGTCTTATTCCTCCATAGCACCATCACTACTACCCCAAATCACGACTCACTTTATAGCCTCAAAATCACCCTTGACTCTTCTCTCTCCCTCAATGCCCAGATCCAATCAGTTATCCATTCTATGTACACATTTCCAATCTGGTTTCTCCCTCTTGCTCTGCTGGATCTTTACTAATGTTACACTTACTAATCATGAGTGCCCCCCAGCACTCTGACCTATTCTATTATCAACTCTATGCAGATGGTTCCCAGATTTATAAATCCACCCTTAGTCTCTCTCCTGAATTCCAAATTCACAACACCAAAGGCTTTTGGACACCTTCACACCTTCTAACCACCCAGTCTACCCACACTCACAGTTCAGCCCTCACCCCTTCTCCGCTACCCTGTTGTGATATCAGCCTTCTAATTGGTCTCTGGGCCTCCAATCTCTCCTCTTCCCAATTCAGCCTCCATATAGCCACCAACTCGCCAATCCTAAAACGCAGACCTGACAATGTCACTCTAAGGGAAAAGACAGCAGAGTCCTAAGGCCAGTTCCGAAAGCCCTCCATGACATGGCTCCCAGCTATCTTTCCAGTTGGATTTTCTGCTTCTGGAACTCTCAGTTCCAGTCACATTGGCTTATTTACTGTTCCTGGTCCATAACAGTCCATACTCCACCTCCATGTCTTCGCTCCCACAGTCTCCCAGATCTGAAATTTGTCCCCTCTTACTTCCAGCTCATAGTGTCCCCTCCCTTCTTCCCAAAGCCAGCTCAGGTACTGCCTCCTACACAAGTATTAGGCACCGAGGTGGGTAATGAATGTTATGTATGAGAAACAGCATGTAATCCGTTTGTCTGGAACACAGAGCGAATTAGGAGGAATAATGTGAAATTTGTCTAGAAAAATAGGTGAGAACCAGACTGGAAAGGCTTTTTAAATGTCACATATTGGGATTACAATAGGAGAATACCAAAGATTTTTGAGCAAGGGAGTGACACGGTCAGATATGTGGTTCTATTTGGCCGGGCCCAGCGGCACCCTCCTCCAAATCCTGCTACGGGGAAACTGAGGCCAGTACATCACTTGAGCTTGGCAGTTTTAAGCTGTGGTCAGGCTAAAGGTGATCCGACATCTTCACTGAGTCTAACATCGATAGGTAAGTCCCTGGCAGCAGAAAGTTACCAGTCGACTTAAGGAAAGCCAAACCAGCCCAGGTTGGAATTAGAGCAGATTAAAGCTTCCATGCTGATCAGCAATGCGATGGGACCCAGAAACGGCCCTTGCACATCCAGCCTGGCCAAGATAGAGACCATTGCTCTCCTCCCTTCATCAGTTTAGTTCGGAGTCTGCCTTGGATCTTTTCTAGCTCCAATAGAGCTTTTGGAGGCACAATAGCTCGAACTACACAATGTATCCCCACCCACTATGCCTTTGTACCAGGGTGTGATGGCAGTCCCCATTTGGTTTCTAATGCCTTTTCCACAGAATGGAAACTTCTGGTGGGCAGTAATGATTTTTCCTTTTTGTTTTTGTAGCCCTAATACCTAGAGCTGTTCCTGACACATAGTAGGTACTTCATAAATACCTGTTAGATTGGATCTCTTTCTCTACCTCTGTTCCAGTATTTGGGGGGGGGGGTGAGATATAGGAAGGGCTCTTAGTTAATGGGAGTACAGCCCACTGATACCTTCAGGAAAAGAGACTTCCAAGCCCCTGGCATCAGTCAGAACTCTTGGCTAGAAGTCCAACATTTTGTATATAGAGTTGGGATTCTTTTTTTTTTTTTTTTTTTTTTTTTTTGCTCTCAACCCTACCTCACGTCACTGTTGGCCCATCCACATTGCCTAGAGCTTTGGCATTTTGTTACACCCGAGTTCTCGGAAAAATCTGAGTGAGGTCAGTGACTATGTCCAAGTGGGTGACACAGACCACTACCTTGGAGGGGGGACTTGGGGGAAGGCTAGCCCTAGGCAGCTTACTTATTTCCTCTTAGGCATTAGGCCACATTCAAGGAAACCAGCTGTTGAAAAAGCTAATCAGGTACTGTTCCATGTCAAAGAGAGAAAAGGATCTTTAGAGAGGCATTCTGAGAATAAATACGGGTTACAGACAACGGGGACAGCCCAACATGGAGGCAAAGCCCAGACACCCATCTCCCCACTGTCACTTGCTAACCCTAGCAAATCAAACCAGAGAACGAAAGCAAAGGCATCCACATCAGCAGAGAGGAGCCGAAACCCTTCCCTGTTTGCAGATAGGCCGGTGATCATTTGCTCGGAAAATCCTAGGCACTCAACAAAGAAACTGATGAAGGCAAGAGCTTCATCTGAGTATCAGAATGCAAAATAAATCCACCCAAAAAACTCAGCATTTGCACAGAGCCATGACAAGAATCAGGAAGAAATGACTTTAGAAAGAAATCCAATTCAGAATAGCTCTAAACCAAATGAAATATCTGAGAGTCAGCCTACCAGGCAACACTTAAGATTTGAGGAAATGCAATTACCAAACACTCCATACACATCCAAGGGAAGCCTAGGAAGAACTGGAAGGCTGCACTCACAGCTCTGGGTTGGGCCACTCCCAAACAATAAAACGAACAAGACAATCTAAATTAATTTATAGACTTAGTGCAATGCCAATCAAATGACCAAGTGATTACTTTATTGAACTAGGAAAACTAATAAGAAAATCCATCTGAAAGAACCAAGGGTCCAGAATCTCAAGGAAAATCAGGACAAACAGAGGACAAATAATGGGTTTGGTCCTCAGACTTTGTTATAAAGTAGAAAGCATATAAACGATTTGCTACTGGGGCAAAAATAGAAATGTTGGTGAGTGGAACTATCCACATAAGCAGGAATGAGAAACAATTGCGCTCAGTTCATCTGAACTCAGCGTCTGATTAATCCGAGAACAATAACCACTGGGGTGAAGGACACAATATGCAACAAGAACTAATGGGAAAATTGGAAAGTGATTTGACAGAAAATCATGACCATGTAACTGAAACAGAAAAAAGTGACAGTAAAAAATGAGAGCCGAATGGAAGGAGGTACTTCTCACAATGGTGTCAGGGAATGGGAGAAGCAACCTTTGTCTGGGTCCCCCTCAGACAGGGTCGGAGGAGATCAGAAAAAGAGAAAATAGACAATTTTAACTATATGAAGTTTAGTGTTTTTTTCAGGAATGAAATCAATATGATTAAGATAAGAGGGCAAACTGTCGATTTAGAAAAATATCTCTTGACAAAAGTCAGACATAGGAGCTCTAAAGCATATTTACAGAAACATGTG